>NC_056728.1:984027226-984355903 GCF_019279795.1 Protopterus annectens | reverse complement strand
AGTTTTATTAATAATGTCTATATTCTGTCTAAGCTACATGTAGATTTTGTGCAAGTCATTTGAAGAAGCAGTCAGCAATTCATTTGAAGATGTACTGTACTTAAAATTAATTACAAGCAGATAAGTCCTTTTCCAGCAAGGAGCCTGGGAGAAGACATAGTATTTGCAACGTATTGTATTTACATGGATACAGTGTCATACAAAAAGTATTTATACTACAGTTATCATAAAGCTTCAGTACCTAGTGCATCCAGTGCTATCTACTGTACTGAGGTTTATTATGCAGCAAAATTGTAAACATGAAAATGCCTTAGCTAAGCATATTTCTGTTCACAATAACCATGCTTTTAAATTTGTGGTTATTGACTAAGTGAACATCGATTGTAGGGGTGGTCCAAGGCCACTTAAACTTGAGGAACTAGAACTAGCCTGGCAAGTGAGGTTAAACGCCTATTGCCACCCCGGACTGAATGATTCTTGTTCAATTAGTAGTGTCTTGAAACTGAATAGTCTTAAGAGGTGATTTGGTTTAAGCACACTCTTATTAAGTTATTGTTTGGTAAAGGGTTTACACTAATTTTTAATTTTTATTTTTTTATTTTAATTCTACCCTTATCTAAAATATTTTAGTTACAATAACATGTATTGGTTTGTTGCTTACAACCCATGGTAAACATGAGTAGTTGTGTGGCATTTTTAGTTTATCATTATGTTTTTACTGTTCGTTTTTTTTACTGTTAAGTCTCGAGAATAACTGGTTACTGTTATTTTAAATTGGAAATGTTTATATGTTTTAATTAGAGTTAATGGACTTGTTAATTGTTTAATTCCTATATATAAGGAAACTACTTAATGGTTTTAACTGTTTCTGAAAAAGTCAGCTGATTAAGCTGACGAAAAGCGCTTAAAACTTTGGTAATAAACTTACTATCTGGACTGTTCGACTGCTCCGGTACCTGTTTTTTTGTTTTATTAGTTGTTTGCCAAGTTGTTTTCTGTACATGTAGATTTTGTGCAAGTCATTTGAAGCAGTCAGCAATTAATTTGAAGATGTACTGTACTTAAAATTAATTACAAGCAGATAAGTCCTTTTCCAGCAAGGAGCCTGGGAGAAGACATAGTATTTGCAACATATTGTATTTACATAGATACAGTGCATACAAAAAGTATTTATACTACAGTTATCATAAAGCTTCAGTACCTAGTGCATCCAGTGCTATCTAGTGTACTGAAGTTTATTATGCAGCAAAATTGTCACAGTTTTCCAGCTACTTGTCAATTGGTTTAGATAGAGAACCAGTACTACCAGGGGGTAAAATACACAGTTGCATTCTACTAGTTCTGATTTACAAACTTATGACCAAGAAGTTTCATTGAGTAAATGTTATCATCTACCAGAAGTCATATTAGAAAAAGAAGAGGTTAGTTTACATTTTGAAGGATTATTTTAGTTATTTATGCCAACAGGTGAATTTGGAGTAAATGTTGTTGGAAAAAATAAGCCTGAATGAAGTATTCAGCGTATTTTTGTGCCACATTTTATACACAAGTAATAGGTTCATGGGTTTATACTAATGACCACCAGAGTCCTCACAAACCTAGCCATGCAACCTGATTCTGTTTTGTCCTCAAGCTCCTTGAAGGTCTAAATGGTAGTGTATGTTAGTAAAAGTTAGCCAAGGGCTGTGTGGGGGATATTTTACTTGGGGATTGATTAACTTGCTATTGATGTCTGTCCATCAGAGACATGTGAGCCATACTGGGTAGGTGCATTTTATGGTTTTGCATTCAATGATCAGGATTTGTTTTGAATAGGATCAGGGGATGAACTCTGCTTTATGTAAATGGAGAGCTTATTCCACAGCACAGAGGTCTTTTGAGACACATAGCTGTCTCTCCAGCATGTTCTATTTATGTCACAGGTGAAGTTCAGGTCTTTCGATCCAGTGTTTCTGATGCTTTTTGTTTTGCAAATGTGCAAGGGATCCATCACAGCTGGATCTGAGGATGCCTTATATGCTAGGCATCGATCACCTGTCAGTAACCTGTAGGAGACTGAGTACAGACAGAAGGCATTAAGGTTATCTGTGGGTAATCACCAAGTGTAGTACCTTGCAGGATGCGCAGTAGCAAATCCCGCCCCAAACACGCCTCCAGCCGCACGGACCCCACACCTGCATGAATATTCACATCGCCGCTGCCATGGCAAGGCAGCATCGGTAGTAGTTGTTTAGTTGAATCAAGTCAGAAAAACATGTTTTTTCACTAAAACATACATTTTCACAGACTTTAATACTCACAAAGATGCAGTCTGAGTACTCTAATTACCATGTCATATTATTTTTGCGCTTACTGCCTGCTTCATATGCTGATGCCTAGTAGGTTTTGGACTTTGTTTGTGATTGCACAGTATGTAGAATGTGGAAATCTGCATTATTATTTTAGCGATGAATGCCAGTTATTACTTGTGTTCTTTTGGACATTGTGTAGTGATTTACTTACTGCCAGTTATTACTTGTGTTTTGGGAACGTTATATTCTTTTGGACTTTGTGTACTATACGCAGTATAAAAAGAAGTTATGTCTTACCATAACATTCCATCTGTATTGTTGATCCTCATTCAGTCCTTACGCATGGGTATCGGTTCCGAGCTCAGAACCGAGCCAGCCATTTTCCAAGCTCACGTCAGCTTCAAACTCTCGAGCTAAACTCTTACCCACAATCCCTTCTCCTTGTTACCTCAGATTGAGTTTGCAAGTTAAAGAAGGTAGAGGCTACCTCTGGTCAAATAACCTAAGAGAACTGGATGGTGAGATCCACTAGAAACCACAGGAGGGGGAAGGAGGGAGGGTCGTAATGACTGAACGAGGATCATCAATACAGATGGAACGTTATGGTAAGACATAACTCCTTTATCTGATATTGTTAATCCTCGTTCATTCCTTACGTATGGGACAGAGTCCCCAGCTATCTCTATTCCTGGGAGGCTCTCATGGAAGGACATTCCTGAGCACCATAGAACCGAAAGATGCTCTTCCCCTGGAGGCCAAATGCAATTTGTAATGACTGATGCAGGTATGGGGCGTAGCCCAGGTTGCAGCTGCACAGATGTCATGTAAAGAAGCTCTGGCATGGAAGGCAGCAGAAGTTACCACCGACCTTGTTGAATGAGCTTTCATGGTAGTAAGCAACGAGATAGTACGTTGTGTGTAAATAAAGGTCACACAGTCCTTCAACCATCTAGCTAATGTGACCTTAGCAACAGCAGATCCTAATCTAGGTCCAGAAAAGGCCAAAAATAACTGGTCAAATTTACGAAAGGGTTTAGTCCTGTTTAGGTAAAAATGGATTTGCCTCTGGATATCTAGGGTATGTAGGCAATACACTCCTCTGAATGATTGGGAAACAAAACTGGCAATTCAATGGCTTGATTAATGGACATTTCAGAGATCACTTTAGGCAGAAATGATGGATTAGTTCTCAGAGACACTCTATCTCTATGAAAAATCAAGTATGGACTCTTGATACATAAAGGTTGAAGTTCAGAAATATGTCTGGCAGAAGTAATAGCGACCAAAAACAAGGTTTTCCATGAAAAATACTTGAGGTCGCAAGAAGAGGCGGATTCGAAAAATGCCATTGTCAGAGCTTATAGAACTAATGATAAATTCCATGGTTGAATAGGTTCTCTAAAAGGTGGCTTCATATGATTCACACCTTTTATGAAGGTCTTGCACAATTTATGGGACATAAGAGAGGAATCTTGGACACCCTCATGAAAATTAGAAATTGCAGCCAAATGAATGCTAATGGTAGAGGCCAATATACCTGATTGAAACAGGTCAGCCAGATAGTCTAATATTATCAACAATGGTGCTGAAAAGGGGTCTACTTGTTTATCTTTCAGCCAACAGGTAAATCTTTTCCACTTGCTCAGATAAGTAATTCTAGTGGAAGACTTATGAGAAGCAATGAGAATATCACGAACTGGTAAAGAAAGATCATTCTGCCTGGCAATCAAGGGAATTGGAGTAGCCAAGCCATTAGTTTCAGGCTATTCAGGTTGGGATGAATCAGGTTCTGTGGGTGTGAGATCAACACCGGGGTTGGATGTAGAATCCATGGTCGATCTAGTAGGTGACGCCAAAGGAAGGGGAACCAAATCTGTCGGGGCCAATACGATGCTATGAGGATCACCTTGCTCTTCAACCATCGGGCTTTCTTCAGAAACTGGGGAATGAGGGGAAAGGGTGGAAATGCATAGAGAAGACCCAAGGGCCAATCGTGGACTAGAGCATCCCTGGGTGACTGTCCCAGAGGGGGAATCAGGGCGAAGTAGTTGCTGCATTTGTAGTTGGTCAGGGATGCAAAGAGGTCGCAGCAAGGATGGCCCCAGTGGTGGAAGATCTCTGCCACTATCAAGGGATTCAGGGACCACTCATGAGGTTGAAGAATGCATCTGCTGAGTCTGTCTACTATCATGTTGGAACTCCCAGGAATGTGAATTTATAGAAGAAAACAGTTGGTAGCCATCGCCCATTGCCATATCCTCATGGCCTCTCAACAAAGGGGGTAAGATTTGGTTCCACCTTGCTTGTTGATGTACCAGACCACCGCCATGTTGTCTGATTGAATCACAATTGTCCCAGATGGCAGCAGGGGATGGAATGCTTGCAATGCCAGAAGCACCACCCTCAGCTCTAGAACATTTATATGCAGATGGGCCTCCAGTTGGGACCAAGTGCCTTGGACTGTCTGTCCCTGACATAGCCCCCCCATCCCATCAGGGAGGCATTTGTGGTCACTGTGGCCTTGGGTTGCTGGGGGGAGAAGGGGCAAGACCATTGAGAGATTGTGTGTCATCCACAAATTTAAATCCTGTTTGCACCTATGGGTTACTCAAATCACGGCTGAAAGAGGATGCTGAAAAGGATACCATTGGGTGAGCAGTAGCCATTGCCGAAGCCTCATGTGAAACCTGGCCAGGGGAACAATGGTGATGGAGGCTGACATGGAACCCAACAGCTGTAGAACCAAGTTGGCCGTGGATTTTTCCTTTGAAAGGATTGGAATTAGTTGTTGCTTTATCCTTAAAATTCTGAGCTGTGGAATAGCAGCTCTGCAGTTTTTTGTGTACAAGATAACCCCAATGAATTCTGTCGACTGAGATGGGGCAGTGAGGAGAGAGTATGCCAGGGCTTTTTCCAGTAGATGTCTGGTGAGGGCGGAAATGAGCCAGTCGTCTAGGTATGGAAACACCTGGAATCCTTGAAGTCGCAAGTCAGCTGTGACAACTGCCATGCACTTTGTGAACACTCTGGGGGCTGTAGAGAGTCGAAGGGCAGTACTCTAATCTGGTAGTGGCTGGCTCCCGCATGGAAATGCAGAAATCTTTTTGATGGCCTGTCCACCTTTATGTGTTGTACGCATCTTGAAGCACATCCAATCGTCTTTTTCCAAAAGCGGGAGGATAGACTGTATTGTGACCATCCGGAATTTTTGTACTCTCACAAACTTGTTCAAGACACTGAGATCCAAAATTGGTCTCCAGTCCCCGGTTTTCTTTGGCACCAAAAATAGTCTTGAGTAGAATCCGGATCCTATCTGGTCTGCAGGGACTATTTGGATGACTCCTTTTCTTAGCAGCTTTTCTATCTCTAGTGCTGCTTCTTCCCTTTGACTGGGTGGAACATCGGGAAGATTTTTTGAAGAGACGGGACAAGGATCGAAGGGGATATGATAACCTCTGGTTATGATCCTTTGTACCCAGGAATCGGTGGTGATGGTTAGCCAGGCAGAAGGGTACAAGGAGAAACATCCCCCAACCACCTCCAGAGGAAAGGAGTTGGGCAGCTCTTCAGGAGCACTGGTAGGACTGACCAGGGAAAGAATCCCTGGAACCCTGGTTACATGGTCCCCCTCTGCCCCGAAAGGAGTGTCTTCCCTGTGAGTTTCCCCCTCTGCCTCTGGGGGAAAATTTGGCCTGTGTGTCACAGAAAGGACCCTGAGATTTCTTAAACCATATCTTCCCACTCTTTTGGTTTCAGGAGAAAGTACGTTGAGGGAAAGAATAACGGACACCTATGGCAGAAAGGGTCTTACCGTCCTGTTCATATATGGCCAGTGTGCTTTTAACTTTGGGCCCAAACAACGAGGAGGGCTCAATGGGGGCATTAAGAAAAGAAGACTTAAAGGGTTCTGCGAGGTTGCACAAACGTATCCAGGTGTGTCATCTCAAGACTGCAGCTGAACCCGCTGCTCTAGCTGCTCCTTCTGGTGTGTGAGATATCAGTCGCATAGAGGAGTTAGATATAGATTCAATGGTAGCCAGCTGAGAGGCCTCATCAGACAAGGCACCAGCCAAGGTTTCAGAGCGCTCAGAAACCAAATCCCTTTGAAGCCTGGTGAAATGTGCCATATAATTCATGGACCTAATAGCAAAGGTTGCTGAAGCAAAGGTGTGCTTTCCTATCCTGTCCAGGGCCCGGGACTCTTTGTTAGGTGGATGGACAGTCTGGCCTTCTTCTGCCAGATCCTTTTTTGTTGTGGCCGCCACCACCAAAGCATCCACAGGAAGACCTTTGGACCAATGGGGATCCGAAGCAGGAGGGGACAAGATCTTATATGGCCTCCGGGGAATAGCTTTGATGGTATCAGGAGCCTTCCAAGCATGCTGCATGATGAGCCGGACAAATTCATCAGCAGGTGGAGTAACCCAGGAGGTAAGCGGCTGGGCATGAAAGGCCTGCAGGAACACAGATTCCTCAGAGGTCTGTTTCAGGATTTTGAGGATATCACCAAAGGATACCTCAGAGGGTGACTGAGGGGATCCTTCCCCCTCATCAAAATCTGAAGGGTGAGGGACTCCTCAGTTGAGTCCATGTGCTTCCTCTTATACAAACTTTTCCGGTTGATCTCCTCAGTGGGAGAAGCTGGGGAAGACAATGGAAAGGGGATTCCTGAGGGAATATGTCCTGCGGCCCTTGCAGCCGGTGTCCACTAGATGCGACTTGTGAAACCAGTGTACCAGAGGAGGGTGGAGGTATAGACAGTCCAGTATCACCAGCAGCAGTGAAAGCCTTCTCCATCAGTTGGAAGGCTGGTCCACCCGGAGAGGAGTGTATGTGTATGACAGGGGGCACTCCTCCCCTAAGTGGCTAAACCTGCTGACCCGGAGTCACTGGATGGCTGTGGAGCAGCAAGCTATGTGTGTCACAGCTGACATACTGGGTTGTAGCAAAACTTTCTTGTCATGAAGGCAACTGCAGTTCCTTAGTGAGATCCATAAAGGGAACTGCAGAAGGGGAAGACTGCTATATCCATGGACTTCAAAGGCAATGAAGAAGGAGAATAAGAAGATGTCTTTAAAGATGGGTGATCACCTCCCAAGGAAGGATAGTTACTGAGGGGTGGAATACCTCTGGCCAAAAATGCCTGGTCCACAAGACGCAACACATCATGTTCGGAAAGGCTTCTAGTAGATCTCACAGAGACTGAGGGAGAAACAGGCCTGTCCACAAAAGAGGCAGACTCGGTGTCCATCTCATCTGATGCACTGAGGACAATGGTGCCAAGAAAGACTGGACTACTGTTGTCTGCACCAAAGAAGTCATCAGTGCCGAGGTCATTGTCTGCACTGACACAGGGATCGGTGCCGAAGTGGTGGGAGTAGGTGCCAAAGCTGGAATCGACAAAACTGGAGTCAACAATAAAGGCCTCGGATCCGAGGAAGATCTCGGAGCCGATGTGGTCAAGATCTGCGCCAACTGAATGGTCGCTGCCGATACAGTGGTAATGGTCTGAACTGAGGAGTCCCTCGGTGCCGATATGTAGAAGGCTGCAGGAGAGGATGGAGCCAAAATCAGTAATGGAGCCAAAGGCCTCTGTGCTGAAATTCTAGGCACCAAAAGCACTGGGGCTGACAGAGAGCTCTGGAGCCGAAATTTTAGCCTTTTTATGTTTTAGTTGGTGAGAGTCCCCAGCTGGGGATGAAGGCAAGGATTTAGCCTTAGTAAAAACATCCATTTTCTTATGGGCTTTATGAGAGATTGAGACCTCTGGCCCAGAAATAGCCTCTGAAAAGGGAGATTTTAGAAGTCCCTTCAGTATCAGCTTATTTTTCCTTTCTAACAAAGTTCTGTTAGAAAAGTTCTCACAAATAGTACATGGAGGTTCAACAGATAAATGGGAAGCTCCCAAACAATAAACACACAAAGAGTGTGCATCAGAAGTTGACAGTTTGTGACCACAATCAGAACACCACTTAAACCCTGGACTACTTTATCTGCCATATTAATTAATAGAAAAATACCAACAATGGTACAAGAGAGTACCCGAAGGTATGAAAGAGAAAAGGGAAAAAGATTACCAACAATGGTAAAGAGAAAAAATACCTTGCGGTAAAAGTAGTAAGTAAAAGACAGAAAAACGTGAGGAATTTATGAACGCTAGATGCGAGAGGGTAAGAGACAATAAAATGTCAACTTTTCTGACAGAAAAGTAATTTGTAAAGCAATTAAACAATAATTAACTGTACTTTGCTCAAGAGACATAGCTTGACACGACCGGATGACAACACGGTAAATGAAATCTGAGGTAACAGTGAGAGGGGATTGTGGGTAAGAGTTTAGCTCGAGAGTTTGAAGCTGATGCGAGCTTGGAAAATGTCCGGCTCGGTTCTGAGCTCGGAACTGATACCCATGCGTAAGGAATGAATGAGGATTAACAATATCAGATCTGTTGTTTTGGGAGCGTTAGTAATTCCGGTTGTTTTGGGAACATTTGTGTAGTGATTTAGTGACTAGACAGAGTATCAAGACTGTGGAAATTAGCATGCCTATCACTAAAACTGATTTTTCCCCTGCCAATCAGTTAGGCCATGCCCAAAGCTGCGCAGATCTACCTGCGAGGTACTACACTTGGAGATTACCAATCTGTGTAGGACAGGACATTTGGGTATTCATACCCTGAATTCTCCTGGTGAGGAACCTTTGAGGCCATTCCAACTGTTGCAAGTGCCTGGTTGGGTATGTTCCAAAGGGGCCATTGGGTCTGATAGTTGGGAGATTGGTGTAATGGTTAAGGTGCTTGCCTTAGAAGCACAAGGTGCAGGGTTTGATTCTATAATGCATTTCTTAGTGTTGAGTTTTAATCTGTGGTTTTGGCACTAGTTTGTTATTATCTCTAACTGTACTGACAGCTAGAAGTGCAGTGTTACTACTATGGGAGGTATGCAAGCTGTGTTGTGTGTGGGATAGTAGTTTTTCCTTCAGGAGATAGTTTAGCAATTGTTTTTAAGTGCATTTTTTCAAGTGTTTCAGAGAGGGTAAGTTCAACATAAAGGTTAAAGGGAGAGTGTCAAGACTCCCTGCAGCTCTCATTGTTTTGATTAAGCTGGTAGGTCAGGTGATCCTATTGTTTACATTTAGGCAGCTTTTAGTCTGAGGGCTCAGGTTTCAGTACCTTCGGGGAAGGGTAATTTAACACTTCAGGAAATGCTAACAGTTTCCTCTGTGTGCTCTTTTATTTACAGCCCCATGCTGGTAGTAAAACCATATCACTACATTTTGAAATGTAAGGAAGAAATGCTTATATGAGCTACTGTTTTTTTTTGTTTGTTTTTTCATCTTTCACTTTGGAGGCACAAATGTGATTTTTTTTTTATATTTTCTGCAGCACAGTTGTTTGGGTGTACATCTAATGGAAAAAGATGTAATGGATTTTACTGCTTGTTGATGTGGTTTTACATAATGTCCCCTTCCGTTTATTGCTGTGGTGGGTCCTACTGCTGTTTGTTATATGAGAAAAGGGCACCACAATTATGTCCTTAGATGAGCAGCACAGGATGCATTACTGTTGGTGGAGGAGGACTAATCAGAATGTGATAGAAAAAAAGGTGCACTGTTACATTGTAACCACTGCTACTGTTACATTGTAACCACTCAACAGCTAAGTCAGCTTTCAATAGTAGGCATGTGACAGGCTATTGTTCTACACTGTGAAAGAATTTACCCTGGTCATTATGTATAAACAGTGCTTCAGGGAGGTCATCTGTAAAACCGTTCAGCATTGGTACCACCCAGAAAGAATTTTAGTGAGCTTATTCAAGAGTACTGTAAACTCTGAACTCTCCTAAAGCTGTTTTAATAGGCACAGTATTTTTTTTTCTTTTCTGCTTGTTTCTGCAACTTACCACATTGCATTACAAATCATATGCAACCTAAAAGCTCACTGTGCCATCACTACAGATTTTCAGAAAGTGGATGAAATGCATTGCTCCTGTCTAACAAACACCCTACCCAATGGAATCAGGGTTTACAATAGACTTATAAAAGGATATTTTATAACCCTGACTCACGTAATTGAAAAATATCATATCAAACACAAAGGGCACCTGCAAGCTGTTGAAAAGTGATATAAAAAAATAAATGTGAAATAACCTGACAAATAAAAAGAAAGAAAAAACAGTAACACACCTCACCAGTCCTGATGCACCCCATGTAGGGACTGTTCCACCCACAGTCCTACTACTTGAATAAGCCCATTCTGAACTCACACAACTTCAGAGTGTATGGCAAGTACTCATATGCTCGTCCCAAAAAACTATGTAGCCTTGGAAGAGGAAACTTAAAATAGTGTGGGGCAAGGGTAGTCTTTTACCTCTATGTTAATGTTCTTTAGTATTAGCTATTTGTACTAGTCAAGTATTAACTCCTTGACATACTTTGTCTTTATGAATAACTCCCATTACTCAAATTACTCTGTAAAGGTTGTCTTAGGTGTTGTGGGTGACTGCACCCCACAAATCCCTCTAACTAATATGAATATCCTCCAGGGTTGCACCATTTGTGGGGAAGGGAACCACATTATGAGAGCCCACTATGCTGCCCATGCCCTTTGTTGCTAAAGGTAACCACTGCTGTCATTGTTTCTCTTTCATGGTTGCGTTACTTTTCAGGTACGGATTGCCATGCATGAATGTGAGATTTTTTTCAGAGATGCAAAGGAACTCCTCGTGTAGGACAGTGTGGATAAAATGAGAACATTCTTTGGTCAGATGACTGCAAAGGATAGTTGGCATACGCTACGTGGACCTTAGTCAAGTAGCTAACAGTACCATATAAGCATATTGGAAGCTGAGAATGTCTCAAATGTTGATGTCCTAATAAGCCAGCAGCCCTATCAGGCCTAAAAAGAATAACTTCAATCCAAAGAGAATGAAAATGGGGGTTAGCACTGGACTTACAACTGGTTTATTATGAGAGCTCAGCTTCAAAGTTTCATAGTATATAATAGGCTAGCAACCACCAAGGCCTTAATAAGCCTAGTCATTCAACCCAATCCAATTGTATCCTTGTGTATCATGGACATTTATTAGGAGAGGTATGTTAGTTGGGAATTTTTTTAGGTTATGTGGAGGATATGTTGGTATGGGCATTACTGACTGTCACTGTATATCAGAGATATTGGGCCATACCATATTTACTATCAACTTGCAGTGATATATATAATCAAGTACTGGTCCATTCCTATGTTAGTATCAATGACTGTATAGAGAGATTATCCTGTATTTCTTTAGATGATCCTATGATCTTCTAGTGGAATGAAGCATAAACAGAGCAGGCATGAAGCAAACTGGTGGAACATGGAAATCTGTATATATGGAAATCATGGTCACAGTCAAAGAAATCTGGTACAACAGACCCAGTGCAGAAAGTATACAGTGCTGCTGGTAATGATGGGGCAGATACAATGACACTGGAAAATACTTAATAATGTATTAGTCAAACTAAAGTTAAGCTGGAACTAACGTATTTCAACTAAACAATAAAGCTATAAGGTTTCCTATGCAGTGGAAGTATAACTAGAGTACAGCTGCCATGTAGTGAAACTGTAAGTACAGTAAAACAATACAAAACAATATACTTTGATGATAGATACTGATTAAGTGGCCATGCAGATCGACTCAATTCCAAAGCTGCCATTATGGTCCAGTTCATGCACAGCCAGCATGTTTAAAACCAACCTCTCATACTTGCTACCCCATTTCAGTCCAATATCTCTTTCAAAGGTGACACTGCTTCTGCATGTAGTATTTCATTGATTAGGCTGCTACACACACACACACACACACACACACACACACACACACACACACACACACACACACACACACACACACACACACCACTGTTTAGGAGTGATAGCATTTGTGTTATTCCCGGTGACAGTACCCTGCACAGTAAAACTGCATGCATTTTTCTTTATGGTAGTACTCTAGTCATACCATTGCAACAATGTAACTGTTATATCATATAGCCCCACCTCTTTTCTCAAGACTATAGAGGTTATACTCCTGGGGTCTGTGGATGCATGCTTTTATGCTGATTGTGCACTTCTAGTAAGGCAGAACAATCCACTGTATATTCATAAAGTAATGAGAGGGAAGAAATAGAGAGCATCCTGAGTGGCTTGAATAAATGTCTGTACAGAAAGATAACTTCTTAGATTCTTTTCGTAATGCCTGCTCTGTATACCCTATCATTTTGCCAGCCTTTATCTCACATAATGAACACCCACTTCAGTGGTGGACTCACAAACAGGGAAAACATGGTTTATACTTGTAGTTGTCAAAAATATTTTTTAGTCATTCAAATTGATTCAGGTGGTCTTAGCTTCTATGACAGAGCCCCAGAGTCTGTAAATACTGTGGCCTTATGTGTGCTACTTCAAAATGCCCTGTCTGAGTGGTATTACCAGCTTCTCTATTATTTATTAAAATTCATTTACTGGGAAAGTCCAGCTGTGCCAAAATGTAGTGAATACCAACCTTTCTGTGGGAGGCAACTTCAGAGATGCCATTGCTGCATTAGGAACCATGGGTTTTACTATGGTGGGTAATTCTGGTACTGTTTGTTTTGTGGATATGCAGGAGGTCCATCAGAGTGGGGTCTGACAATGCCTTGTATGCTAGGCATAGATCTCCCCTCAAAAGCCTGTAGGAGATGGAATACAGGGATAGGGCCTTGAGGCGGTCTGCATAGGACATATTACTTATGCCCTGTATTCTTTTAGTGAGGAACCTCTGTGGACATTCCAGTTGTTGGATATGCCTGGTTAGGTACATACCAAAGGGGGCATTGTACTCAATGACAGGTCTAATGAATGCTGAATACAGTGGAACAATGACTTCCTTGGGTTTAGATGCCATACCATTGTTTGTAAGTTGCACAACATAGAATGATTTCCTCACCACTGTAGACACATGATGGTCATAGGCTTGATTACTATCTATGTGTGTCCCTAAGTCCCTAACTACTGGGTCAACTCTAAGGGGTGTGTCGTCAATGTGATAGTTACCAGGGATGGATGACTTCCCAAAGGATACAATTATGCATATGATCTTCATTCATTCATTACTGAAGGGGTATTGGTTCTATCCTCGGAACCAAGTCGGCTGTTATACCAACCTTGCACCAGCCAAAAAACTCTCAAGCTAAGCTTACTCATAGTGCCCCTCTCTCTGTCACCTCAGATCGAGTTTGCCCGTAATACAGGAAGAGAAAAAGCAGAGGCTTTATCTGAGCAAATCCCTATTATAAGGTAGGACCAAATCTGAACCTCCAGGAGTCTTTCGAAGGAGGATGGTGTGTGGGAAGTAATGAATGAATGAAGATCAACAACACAGATGGAACATTATGGTAAGAACATAACTGCTTTATCTGATGTTGTTAATCTTCATTCATTCCTTACTGATGGGACAGTTTCCCTAGCCACTTCATTTTGTGGGAGGCCATATGGAAGAATATTTCTGAGCACCACTGAACCAAAGGAAGCTCTCCCCCTGGAGACCAAATCCAATTTGTAATGAGTGATAAAGGTATGAGTCGTGGCCCATGTTGCTGCTGCACAAATGTCATCCATGGAAGCTCTTGCATGAAAGGCAACGGATGTTGGGACTGATCTGGTTGAATGCGCTTTGACCTCAGATGGTAGAAGAGGTTTGTTTTGTTGATAGACAAAGCAAATGCAGTTTCTTGACCATTTAGATTAAGTGACTTTGGAAACAGACTTTCCCATTTTTGGCCCTGAGAATGATACGAATAATTGGTCAAACTTCTGTTGTGATTTAGTCTTGTCCAAGTAAAATCTCAAACTGTCTATGCGCATCCAGCAAATGAAGCGAATATTCCCCTTTGTTAGAAAAGTTTGAAAAGAAAACTGGCAGATCAATTGTTTACTTGATAGTCAAATTGGAAACAACTTTGGGTAAAAAGGCGGGGTTAGTCTGGAGTGATACTCTGTCTTTATGGAAAGCCATGCAAGGACGTTTTATGCATAGGGCTTGTAGTTCAGATATTCGTCTTGCTGAGGTAATGGCTACCAAGAATAAAGCTTTCCAGGATAAAAATTTTATATCAGTAGAGGCAGCAGGTTCAAAAGAAGGATGAGTCAAGATTGTAGAACCAGTGTCACGTTCCAAGGCCCAATTGGTTCTTTGAAGGGCGGTCTAATGTGTGTGACCGCTTTCAGAAAGGTTTTACAGAGATGGTGAGAGATTAAGAATGAGTCCTGGAAGACATTGTGGTAGTTAGAAATAGCTGCCAGGTGTACTTGTGCCATTGAAGCTGCAGCCCCTGAATGGAGGTTTGATAAATAGTCCAGTACTGAAGTAAGAGGAGCTGAAAAAGGATCTATTCCTTCTCTTGAGACCAAATTATGAATCTTCTGCACTTGCTCAGATAAATTTTTCTGGTGGATTGTTTATGGGAAGCCAGAAGAATGTGACATACAGGGGAAGATAGGTTATTTTGCCTGGCAATTACTGGAAGTGGAGGAACCAAGCTGTCAGCTTCAGGCTCAATATGTTTGGATGTATCAACCCTTGTGGGTGCGATAGCAATTCCAGAGTTGGATCCGGAATCCATAGTTGATGTACTAGATGAGGCCAGAGAAAGGGAAACCAAACTTGTTGGGGCCAATAGGATGCAATGAGGATTACTTTGCTTCTCAGCTGAAGAGCCTTCTTTATAAATTGTGGGATCAGAAGAAGGGAAGGGAAGGTATAGTTGGGAGGGTGGCCTAATGGTGAAAATGTTTGTCTTACAAACACAAGGTGCAGGGTTTGAGTCTCACAAAGAATAATTGGCTAGGCTTCAAATGGCTCTCAAGGGCAGTTAGCTTGGTAAGAACCTATGAAGTACCTATGAAGTATAAAGAAGTCCCATGGGCCAATTGTGAGCTTCCCTCAGGGACTCCCCCTGCAGGGGAATTAGGGCAAAATAGTTGCTGCATTTGTGGTTTGCAAGGGATGCGAATAGGTCACAGCAACTGAAGATCTTTGTCTCTGATGGGATTGAGGAACCACTCGTGAAGCAGGAGAATGAATCTGCTCAGTTTGTCTGCAATTACATTGGAATCCCTGGGAATGTGCATTGCTATAACAAAGCGGTTGGAAGCTATCGCCCAGTGCCAAACTCTCATGGCCTCTCGACACAATGAGTAGGACTTGGTTCCCACTTGCTTGTTGATATACCAGACTATGGACATGTTGTCGGACTGAATAGCAATCATCCCTGATCAAAGGGCAGGTTGGAATGCTTGCAATGCTAGAAGCACTGCCCTCAGTTCTAGGACACTGATATGCAGGTTGGCCTCCACAGGTGATCAAGTGCCTTGGACTGTCTTTCCCTGGAAATGCCCCCCCCACCCCATCAGGGAGGTGTCCGTGGTTGCTATGGCCTTGGGCTGAGAGGGGGAGAAAGAGCGACTCCAAAGGTCTGTCTCTGGCTTCATCCACCAAATAAAGTCTCGTCTCCATAGATTTGTTATGCGGATCTGAAAGGACATTGGATGAGTCAAAAGGGTCCCTCAATCCTATCATAGCGACAAAGAATTTCATTTTTTTTCAGATGATATTAGAATGTCATTTGGCCTTGACAAATTTGCAAAGGCAACCTTTAAAGCAGGAAAACTGCAGCACCAGGAAAATATCAGTTTGGGACAAGAATGTGATCTAAAAGAACTTGAGCAAGAGGGAGTTTATAAATACTTGGGAATTGATGAAGTATCAGCAATAAAACATGAACAAATGCGAATAAAAATTAGTAAGGAATACTTTAGAAGACTTCAAATAATCTTGAAAACAGCATTGACATCTAGGAATAAAATCCAAGCTATACATCAATTCACTCTCCCTGTCATAACTTACAGTTTTGGAGTGACTGATTGGCCCCAAAATGTGTTGGATAAATTAGTTATTAAAACAAGAAGGATGCTTTATGCCCACCAAATGATCTATAAAAATCAGTGCATACCGAGATTATATATACCCCATTCTGAAGGAGAGATGGGCCTCCTTGAATTTGATTACATGTATAGATCTGCAATCGTGAGACTCCATACATATCTGCTGACCTTACAAGACCCAAACATAGTGAAAGTTTTGAAACATGAGGAGAATAAATCTAAGATGACTTCTCTGCTTAACCTAGCAGAAGCATATAAGCATCAAGCAGGAATGGAAATCAAAACAGAAGTAGATAAAAATCAGGCAGCAATTGAATGTGCCAAAAAAAAAAAAAAAAAAAAAAAGAAAGAATATAAGGTGAAGGACCAGACGAGAATGCAAGAAATGTGGAAAATGCATAAATATAGTTGCAAGTTTAGAAAACTTCTGAAAGAACCTCATGTTGATCAGGAACAAACTCAAGAATGGTTAAGGAGAGGTGAATTCAAAACAAGAGATGAAAGGTTAATATTGGTGGCCCAACATAGTAGGCTACGCACATGCTGGTTTACAAAGTCCACTGAACATGTGGGAGAGACAGATAAATATAGGTTTTGAAAAACCAAACTGGAGACAGTCACACACCTTGCTGCTGGTTGTGACATACTAATCTAATGGCAGAAGGACTATATACTGAATGACATAACAATGTGGCAAGACTGCTGCACAGGGGATTGTGCAAACATTATGGTACTAAAGTGGCTGAAAAACACTGGAAACCTGAGCCACAAAGCATCATAGAAAATGATGAAGTCTACATCACATGGAATCATCCATTACCAACAGTTCAAAATATAGATGCCAGAAAACTGGATAGAGTGGTCCAAGAAAAGAAGAGAAAAGTAGCATTGATCATTGAAATCGCCACACCCAGTGATTACAGTGTCCTGCGTACAGAGACACACAAAGTCATAAAATATCAGGATTTGCAAGCAGAAACAAGAGCAATGTGGAAGAAAGATACCCAGATAATCCCAATAGTAGTAGGAGCAATGGATCTTATAAAGAAGAGTTTATCATCTTATTTAGATATACTACCAATACATGTAACGCCATACGAATTGCAGAAGGAGTCATTACTGGGCACGTTGTGGGTGCTGCAAAGAGCACTTTTGTCTGACATCAAAGAGTGAAACAATATTAATTTCATGAACTTTAATCGTACTTTGACTTAGGAATGGGGTCCACTCCCGTCACTGTATTAGAAACCCAAAATATTTGGAGAAATTAAAAAGGGCAAGACCATAGTCCTAATGGAGAGATGAAAGGGGTCTTAATGGAGGGATGAAAAGTCAGCAAGCAAAGGAGGGTAGTAGTAGTGCTGAAACTGAATTCATCCTCAAGTCCTGGTGAGTACCTTCGTGAGGTGGACCCTGTTTTTCACAAAAATCTCACCAAGGTGATACTGATATATAAACTGTATTTATATAGCATATTTCATTGATAGAAGTAAAAAAAAAAAAAAGATAGCTGGGTGCACAAGAATCATGATAAAAAAAGTACCCAGTCCTGGTAGGCATACTGGTGCCAGGACTGGAAAAAATGACAGTACAGAATCCTCAAAACATGGAAACATTCCTACAATGTGGCCAGGCTGGGCCCAGAGGGAGGACGGCTCCCTTGTTATAGAAGGAAGTAGCAGTCCACAAAAATAGATTGGCCAAAAGAAGAGACATAAAGACAATAGAGTGGGCCACTGAGGATAAGAAAGAAATTATGACTTGTTACTATTATGTAAAAAGCTCAGAATTTCCAGATACAAGATATACAAAATAATTAAGAGAGAAATTAGAGGTAAGAAAAATACTTCCACAGGAAAAACTGTCAGAAGCTACAAATAAAAATTTGCGTTCATTAATACAACAGATTTTTGAAAAACAGTATATAGATCAAGAAACTTTGATCTGTTTGGAAAAAGAAGCATCTGAGGAAGTGTGAAAATATAAACAACAAAACCTACAGATATCTGGAAAATATTAAAAAGAAATATGGACATGGGAAAGAAAAAGAGATTTGATATGGTGCAATATTTATGCAAAGGAGAAAACCAAGTTAACTAATATAGAGAAGGCAGCCCCAAAGAGAAATACAGACAAAGGCATCCATATATGGAAAATTTCACAATAAAATATGAATATCACAAAGATGGAATGTGGAAAAGATGATTAGTAAAGTAGAAGTTAAAGAAATAGAAGTTGAAGTTATGGAGTGCCTGCGAAGTGAAAGATTTAATGTAGGTCTAAAACAGACTACATCACAGCATGATGGAGCAAGTCCCCAGAATAAGGAAAAGCAAGAAGATCAGGAGACATGTGAAGAAGAAATATGGACAGGAGAAAGGAAAATAGATTTAATAAGGTGTAATATTTATGTAAAGGAGAATGCAAAACTAACTAATACAAAAAGAGCAGCACCAAAGATATTTGAAGAAAAATATAGGCAAAGGAATCCGGATATGGAAAACTTTACAATAGAAAAAAAAAGAAGACTAAGAGGAAAAGTAGAAAAAGAGATTAGTAATGGAGAAGTCAACAAAATAGACACTGAGGTTATGGAGCACCTGCAAAGAGAAGGATTCAGTGTAGAAAATCCTATACAGAAAGTACCACAACAGGATAAAGTGATGGATACCCAAATTAAGGGGAAACCAGTGGAACAGGAAGCAATTGGTCAGGTGCTATATCAAGATATTTTGCAGCCTTCCACAGGAAAGCAGTATGTCCATTCACTTGAAGCTAGACAGCAAGGAAAGGAACAGCAAACTGTGGAAACTCTGATGCAGTCAATGTTGAGGAGTGATAGGCCAGTGAGTTCCCATATGACAGAGAAACATATGACACATGATGAAACTGAAGAGAAGGTGCCAGAGGAAGATGCTATAGAACTTTCTATAGAATGCCAGCAAAAAAAAGAAATCAAGGGATGTGCCCTCAGTTTGGAAGAAAATGAGCTAAGAGAAGTTGCTTGATTTAATAGACGTGGATAGATATATTGGGATCAATGAGAGAGATAGACTGCAGAAGGTCAATAAAACCCAAAAAAGTAAGAAGTCTAATAAAACAAATGAATGCAGTAATTAGGACTGTCCATAGAGATCCATGTGATATAACAGAAGTAAACAGGATATATTACTGTGATGCTTAATCACTGATAAAGTTCTACCACAAGAACACAAGGTAGTGAGGAAAAGGAAGGGGAGAAATTGAATACCGTCATGTATAAAAAAGTATAAAGCAATTAAGACAAGAAGTGTCACTGTTAGAAGACTGTAGAAGAGGGAATAGATCAACAAAAATACTAAGAAAGCTAGATGTGATAAAAGCAATGCGCAGTATTAGAACAGACCAGGATCTATCATGCACTACTGCAAATAACAAACTAAAAATGTCAGCACAGGTGGAAACACTTAGAAGATACACAGATAAATATAAGGGAAAAGTACAAAATAAGCAATTTATTGATGACCCAAAAAAGTTTTCTAGAGAATTGGGAAATAGGGTAAAAGGAATTGAAAGACCACCAAAAAAGAGGAAGTAGATACATTTTGGAGAAGTATCTATGAAGATCCTGTGGAACAAAACAAAGTTGCTAAATGGATAGAAGAAGTAAAAGAATAAGAAGTTTAAAGGTACAGGATATGAAATGGGATGAAGTAACAGCCATAGAGATTGAAACAAAGTTAAGAAAAGTCTCTAACTGGAAAACCCCAGGCCCAGATGCAGTACCTAACTTTTGGTTAAAAGTATTAACATCTTTGTACAAAGATTTAGTCATGAGGAAGAACTATTTATATGCGCACACAGAACAGACACCACACTGGCTAACAAAAGGCAAAACAATGTTCTTACTTAAGAGTGAACCTGCAAGCTACCCTAAAAATGATAGACCAATAACTTGCATTCCGACGACGTATAAACTATTCGCAGGAATTGATGCTGACAGAGTTTATAGTCACTTAGAAGAAAAATCAATTATGGCAGTAGAACAAAAGGGCAATAAAAGAAAGTCATATGGAACAAAGAATAATTTGTTTTTAAATACAATCATAGTGGAGAACTGTAAAAAGGGGAATAATCTAAGAATGGCATGGATTGACTACAAAAAAGCATTTTAGTATCCCACATTCAAGGATAAAAAAGTGCTTAAAAATGTGTAAGATACACTCTGCACTGATTGACTACATTACAGTAACCATGAAACAATGGCAGACCACTTTGCAATTAAGCTATGATAAAGGACAGATTATTATCTCAGGGATAAAAATTCAACGAGGGATATTCCAGGGTGACTCTCTGTCACTGTTGCTATTCTGCCTTGCCATTAACCCATTAAGCTGTTTAGTTAACAACTTAGGCCATGGCTACAATTTGGCTCCTAGAAAATAACAAAGTCTAATGACTTCTCATCTTATCTTTGTCGATGATTTAAAACTGTATAGCTCATCAGATGAGGAACTGAAAGCACAGCTGCAGGTTGTCAAAACTTTTTCAGATGATATTAGAATGTCATTTGGTCTTGATAAAATGTGCAAAAGCAATGTTTAAAGCAGGAAAACTGCAGCACCAGGAAAGCATCAGTATGGGACAAGAATGTGATATAAAAGAACTTGAGCAAGAGGGAGTGTATAAATACTTGGGAATTGATGAAGGATCAGAAACAAAACATGAACAAATGTGAATAAAACTCAGTAAGGAATACTTTAGAAGACCTAAATTAATCCCAAGAACAGCACTGACATCCAGGAACAATATTTAGAGTTATGTACTTACCATAACTTGGCATCTGTGTTATCTGTAGTCACGATTCATCACACTAGAGTCTTGGATCCGATATTGGATCTGAGCCGGCAGACACAGACAACAGCTTAGCTCAAGATCCTCCCCTCCCATAATGCTCCGCTGCCCTCCAATCCCTCAGATTGAGTTTGCAAAAGGAAAGAAAACAGACCAAAGCAGTAACAGCAAAACAGAACCAACAAAATCCAAGCAATCTTCCAGGAAGGGGGATAGAGGGTGGGACAGTGATGAATGGTGACTACAGATAACACAGATGCCAAGTTATGGTATGTACATAACTATAAATCTGATGTTATCCAATCACCATTCCTCACACTAGGGTCAGAGGCCCCAACTACCTAAATCCTGGGAGGTCTCAAGGAAGGACATGCCGAAGAACCGTGGAGCCAAAGGAAGCCCTTCCTCTAGAAACCAAATCCAACTTATAGTGGGAAATGAATGCGTGAGAAGACAATGTTTCTGCTGCACAAATGGCATCTAAAGATTGATGATCTACAAATACAGTTAAGATAGAAACCACCCTGGTGGAGTGAGCCCTCACTGGTGCAGACAAAGGAATACCTTCTAAAGATTGAATGAAGGAAATGCATTGCGAAATCCAGCAGGAGACCGTGACATTCGAAATTCCTCTGCCCTTTCTATTCATAGAAAAGGCTGCAAATAACTGGTCTGAATGTCTAAACTCTTGAGATCTATGTAGACAAAAATGAAGTGGACGATTAACATCTAAGGTGTGCAGGATATATTCCCCTTTATTGGTATAGTTAGGAAAAAATACTGGGCGATGAATGCATTGATTGAGATTCATTGTTGATCCCTTTTTAGGCATGAAGGATGGATCTGGCTTCAGAGACACTGTCCTTATGGAAAGCTAAGTCGGATGGCTTGACAGTAAGAGCTTGCAGCTCTGAAACTCTCTTCACCAAAGTTACTGCCACTAAAAGGGCAGTCTTCCAAGAAAGAAATTTGATATCGCAAGATGCCGCCGGTTCGAAGGGTGGTTTTGTCAATGCCTACAGGACAAAAGTCAAATCCTACAGAGGAGATAGATGCATCACAGGAGGCTGTAAGAGAAAAAATGCCTTTTAAAAAGACCTTACAAAGGTAGGAAGAAAAGGTAGAATCACCCCTAAGGTGAAAATTCAAAATTGCTGCCAATTGAACCTGAATAATGGAAAAACTGGCCCCTTCCTTAAAAAGAGAGATCAACATGAGAAGGATCTCAGGAATAGAAGCAGAGAAGGGATCCAGATTCTTATTCTTTGCCCAAATGGAGAATCTCTTCCATTTACTGGAATAAACCTTTCTAGTGGAAGACCTCTGGGAAGCAAGAATAATATCCTTTACGGGCGAAGCTAGCCTGGACTTAGCCAAAATCACTGGAAGTGGACATAGCATGCTGTCAGATGTAGAGTAGAGACGGGTGAGAAAAAATCCAGAATTGGATCGAACACCCAGGGTGGATGCCTCAAATGAGACCGTAGAAGGGGGAACCACACCTGCTGAGGCCAGAAGGAGGCAATGAGGATCAATCAACTCTTGAGGTGTCTGGCTTTCTGAAGTACTCTGTGGATTAAAGGCAAAGGAGGAAAGGCATACAGGCCATGGTAAAGTCTACCAATTAAACTGAAGAGGCTGGTACCAGGATTGACATTGGTGTCGAGGGCTCTGATACCGCCGAAGAGGAACATAAGTTGGAGTCTGCGGGGGAGGAATGATTTTGAAGGAGTTGGAAAACCTCTGTCCGCCAAAAGCTGATCCACAAGTCTCACTACATCGACTTCTGAAAGGCTCCTGGAGGAATGTGTGGACATCCCCAATGGGGAATCAGGGCATTCTAAGAAGGGGCTGCACTCCTGTCTAAGGAAGGGATCCACTGACGGGGAGTATCAGGTCTGAGGCAAAAATTCACCTTTCAGCACCATGGTCGAGGGACCAGAGAGATGTATAGGTGTGGGGACAGTGACCAGAGTTGGGAAAACTATTTTTGGTGCCAAAAGGGGGGTCTGTACTGTAGCAATGGATGGTTCCGAACTAGCAAGAGATACCATGGGCAAAGCTTAAGGCAGTGATGCAAAGGACAGTACCACAGTCATAGGTACCAATGAGGAGGACGGTATTGGAGTTGGTGGTTGGGGTCGAGATATAGAGTGTGGCACTGTAGAAGGGGTTTGAGGCCCCAGTGCTGAAGATTCTGGTATCAATTTTGGTAATTTTGTCTTTGGTTCTGATTGAACTGATTTAGTCCCTCTAATGCATGGAGAAGAAGGAACAGACTGGCTCCTTTTCTTATGCTCTTTTTTAAGAGGGAGTGAGCCCAACATCTCAGAAATAGCCTATGAGAAAGGAGTTTTTAAAAGTCCCTTTAAAATCAATTTATTTTTTTCTTTCAGTTAACGTCCATGCACTAAACCCCATACATATGTTGCATGGTGGTTCAACCTTCAAGTGTTGCACCCCTAGACAATAAACACAAGAAACATGACTGACTTGAATTTGGCATTTTCCTACTGCATTTATCGCACTGCTTGAAACCTGTAGTTTCTTTTTTATCAGCCACCCAGAAAAGGTTTTGGTATCTGTATCAGCATATCACTAAATGAAAAAAAATCACTAAACTGCAAACAAATACACACTAGAGAAAGATTTTTTTAAAAAAAAAAAAAAAAAAAAAAAGGAAGAATATCACAGTGGTTGAAGGAAGAGGAAAGAAGAGAGGGGAAATACCAATGATGGTATAGGGAGTTACCTCAGATGTAAAGGGAAGGCCTGTAACAGCGGTAAAAAAATACCACAAAACTTGGTAGGAAGGATGAGAAAAAGCCTGAAAAGGTAAGCGAGAGCATAAGAAAAGGAGACAGTCTGTTCCTTCTTCTCCATGTGGGAAGAGTAGAGGGAGACAATGACCTCTTTCTTCCTGGATGCAAAACCCTTAGAAATGAAAGGTGCTACACAGGACTTTCTGACCACAGTGGCAATATGGTGGTCAAAAGAGAGGTTGCTGTCAACCTGTGTTCCCAGATCTCTTATAACACCTTCTGTGTTCAGTGGACTACCATCAATGTGGTAATTCATGGGAACCAGATTTTTCCCAAAGGGGATGATGACACATTTTTTGGCATTGAGCTTAAGGCCATGGTTCTGACACTGGTCATTGATCTCAGTGAGGCCTTTTTGTAGGATGTCAACATCACTTGGGGAATTAATAATAGCACCCACCTTGCAATCATTTGCAATCTTTGCCAGCCAGAGTCCCTTCGTGTTGGCCTGGACTTCAGAGAAGTAGATACCAAACAGGAGAGGACACAGGACCAAACTCTGTGGGACTCCACTCATGACTGGTCATCAGTCTGGCTTGGAGTCAGCTACTTTCACACTGTGCGTTCTGTCTGTGAGCCAGTTTGCAACCCAGCTAGTGATACAGGGGTTGATGTCTAGCTTACTGAGTTTTTCTATGATTCCTGAGGGTGGAATGGCATCAAAGGCCTTGGCCAGATCAAGGTAGGCTGTATGAATCACATTGCCTTCATCCACAGCTCTGGTGACTGATTCAAAGAAGTCAACCAGGTTGAGAAGGGATGACCTACCCTTCACAAAACCAAATTGTGTGGGATCCAGAGTTTAATGATTCCCTATATCCCTATTTATTAGGTCCATGATGATGCACTCCACAGCTTTGCATATCAGAGTCATCAGGCTAATGGGGTAATAGTTCCCAGGGTCTGTAGTCGCTCCTCCTTTGTGGAAAGGAATGACTGTAGCAGTGCGCCATTCGGTAGGGACAAAGCCTGAGGTCAGGCTGTGACTGAGCAGGGCACACAGATGAGGTGCCAGTTCACTCTGTAGTTCATGTAGAACACAGCCAGGGATATTGTCAGGTCACATAGAAGCTGTATTCTTGGCCTTGGATAGTGCTGTTTTAACCTGTGCAGCAGTAATACTGGGTGCCTGGGAATCTACTGATATTGTGATTGGTCCTTTGTGGGAGGAGGGGTAAAGTTGGCACTGAATCTGTCAGACAATATTGGCAATATTTGTTAGCTGGGTATAGGACGTACCACTGTGCAGTAGCTCAGAGCAAATCTGGGTATTGCCATGGAGATTCTTTACATAACTACAGAAGGCCTTGTGATTGTCGTTACTATCTACTGCAATTCTGTGTTCATAGCTAGCTTTAGAGGATTTGATGAGGGATCTCAACTTTTTGTTGAGGTTGTTAAGGGAGTTTTTCCAGTCTTGGGACTTCACCTTATTCCAAATCAGTTTCCTCCTTCTGTTGTAGAGTTTATTGATGGCAGGGGACCACCAGATTGGCCTCCTTTTTTTGGAGGAGAGTTTTTTGGTTCTATTGGGTATGGCAAGATCCATGCATGTGTGTAAGTGTTTGTACAGTGCATTGGTGTATGATTCGGCAGTCATACAACTATTTTCCATTTGCATGGGTGCTGTGAAGTTAGCCACCTTTGTATTTAGGAGCCCAAAGTTAGCTTTGGAGAAGTTTTTCATGGTGGTTACCTTTGCAGGGGGTGGGATGGTAAGGATGTGGATTTCCAAGGTGATTAGTTTGTGGTCGTATCTAACCAGGAAGAAGTTGACTATTGGTGTAGAGCAATGGTCGCCCATGTTAGTAATGACCGGGTCAAGGATGTTGCTACCTCTAATGGGGGTAAGAATGAGCTGGTCCAGGGCATTGGAATTAATTAATTCCAGGAAACATTGGGCAAGTGCATTGGTACATGAGTAGCTTTCCCAGTTAATGGAGGGAAGTTGAAGTCACCCAGTATGAGAGTGTTAGAGTGGACCCTAATATTCTCCAGGGTGTTTAGGAGCATGGAGTGTGAGTCTTGGGACATGGTTGTGGACCTATAGCAGGCTATGACCTGAATCATTGTCTTACCCAATGTTAGCTGCAACTGAAGTACTGTATCTCTGATGCGTAATTTTGGGCTACCAGTCTGGAGGTGTGTGCATCCTTTATGAATATGGAAACACCACAGCATTTGGAGCTTCAGTCCAAGATCTGGGGCCGAAAGGTGTGGAAGGAATTATAGCCTGGTAGTGCAGGGGTGCTTCCTGCTGCCTTGAACCAGGTCTCTGTTACAGCACAAATGTCAATGTTTTCCATTTTAAGGAGTGCTTCAAGCGAGTGCATTTTGAGATTTAGACTTCTAGATTTGAGCAGCATGACCCTCAGATTGCATTTGTTTGTAGCTGTTATGGTGGCAATTTGGTGTTTGGAACACTGCCTAAAAAAGGCACTATAGGGGTGGCAAGAGCCTTGGCCAGTATCTGGAAGCCCAGGGATGACAGATGCAGACCATCTCTGGCAAAGCATTGAGGTCTGTCAATCATGTCATCCTAGCCAGACAGATACTGGATCCCCTTGGAGTGACACCAGAAACTTAGGCATTTGTTGAAATAATTCATTTTTTCTTATACTATGGTATCATTCTGGGTGATGGTAGGATGCTGCTCAGGGCTAAGGTCATACCCGCCTGTGCTACATAATCCGGGAGCTCCTTCATGTCATATTTGTACTTGTTGTTGAGGGACCTGAGTGCATGCATTATGTGGAGATCCTGGCACCTGATAGGCAACTAACTGTTACTTTCTCCTTATTCAACCTAGTGAGTGGGACGTCAGTGTGCCTCACTATCGAGTCATCCTATGACTAGTGTGTTGGGCATATTGTTTTGCCTTAGGATCTTTGGTTGAGTGGCACACTGTTTAGGAGAGTTATGTGTCTCGTGATTAGTGTTGTGTTGTGGTGGTTGAGTGTGTTTCTGCCTTGGAGGTCTCTGCTGTTTCGGTAGATTTTTATTGAGAGCCTCCACGAAGGTGGGTGTGTGGTTTGTGTTTTTATGTGACGGCAGTGCTGGTGGAGGGCTATGTGCTCCATGTGGTGTGGTCCAAGTGTTGACCTTCTCCTCTTGACCAACTATTCCAGTCTTGGCTGGAGAGTGTGTGGCTTCCAGTTTGGATATATAAGTGCATCCCTCGCAAGTCTGAGTGTTGGAAGGTAAGAAGAGAGGGTTTTCAGTGTACATGAGGCAGTTGCTACATTGACCCAGGATGCCCAAGTTCACCAGTTTAATAAGATAAAGCACAGGGAACTGACCTTTAGACATGCCTGAAAGGGTGGGGTTTAACAATAAGTACTGGAGCTGTTTCCTTGTAGAAAGTTTAGTGCTGGTAGCACTTTTGTGTGCTACAATAATTGCTACAAGAAGTCGGGTAAAGTGCTAGACTAATAAGCTAGTAAAAGTGCAGGACAGGAAAGAACTAGCAGATCTAAGGGAAAATTTGAAGAGCAGACTTTGGCATTGCTCAGAAGCTTACAAACAGTCCTGGATACAGCAAATATGTATCTGGACTAGACTAGTTACAGGAAAGGTGGGAAACAAGCACAAACTTGGGCTTTTAATCCAGAAAATTAAAAGAGATGGAAAAACTGCCCAAACGGCCAATAAACTACAATTTCTGGGCCAGAAACCACTCATGTTGAGCTAGAGAGGCTACCTAGTGCTTACCATGCCCACTGATAAGCTAGAAGGCTTCCCTCCAACACAGAAAGGCTTGGGGGGGGGGGCTCAGAAGCTTACAAACAGTCCTGGATACAGCAAATCTGTATCTGGAGACTAGTTACAGGAAAGGCAGGAAACATGCTTAGAATTTTTTTTTTTTTTTTACAGAAAAACAGCTAAAACATCACAAACAATTCAAGTGCAGTGCAAGCTAGCACACTTGAGTGTGTAATAATATTAAATCAAATACAGTTTAAATGAATGCAATTTATTCAAACTGTATTCTAAACTGAAATCAATTATTGTTTTATTCAACTCTGAACAGTTAAAAAGTGTGAAATAATATACTTATCAGCTGAGAAGCACACTCAGTCAGAACACAAGGAGATTCTAGCATCGTTTTTTTTTTTTTTTTTTTTTTTTTAAGTAAAGTGGAAAGTGAGAAAGGAGGAACAGAAGATAGCTCAGGGTTAAGAACATATACTGCAATGAGTTGTAGATAAGCTGCTAAACCTTATTTACCCACATCAGAGCTGAAGTCATCAGAAGCATGAAAACAAACAAGAAATTATGACTTTTTTCAGCAAAAAGTTTAAAAAATGCTTTTAAAATGCAATATTTCAGCAGCAATCACTGACTAAAGCAAGGGTAAATAATAAAGAAAATATGCTTATCTCAGTCTGGATGGCTCTAAATGCAGTAGAAACACATGTAAAGCATTGCTAAGCTTTGTGGAAGTGAACAGATCTGCACAAATGTGCCTAATTTATAACAGAAAAAAACCACTGAAAACTAACTCTCTGGCCAATAAACAACTACATTTTGAGCTCCATGGAAAGCTTCCCAACTAAGCAAGATGAGGTAAACACCTTCTGCCACAAGATGGATGACCCTGGAATTTCTTAATGTAAAAGCACAACAAAAAAAGCTCTCAAGTGCAGAATAACAATTAACAACTCACACATCTAAGTCCTCTGCTAATTCACCCTTCTGCAAGGCAATTTAAAAGCTATCTGAAGCAACAAACCAAACAAAGAGAATGATGTTTTTTTATTTCAGCAAACACTTAAATAAATGCTTTCAAAATGCAGTCAGTATCAAGATCACTCCTCATGCCATATTTCAGATGAGAAATATCCAGTTCCTCAAGTCTGTTTGGGCCAAAAACTCTTGTTCTGTAGCTTAGTCAATTTCAGTTCTCAACTTTGTAAAGAGGCAGTTGCTACATTGCCTAATTAACCAGATAGTTAGGGATATGGGAACATTTATAGACAGTAGTCTGGCCTTTGACCAACACTTAGCCACTTAGTAAGAAAATCATTCTGTGTCACCTAACTCATAAGCAAAGGTATGGCATCCAAGTCCAGGGAAGTTATAGTACCACTATACTCAGCCCTTATCACACCTTTGAGTACAATGCCCCCTTTGGCATGTGCCCAATCAGGCACTTGCAGCAGTTGGAATGCCTTCAAAGGTTCCTTACCAAGAGAATCCAGGGTTTGAATACACTGTCCTACAGAGATCACCTTAAGGCCCTATATTACTGTTCTCCTGTACCCTGGCATGCTTAGACCAACCGGGTCTATGACACTGGCCCAAATAGGAAAAATATCGAATGGCTGTAACAACAGAAATGTCGTTCACAGATGTCCATTTTCTTAGATCACGGTACAGTGAAAATCAGGAAATGTGCCCTTTCCTCACTGTAGTGCGATCTCGAGTTGGTATATATATTTAGCAGGAGGGGTGTGGGGGGCCCACAGAATGGATTTCTATGAATGGCATTTTCGATGTTACAGCCGTTCAATATTTTTCCTATTCAATCCAGTGTCATAGATCCAGACCAACCATTGTATCTCACCAGATATAGCAAAAAAACTCTAAAGACCATAGAGATTCCTAACAAAATAAACCTCTGGTATCAAAAATCTTGTCTATCAAGAGAAGGTGGAGTCACTCTCCTTATACTCAGTTTCATATGGACCTCTTGAGGGGAGACCTATGCCTCGTTTTCCATGCCTTCAGGGTTCCCATTAACTGAGACTTTCTTTTTTCTCAGTGTGTAAACAGTACAGCCAACACTAGAACAAGAAACTGGAATCTACATCAGGGAATGAACGGAACAACTGGCACCTCCCCTTGTTCTGGAATAAACTCTATCTTTGCATGTCAAGCAGTGTAAGTCCCTGTCTGCCTTCACAGTTAGACATTTAGATGGCTACCCTAAAATCTAATCCAGGCCTTACTGTCCTTGAAAAGTTTATTAGAACCTGAGGGAGGTTATTAACAAGGCACACATGCCCTCTACTCTAATAGCCTTGCATTTCTATGGCTGCTATGATAAGATGGTCCAATTAAGAAAAGGTAGCAGGCAAAAATCTTGCATTAAAAAGCCAGAACCTTCCCCTGATCTTTTTCTTTTATATCACAGCAGCCATGGGATACAGCACAGCTGTGAGGCACACATGGATGTAAACAGTATGTAGTGCAGCTTCAAAGAAATATTTATAAAAATTTGGAAGGTGATACTGCATCACCTAATCACAGAATAGTACACATTCAATGCCACCCCAGTGGTGTAGAGGGATAAAGCTCTGACTAAGACCCAGGTGACCTGGGTTTCATTAGTGGCTCTGGCAACTGACAATGTTAGCAGGAAAAGATGGGCAGTGTCTGTCCCAGGAGGAAGGGGGGTGGTTCCTGACTTGCTGCAGCTGCCACTCTAATGTTCTAATCTAATCTACAGATGTTGCATGTAACACCAAAGAAGTAGCAGGAAGATGGAAAAGTCATACTTTATGACTGCTCCAGGTCTTGCATGTGAAAGAGTGGTTATGTGCAGATATGGGGGAGCATAGGCAGTCTTAGTAGTGATGAGGGAGGACATATCACCACCATGGTGTGGGGTGATGCTATATAACCTCTAAAAATGCTCTCACTGAGAGTACTGTGAAACTCATATATAATAAGATGACAGTCCCCACAAAAGACTCCCTTCAGATATGTAGCAGACACCCACTGCTAGAAAATCGGGCCACAGAGCAATATACAAGGTTGCAAATAAGGCAAAAAGATAAAGAAAAAATAAGTTAATGTGTAAATTATTAAAGCATTTTTGCAGGATGCTGTGGTCCCCTGCAGCTCTGGATGAAATGGATTTAGTCTAGAATTTCTAAATATAAAACTTCTGAGATCAGAACAACTTGGAGAAAATGGAAGTAAGCTGTTTCGCTTTTATAATGAGTTGGTGAAATTACAGCAGTAATATATCTGTCTCAGTATACCAACAAGTAAGACATTTGCCTTTGATGCAGACAACTGTGGGTTCCATTCCCACACCAGGTAGTGAGATTAATTTTCTACTACTGACACTACAGTGCAGGTTAAGGCAGGTGCTACACTCCTGAGTGGACTGCCCTTCAGAAGAGACACTAACCAAGGACACATCTACCTGAGTTGGTGGTAGCTCAGATGGATGTAAAAGATCTCATATCACTTATCCAAACAGCAGGGTAAGTTCCTGGTGCACTGGCCAAATTTCTCCTAGTCAGTGTGCAAACAACCTCAGTCTTCCCTGGATAGAGGCCATCTGCCTAAGGGGGACTAACCTGGGCAATAAAATGTGTAAATAAATAAACTAGTTACAACTCATGAGCATGAGACTTCTGTCATCATACCAGAGGGTGCAGTCCTCTGCAAAAACACTGCAGTCACGATCTATATTAATTAAAGATATTGTGATGTTATTCTGGATGATAAGATCTTCCATGGTACAATAGCTGTTAAATATATTTCTTGTTTCTCCAATAGGAGTCCTGCCACCAAATAGACCACGTGTTAAAAAAAGGGTCAAAGGGCCTCAGACTCTAGGCTACTTTCTACAATATATCATTATTTGTGTAGCAGCTCACTGAAGACAATGGCAAAACAAGCACATGTGTGCGTGCATACACACACACACACACACACACACACACACACATTCATATTTATATGTCATTCAATTAGTCTATCAGCTTTTCTAACCACAAATGGTCTGAAAAAGTGATTTAATTACAATTACTCTAATGGTATTTTTCAGTACATTTTATCAGTTATAACTCTGATAATAATGTTTGTGAGTTTTTGATCAGTGGTATGAGTTTTCTTATAGATTTCTAACTAATACTGCAGATGCTTTATCACGATTACCTGGATTGTGTGAGCTGGTGGTGCACGTCCAGTGTTTTTCCCTTACCATTGTAGTGTGACTGCAGAGCTGTAATATATAATTGGGGGGGGGGTGGCAGAGGAGCTCCCCCCCCCCTTTTTTCTTTTTTTGCATTATGCTGTATTATATGAAGTGTGTTTAGATCAGCTGTGTCATTTTTTTTGTGTACGGATATTCTGTCTTTTAGATCAAATGACATATACTCATTTCCATATTTGTGTGTGTGTGTGTGTGTGTGTGTGTGTGTGTGTGTGTGTGTGTGTGTGTGTGTGTGTGTGTGTGTGTGTGTGTGTGTGTGTATGCATAATCTCGCATTGATCCCAGTAAATATTGATCCACAAATGATTGACAGCTAATGGTTGACCAGGACAATCATCAGTACACAAAGGATAAAAAACAAATTATTATTATTTTTTTTTTTACAGGGCAACCCTCACTCCTCCTAATTATATATATATATATATATATATATATATATATATATATATATATATATATATATATATATATATACATACTCTGAGATCACAGAACAGTGAAGAAAGGGCAAACTCCATGAACCCTACTGATGCATGATCTGACAGTGAAAGAGATGGTAAATTTTCATTAGCCAATGAGAGATTATCTTCTCATAAACATACATACATTTTGTATATACATACACGTGTGTGTGTGTGTGTGTGCATATGTGTATATGTATATATATATATATATATATATATAGCGTTTGTATCACATTATCAAAAGATGAAAATCATCGACCCCAAAACATCTGAACATGAAAACATTGAACATTCAGAACAGCAAATTTTTTCCCATGGAAAAAATTTGCTGCTCCGAAACACATACACACAACACAAGCACGTCAAACAAACAGCAACCACACACATACACTTAAATTCCTACATCTAACGCTACACTAAACTAAACATACACTACTATCTACCCACTTACCTTAACCTAAACCCTAACCCTAAGGTCCATCACTACTGCACACTCACCTAACCCGTGCCCTAACCCTAACTCACTTAAACCGCCCCTAACCCTAAAGTCTGTCACTATCGCACACACGCCTAACCCTAACTCACTTAACCCGCCCCTAACCCTAAAGTCTGTCACTATCACACACACGCCTAACCCGTGCCCTAACCCTAACTCACTTAACCCACCCCTAACCCTAACGTACAAACAACTGCACACTTACCTGAACCCAACCTGTAACTTTCCACCGCAGAGCTAAGAATAGCGAAGCCACAGAAACGGCAATCCCAAGGAAAGAATTTGCTGTTCTGCAGCTTCGCTATTCTTAGTGTTCACTGAATAGTGTTCGATATCAGAACATTCAAAGTTTTAATACTTTGATGTTCTGATATAGACCCATATATACATAGATATGTATATATATATATATATATATATATATATATATATATATATATATATATATATATACATGTATGAAGAGAAAGAGATAAAAATACAGCATCTACACACACACACACACACACACACACACACACAGTCTTGATACTCTACTTAGATCCCCTAACAATATCCTATTAAAAATATGGACCTTGTATAAACTACCTCTTAAACTTGGCAATATTGCATAACATTTCTGTATTGTATAATTTCTTGATGAAAGCTATGACATTATGCAACCTTCCTTTTGTTCTTTGCAACAACATAAGGTCTACATATTATAAGTGTAAAAAAAGTACACAAGTAGTAGCATCTAGTAAAATAGGTCTGCAGTAGAACACTGACTTGCTAAAATGTCGATGTTCATATCAAACCCATATTGTCGAAACACCACATCAATGTCTCAAAGTTGAACATCAAAACATCGCACAATGCAAGAAGGGGTTGACTGAGATCATGGCACAGTGGATACTGGGGTTCTGCCCCTAAAGTGCTGTAGTGTGATTTCAGAGTTGATATATAATTAGCAAGGATTGGGGGGTTCAGGGGGCTTAACCTTCTGCAAAAACATTTATTTGTCATGGTCTAACATTTGACTTTATGGGAAATCCATGTTGCTTGATGTTTTGATAACGTGGGTTGGATGTTATGATCATCAATATTTTGGCAATCTGATGTTATAACACAGATCCCTATTAAAACAGTTACACTGCTGGGGAGATTATATCTAATAGAGTTGTTGCAGTTCTCAGTAGCAACTTAATTAGTCCCTTGGGCATGCAGCAGTAAACTTAAAATATGAAGCTGGAGATAATCCTGCCCTCAACATTTCAAACACTGATCTTCAATAAGCAAAACATTATTCATCAAGAAATACTTTAAAGTAAAATCTAAGATAAAAATCTACCCATCAACTTCCAAAGCTTGAATAAATTTGATTCTAGAAAATTGTAAAATATAAATGAGATCTTCTGAGGTTGTTACCAGAAAGCATAGCTGGTTCAACCGGTGTCTCAGGCCAGTATTGAACCTGTTACTGCCTATGTAAAAAGGAATGGCACCAGTTTACCAGTTTAATATTCCAGATTGGACAGTTGCTAAAAATCATAAGCTATGGACATGGCAACTCTCTTTATATGTACAAGAAGAGGTGTTATAGTGCTAGATGAGGGTGTATCTGAAGTGTCAGAGCACTTTGAACATCATAAGATGTTCCAAGTATTATTGCTAAGTCATGTTCACCTTTATCATAAATAGACACACACACACACACACACACACACACACACACACACACACACACACACACACACACACACATATGTATATTAGGACTGCAATTAATAAAACTAAAAAATGTCTTAAAATTGGAAAATGTAATTTTACTTATTAAATAACCATACTTGTGTGCATATCTTATTCACTGCTATGCATACCACTTCTGTCACAGACTTTTGGTTATGGGTATGCTTGCTATATTGCTTACCTTGTTATATTGTCTTGCCTACTACAGCAGGACTGATGCAAGTGCACACAGAAGCAGTGATGCTAAAATGGAACTCAGCAAAACCTCAAAATGTGAGTAACTCATCCAAATTAATTAACTATTAAAATTACTATTTGAGTCCAAAACCTAAAACCAAACCAAAAGGACTAAATCTCTACACTTCTGAAGGAGAGATCTAAACAGTATCAAATTTTAATATAATAATTAATTAGTCTACACCTGAATATCATTTCTTTTAACAGGTTCAAAATAATAATAATTAGTAAGGTACCCCAAGTAAATATGCAATGAAAGATAAAAGCCATTATTTCTCTTGGATGTAAAATTTCTACATGATCATGGTGTTGACATTTCTTTGCAAAGCTTCACTGTCATTAATAGCATATACCCCTGTCATTCAGTTATGTCCTCAGTTGTATTCTGCTGTCATCACTCAATTGACGCTGTCCACTGCCAGCGCAGTCAGGGGAAGGTGCATCCTAAAATTAAATATCGAAATGTGTACTTATGTATCCCTGGTATAATTAATTTCTATAACTGAAAGGAAATCCCAGTTGCATATTGCACAGAAATGCAGGAAATGACAACAAATAGGTTTATAGGTTCATTGGTAGGTACTAGGTTATCTGCCCGAAGGCATTTATAAGCATAGCTGGAATGTGTTGGCTTTCGCTGCCCCCTTAAGATTAGTTCCCTGTGCCTCTGTCCAGCAGAGCCATTGGAGTGATCCCTGGGGTAAACTTTCTGTTTCCCATCCACTCGTCAAGGTTTCTCTTGAAGAGGGTTAGCAAGGAGCTCTACCTAATGTAGATTGGAATCTTGTTCCAGAGCATGGGAAGTTTCTGGGACAGGAATCTATCCCTCCAGCACGTCCTATTTATTGTTGTGGTGAGGTTTAGATCCCTGGAGCGTGTGGCTCGGGGGGATATGTTTTTTTTTTAGGTGGAGCATGTCCATCAATTCTGGGTTGGACATGGCCTTGTATGTCAGGCAGAGATCATCTCTGAGTAGGCAGTATGCAACCGAGTATAGCTGGAGTCTCTTCAGTCGAGCTGCATAGGGCATCTGCTTGAGGCCAGTGATCCTCTTGGTGAGGTACTTCTGTGGTATTTCCAGTTGTTGCAGGTGTCTTGTAAGGTACATCCCAAATGGGGTATTGTACTCTATGATGGGTCTGATGAGTGATGCATAGAGGGGCCCAATGACCTCTTTCGATCTGAATGCAAACCCTTTTCTGATTAGGTGGACCACATAGAAGGATTTTCTAACCACTTTGGCAATATGATTATCAAAATAGAGGTTACTATCTACTTGGGTCCCCAGATCCCTTATTACATCTTCCGTATTTAGGGATAACGAAGGATAACAGCCTTCTTAGGGTACTCAGGTCACTGAAACACAGGTATTAGTATGTCTCAGTTATAGTCCATGAAGGCATAAATGACCTGAGACATTGTCCCTGGACTACATGAACAGAGATATAGTGGAACACAAAGTGCGTTTCATGCCAGTAGGAGCCTGGCAATGAGCACCATTCCACATTTTTCAAGGATGATGCCATAATGCATACAACAGATGACTAACAACTGGCATTATTTTTTGTATCATTCAAAGGGGAACAATATTTGTTGTCCTGGGAGGATAGGATTGTCAAACCATGATGCTTCACCAGGTATAGTCCACACCTGTTCCCTGTTAGCTCTCAGACATTAAGTACAACTTTAACCATCCCCATAAAGGCCTTTATTAGGCACTGCCAACCTGCTTAACCAGCTGGTATAGCTAAACCAACCCAGGATAATCTAAAGGACTCACTGTTCAATGACCAAAATCTAAGCAAAAAACTCTATTCCGTGCAAGCTTTCCTCGCCCTGGAGAAGACTGCAAACATCTGTACAGTTACTGAGACATGGTTAAAGCTGTGGAAAGCAATCTGGGAGCGCAGGGCTATAATGCTTTCCACACATTAACTGCATAGAAAGAGACAAAAGGTGAAGGTATCTCACCCATATCATATCTTTGCAAGCTATAGATCCCTCTTCATGACCCAGGAAACCCACACCACTTACTTAAATAAATTAGAGTCGCTCTCCATTTGAGCTAACACCATGCTCATGGGTAACTTCAACTACCCCCATAAAAAACAGGAATCATACAGGACACCAGATGTTCGGGCCCAAAGATAACTTGACTATGTCAACGCAAATTCCCAGGACCAGTTAACCCATAAGCACACTATGGCTGAAAACATGCTTAACATATTACCCATCAACATGCATGAACATTGCACCCCCCTGATGTGTACCATCCTCAATGGTCAAGTCTACCATAAAGTTGCCTCCTCCAGAATAAAACCTGGGACACCAACTAACCTTGCAACTTTTACGAATTAATCCAAGGCAAACTTCCTACTATTAAGTGACACCTTCGCAAAATTTCAAGACCCCCCCCCCCAAACCAGGGGAATACTGCTGTATATGCAGAAATACTCACAAAAATCCTTCACAATTGTGTATACATCTACATGAAGGCAGCAATATTTAGCCAAAAAAGGACAGAACAAAAAAAAAAGCCACCCTGGTGGAACCTCAGCATCAACAGGTTATATCAAAAAGAGAAGGAAGTCATGGCCAAAAATAGGAGGTGCAATGCCCAGCAAGAGAATTCCTCATCAAACTAAACAGGAAACATGGGAGAGTAATGTCCTATTCAGATACAGGACATCATTATTTTTTTGGTAAAATTTGGTTAGGCTTAGAAAGGCCCCCCCTGGCTCGTTATCAAAGACAGAGTTGAGTTAATGTAGCCCCCCACACGGAGAACAATCACAAGGGACTCAAGCTATGTCCACAGCCTCAAAGGCAATACACAACAATATGCTGAATTGATTATAAATGGAGCGACTTATACCGAGCTGAAGGGTATAACACATCTACTGGCCAAGAAATTCATCTTCAGTGTTGCTCTTTTTTACCCAGACATCTCTTAAAAAATTAGTTCCAACCATAACTCCCCCAACCATCAGCGGGAAACAGGTCTTCAATGCGGTCTCCAAAGCCAAAAATATTGCATCCATGGACCCAGATAGTATCCCAGGATGCCTTCTTAATAGCATGAAACACTACCTGCCTGATGTACTATAATGTTTATTTAACTGTAGCCTTCAAATAGTCTTTGTGCCACAGGAATGAAAACTGCAACTGCTGTACCCCTACTAAAGGACTAGCCATCCACAGACACAGGAAACTACTGATCCATAAGCTTGACTAGTTTCATACAGAAAGGCATGTAAAGAATGAGGACATAGATAACCTGCAAACACTGGACCCATCACAGTTCGGCTTTGTTAAATGAATGTCATGCCTATTAAATCTGGTGGACTTTTTTGAAAGGGTCACCAAAGCATTGGATGATGGTAAGACTATTCCCACAGCTTACCTTGACCTGTCCAAGGCTTTTGATACAATATCCCACTCAGGCATTATAGACAAGTGCACGAATCTAGGTAAAAACCCTTTCATCACCTGCTGGATATATCAACAGGCTCACTGATAGGACCCAGGAGGTCAAAATAGGTGAGGCCACCTCCACCAAGAGGCCAGTAATTAGTGGAGTCCCCCAGGGCTCTTTACTGGGCCCACTCCTTTTTGCCATTGATTTCTCTGAAATGGAAGCAAATGCTGAAGGTTTATAGCTGATTAAGTTCACAGATAATTGCGAGCTGTGGGTTATCATTGACTCCCCAACAGACAATAGCATTCTTCAAGGTTGTCTATCAATGACTAACAATTAGTGCCAAAGCCATGGTCAAGCTAAATGCTGAGAAATGCATAATTGTACCCCTTGGGAAGGCAACCATCCCACCTAATTACCATGTTGATAATACTCCCCTCAGAGTCGACCCGTAGTAAGGGATCTGGATATGCACTTAACAGTAGCTTTACTTCCGACCACCACATCCAGTAGTGTGTATAAAAAGTCCTTTTATGTTGTACAACTTGTAAATAAGGGCAAGGCATCTAGATCCAATGATGTCATTATCCCACTATACTCTATCCTTTTCAGATCAATCATAGAGTACAATCCTCCCTTTGGGATGTATCTGACCAGGCATATGCATCAACTAGAGTGATCTCAGAGGTTCCTTATGCAAAGAATACAAGACATAACAAACCTGCCTTATGCAGAGTGCCTTGAAGTCCTTTTCCTCTACTCAGTCTCCTATAGATTGCTGTGGGGTGATTTATGCCTGGCTTACAAGGAATCTGCAAACCACACATTTATGAATTCTCTACATATTTATAAGTCAAAGAGTACCAGAAATACAATGTCTAGGGATCTGAATGTTGTCTGTTACATAAACAGAACATGTCAGGCAGACAGATATGTGTCCTAGAGACTGCCCTTCCCATGGAGCAGGCTTCACATCCATGTGAAGCTGTTTGTCTCTTACCCAGTTTATGCCCAACCTAGATCATGGCTAGGGAATAGGAAATTTACACTGGGCCTGGCACCCATGTCCCTTATGGGTAGAGGTAGCTTATAAATGCCTGGCTCTCAATGTCCTATTCAGATACAGGACAACATTATTCTTTTGGTAAAATGTGGTTAGGCTTAGAAAGGCCACCCTGGGTTATTAGCCTAATAACAGTCTGTGAATCTATGAGTTATCATGGCTACGTTGAATGATGACATAGGAAACTTTCAGACATTGGATACAAACCAGTTTGGGTTCATCAAGGGCAAGCCATGCTTACTTCACCTAGTACACTTGTTGGAGATGGTTACCAGTGCAATGGATAAGGACAAAATTGTGCATACTGCCTACCTCAGTCTGGCCAGGGCATTAATCACAATACTCCACTTGGATATAGTTGCTCGGCTCTTGAAATTGTCAATAACCCCCTATAGTCACCCACTGGATAGCCAACTAGCTCAGAGACAGGAACCAAGAAGTCATAATAGGGGAGTCTACCTCTACAAAAAGGCCAGTGACCAGCACCCTCTTTTGTGCATGTCTTATGGGGGGGGGGGGTAGATGCTGCGAACCATTCCAAGACTGCACATTGACTCCTTTCCATAAAAACCCAGAAAAGGCATTGTATCATCTATTGCCGGGGTGGAAACATTTTTATGTAAAAAACTGTTGTAAACCTGTTGAAGGTGAAAGGCCATGTCACTAATTTTTGATTATGCCACTAAATGTCTAAATACAGATAATAAGATCATTATCAGGAAGCTAGCTACAGCTAGGCAGTCACATTCCTACCTCGGACAATACAGGACTACTCCCAAACTGCACATACATAAAGGCATGTACATTTATACACACACACACACACACACACACACACACACACACACACACACACACAAAGAAAAAAAGCATACATTTATAAATATATCCTAGATAAATATACAAATCCTCGCCAAGTCTGTATAAAAAGTTGCAAAGAATTTTATATACATACACAAGTATAAAAATGTCTCTACAATCTGTAGAAAATATTATATAAAAGGGTTGGCTATCAAATAACACTTGTTAAAAAGAAATAGCCTGGCCTAACAGAGTTAAACAACTAGAAGTAAAAAAAAAGTGAGAAAATCTCACACATATTGAAAACAACTTGTTACATATACTATGCAATAAAATGGGCAATCTGTAATAAACGAACCCTAGTTTACAAACTTTTAAACTATTTAAATCACAAAATGTTACAAAAGAATGTACAATCCGTTCATAACTTTACTTATCTGCTCCTCCAGCAGTTGCACACAACACATACATTACATAAATAATTCATCAGAATTTAAATAGGAATTTCACAAGCATTAAAAAAATCACTTACCTGTAATGTACCTGTGTGGTATAAAGTCTGCCTTCTTCTAGAAAGCTGATCATTTCTTCAGTGCAGTACTATTTTTAACACAATATTCAACGAAACAATAAAACAGAAAAAATAAAATGCAGTACTATCTTATAACACTGCAAGTTTGGGTAATCTCCAAGTGTAGTACCACGCAGGATGCGCAGTAGCAAATCCCGCCCCGAACACGCCTCCAGCCCAAGCCCACATGAATATTTATTTTGCTCCTGCCATACCGTTACTTTTAGCTTTCCCCTGTCCCTATTCTGGGGTCATGGGGTAAAGATTTTTTACTGTAAGAGGTTGACAATGGAAGAAACTTGTGCGGGAAATGTAAAAATAGCAGAATCATACCAGGCTGTCCAGATTTTGCCTCATACTTTTTTTGGTCTGTTCCTTATAAAAATTGTGCTTTTCTGGCAAATTACTGAATATTTTAATGCACATTTATGTTAAAGACTTCAAATCCTTCACAAGACGCTAGCTGACACAGACCTGGTCATTCTACCAAAGTGAGTCATATTAGCCTTCCAGGCTAGCTATAGGATTTAAGACGCTTAATTTTATTTAAAAATTTACGGGGTTTTACTGTCAGGATTTAAGCCGCTTCATTTTATTTTGAAATTTACGGGGTTCTACTGTCGAGCGACATGGTTGGATCTGTACCTAGTAAATGGGCCGATGTAGTCAATGATGGATCTGGGGAAAAATTTCAAGATCTTTTTTATAAGTAAAAGGAGGGTATGTAAACCATCCCATGACCTTCCTAGTTGAAGCTGTTAGTAAGCTACTAGTATGTGTTCCACATTTTGCCCATTTGTTCCACATTATATGGGCTAGTGTTCCTTATTTTGGAGATGGAAGGTTGAGAGCTATGCTTGAGGGCGTTATTTGGATTCCACATCGTGGAAACAGTGCTGCAGAATGGCAGAGTTCTGGACTGTTACAGATAGGGACAAATGCCTCAACTCTTCTTAGTCCTGCTAAGGTGAAAAGTTGCTAGAACAAGACCGTGTGAATTAACACGTGCATTCCGAAGCATGTGTGATATTGAAATGGTAACCTGCAGTGACTGTCACTCACTCTACTTTCCCCTGCCAATCATGTACGTCACGCCCACTCCACGCCCAAAACTGCGCAGAACTGAGTGTGAGGTACTACACTTGGAGATTACCCAAGCTTGTACTTATCTCAGCTATTAATAAAGTTGATGTAGGTATGTAACAGCTAACCAAACAGCTCAAGTATGCAGCTATTCAGCAGAAATCAGGATAGCATGAAGAGAAGGGAGGTGATCTCTGCCTGACATACAAGGCCATGTCCAACCCAGAATTGATGGACATGCTCCACCTAAAAAAAAAAAAAAAAAAAAACAAATCCCCAAGAGCCACATGCGCTAGAGATCTAAACCTCACCACAACGATAAATAGGGCATGCTGGAGGGATAGATTCCTGTCCCATAGACTAACAGGATTCCAAGCTACACTAGGCAGAGCTCCTCACTAACACTCTTCAAGAGAAACCTTGACGAGTGGGTGGGAAACAGAAAATTTATACCAGGGATCACTGCAGTAGCTCTGCTGGACAGAAGCACAGGGAAATAATGGCTCTGCTGAACAGAGGCACAGGTAACTAATCTAAGGGGGTGGTGAAAGCCAACACATTCTGGCTAGGCTTATAGATGCCCTCAGGCAGATAGCCTGGTACTTACCTATGAACCTAAATGACCTTCACATAACCAATTTACTCCCAAAACAATAAAACAGCCATTATCTATAAAAAACTTACCACAACATAACCCAAAGTCAGAAATCTTCCTTTCACGAAACCTACCAAGTTCAAATCATAATCTCACTGTCACCAACAATAAAAAAGTAAAATTCTAAAGAAATAATATTAATAGTCAAGAAAAAATACAGCACTAACCTGTCATACAGCCTTATGTTGTGTCCATGTGTTCTCAGAGCTGAATTCTGTAGAAAGTGATACAAATTCATCAACTCCTAAAGAGGGATAGCAACCATGCCCCTCATGATCCAACAAATAAATACATTTTATTTATTTATTTATTTATTTAAATTTGTTGACCGGGAGTGTCCGACTGGACGTGGGTCCATTTTCAGCGGAGGCCCGGGGAGAAAAGCTCCACAGTAAAATAAACAGACAGTAGTTACATTGGATTACATAGCAATTAACAATTTAACATAGAAATTACTTACAACATATTTACAGATGAAGAACATAGTACATCAGTAGACAACTAGAATCTTTATCTGTGAAGTACATAACAGGCATTAACAAATGTTACAATGAGAAGTTCCTGCTGTATAATAAGTACTAGGCTTATGAGCATCTGAGCTTGCTATCATCAAGGTAGTTAGTGGAGTGGAAAGAAAGGTAGTGGTTGGATGGGGTGGATGATATTAGAGTGGGAGTTGCAAGGGCATAGCCAGCATGTTTTTAGGTGCACTTTTAATAAAGTTTTGAAGTTGGTGCATGATGGTATGAAGGTAATGAAATAGAAAAAAAAATCTGACAATTGATTCTCCACAGGAAGCAACTAGGCTATGCCTAAACTCACTACTTTGTAATAAATGAGTGCATTACTTAGTTGACAAACTCAAATAAAGAAATGCATTGAACAAATGGACACATTGTAAACAGACCATCATTTATGCGTCTCATTCACTTAAATGAAAATTAGGAATCAATGCAGAAGACAGTGTAGTTAGTGCCTCATCAAGCTGAATATGGTCATTTTCACCTTTGCTGGCACCTATTGTTTAATCCAGGGGCCAAGACCAAAAATGCTTAACACATATCCAAGGATGATGGCTGTGAGCTTAGAGTAATTAATTATATGGAAGACAATTAATTCAAGCTTCTCTTACCACATACTGTGCCTGGAACATGACTAGAATAAGTCACGGTTTTATAGATTTAGTCAGCATTTTAGTTCATGTGATAAAAAAGTTTAAGAAACTATTGATTTTGTGTGGCTATTTCAATTTACAGAAAATAAAACAAAATCTGTGGATACAATTTTAAGTGCATTATTTATGAGCCTGTAGCAGACATGCAACAGAGACAGAGAAATAAATTACAATGGAAATATGAGAAACCACAAATATCAGCTTTTCATGTTGGGAAGGGCTGTATAAACAGAATATAGTGTGAGGGGAATACATTCTTTTTAAACGACCATCTTATATCATGGCAACAACCAACATTTCATGATTTATGGGTTGGGTTGAACTTTCCTAAACTAACATCAGAAAATGGTCTGAAGCACAGATGCACAGTACAGCACATAGAGATATTTTTTCAGGGATCATGCGAGTCTGTTATGGTCCTGCAGTGCACTGAATAGTGCACATTCAGTTTATATAGAATGCACAGCCCAGTGTAAATGGCACATTTGGGTGCAGCTATACATCATCCACAGTGAGAAATAAAATATAGAGTAATGAGAAATGTTTCAAAACAGTCGAAAGGAGACATGCAGTTTGTTAAGGAACCATAGTCCATTGTGACACTGCATAGGTTCATAGGTTCATAGGTTCATACTAGGCTATCTGCCCTAGGGCATTTATAAGCCTAGCCAGAATGTGTTTGGCTTTCGCCACCCATTTTAAATTAATTTTGCTATGCCCTTTTTTTGAGGTTAGTATACTGTGCCTCTGTCTAACAGTGACACAGAAGTCATACCCGGGGTAAACCTACGATCTCCCATCCACTCATCAAGATTCCTCTTGAAGAGAGTCAATGAGGGACTCTGCCTAACCTGGACTGGGATTTTATTCCAGAGTGAAGGGAGCCTCTGGGTTATGAATCTGTCCCTCCAGATGTCCTATTTATTTCAGTGCTGAGGTTCAAGTCTCTCGAGCATGTAGCTCGATAGGATTTGGATTTTCTGAGGTGCAGCATGTCCATTAATTCCAGGTTGGACATGGCTTTATACGTCAGGCACAGATCGCCTCTGAACAGGTGGTATGCCACTGAGTAGAGCTGGAGTTTCTTTAACCGGGCAGCATATGGCATCTGTTTGAGCCCTTTGATCCTCTTGGTGAGGTACTTTTGGGGTCTTTCCAGTTGCTGCAGGTGTCTGGTAAGGTACATCCCAAATGGGCAGTGTACTCAATTATGGGCCTGATGAGGGATGAGTAAAGAGGCACGATGACCTCCCTGATCTAGATGTGAATCCCTTCATGATTAGGTGGGCTATATAAAATGTTTTTCTAACCACTTTGGCCACATGGTTGTCAAATGAGAGATTGCTATCAACTTGGGTCCCCAGGTCCCTAATTACTTCTTCTGTACTTAATGGATTACCACCTATGTGGTAATTTGTGGGCACTTTGTTTTTGCCAAAGGGGATGACTATACACTTTTTGGCGTTTAGCTTGAGGCCATGGCTCTGGCACCAGTTGTCTGTTTCTATGAGGCCCTTTTGGAGGATGCTTGTGTCGGCTGGAGAGTCAATTATGGCGCCCAGTTTGCAGTCATCTGCGAACTTGTTCAGCCACAGTCCTTTTGTGTTGGCCTGTACCTCCGAGAAATATATACTGAACAAGAGAGGTCCCAGGACTGAGCCTTGTGGGACGCCACTTGTAACTGGTTTGGAGTCTGACATGGCTCCAGCAATTCTAACCATGTGGGTTCTATCCTTGAGCCAGTTTGCAACCCATCTAGTGACATAGGGGTTTATATTTAAGCTGGTGAGCTTATCTATAATGCCCGAGTGAGGTATTGTATCGAAGGCTTTTGCGAGGTCCAGGTAGGCTGTGTGGACCACCTTCCCCTCGTTAATGGCCTTGGTGACTGTTTCAAAGAAATCAACCAGGTTTAAGAGGCAGGATCTGCCCTTAACAAAGCCAAACTGGGTAGGATCCAGTATCTGTAGGTCCCCAATATCTTTATTTATGAGGTCCATGATTATCCTTTCCATAGCTTTGCAGACCAAGCTAGTCAGGCTTATGGGGCGATAGTTTCCAGGATCCGTTGAGGCACCACCTTTGTGGAGAGGAACCACAGTTGCTGTACGCCACTCTTTGGGTACATATCCTGTAGTAAGGCTGAGAGTGAACAGTAGTTTTATGTTTGGGTTTAGCTCTTCTTGGAGTTCATGTAGGACGCAGCCCGGGACACTGTCTGGTTCCATTGATGCTGTGTTTTTTGCTTTGGAGAGGGCGGCTCTTACCTGAGCATCCGAGATGTCAGGGGGGCAGCACTCTGCTGGAATAGATATTTGCCCTTTTGGTGGGGAGGGGGGGGAGAAGTTTGCGCTGAACCTGTCAGCTAGGATGTTGGCAATGTCTGTGGGTTCAGTGTATTTTTTGTCATTTTGGACTAATTCTGAGTATATCTGGGAATTACCACCCAGGTTCCTAACATAACTAAAGAAAGCCTTGTGATTATCCTTAGTGTCCTGTGCAATTTTTCTCTCAAAGCTGGCCTTAGATGATTTTATGAGTGCCCATAGTTTTTTGCTAATACTGATCAGAGATGCCTTCCCTTTTTGGAATTTTGCTCTATCATTTAGTAGCTTCCTCCTTCTATTGTATAGCTTGTTTATGGCTGGGGTCCACCAGACAGGACGTCTGCCTTTGGAGGATTGGGTCTTGGTTTTATTTGGGATCGCATGATCCATGCATTTCTGAAGGTGTTCATAGAATGCGTTTATAAAGGATTCTGCGGTCTGGGCCATATTTTCCACAGGCCCGGGAGCTTTGAAGGATTCCACCTCAGTTTTGAGGAGTGTGAAATTTGCTTTAGAGAAGTTTTTCACTGTGGTTTTCTGGGCAGGGGGTGATGTCAGGATGTGAACATCCAGTGAGATTAGTTATGGTCTGATCTTACCAGTGAGGGATACACTTCTGGTCTGGAGCATAGAGTCCCCATGTTAGTGATGATCAGGTCCAGTATGTTTTCCCCTCTTGTGGGAGTGGTAACAAGTTGTTCCATAGCATTTGAGTTTATAAATTCTAGGAACCTTTGGGCTAGGGTGTTGGAGCTAGAGTAATGCTCCCAGTCTATGTTTGGGTAGTTGAAGTCGCCCAATATAATGGTGTTTGGAGAGACCTTCATATTTTCCAGTGTTCTCATGAAGGCCAAGTGGGGTTCCTGGGTTAGGGAGGGTGTTCTGTAGCAGGCTATAAACTGGAAGGCAGTTTTAACCACTGTTAGTTGCACATGGATAGTCTCTGATGCTTCGTGCTGTGCCACCAACCTGGAGGTGTGGGTATCTTTGACGAATATTGATACTCCCCCTCCTTTTGTGGGTCGGTCCAAGTTTTGGGGCCGAAAAGAATGGTATGAGGTATAATCTGGTAGTGCTGGGGTGCTCTCAGGAGCCTTGAACCAGGTTTCTGTTACTGCACAGATATCGATTTTCTCCATGCTAAGGAGAGTTTCGAGTGCGTGCATCTTGAGGTTTAGACTTCTAGCGTTGAGTAGCATTACTCTTAGTTTCTTATCCTTTGTGATACCTATGGAGGTGGGTTTGTCTTTTGAGCCTTTTTATTTTCATAACTAGCTTTGGAGGATTTTATGTCTCCTTTTCATAACTAGCTTTGGAGGATTTTATGTCTCCTTTCAACTGGCTAAGGCTCTTGCCACCCCTATAGTGCCTTTTTTAGGCAAATTTCAAAGGACAAAACCACCACCGTAACAGGTACATGCATGCAAAATCTGAAGGTAATGCTACTCAATGCTAGAAGTCTAAACCTCAAAATGTACTCTCTCGAGGCACTCCTAAAAATGGAGAACATCGATATCTGTGCAGTAACTGAAACCTGGTTCAAGGCTCCAGAAAGCACCCCTGCAATACCAGGCTACAATTTTTACCACACTTTTCGGCCACGAAACCAGGACCGGAATGCTAAAGGTGGAGGAGTGTCCATATTCACCAAGGATATTCACACCACCAGACTCGTTACCCAACACAATGCATCTGAAATTCTCCGGGTGCAACTAACACTAGGTAAGACTGCAATCCAAACTGTAGTTTGCTACAGATCCCCCACCATGCCCCAAGATTCTCACTACACCTTTCTAAACATACTGGAAAATATTAAGGTACAACCAAACACCCTACTACTGGGTGATTTCAACTACCCTGCCATTAACTGGAAAAACTACTCATGTACCAACACCTTTGCCCAACAGTTCCTGGAATTCATAAAATTCTAATGCCCTGGATCAACTTAATCCATAGTCCCACCAGGGGCTCCAATATCCTAGACCTGGTCATTACCAACATGGTAGATCGATGCTCCACACCTATGGCCACCCTCTTGTTGGTCAGGTCTGACCATAAGCTAATCACCCTTGACATCCACATCCCTCCCCCACCCCCCAGTAAGGAAGCCTCCATAAAAAAACTTCTCCAAAGCCAACTTCATGCTACTCAAGCCAGAAGTGACAAACTTCATGACACCCATGCAGACAGGAACTGAAAGCTGCTGAATCCTACACATCCACTCATACATGAATCATGCCATCCCAAATAAAACCAAGACGCTCTCCTCCAAAAAAAGGAAGCCAATCTGGTGGTCCCCTGCCATAAACAAACTTTACAACAAAAGGAAGAAACTGTTGCAGAAAAGAGGAAAATCCCAGGATGCAAAAAACTCCCTTACCAGCCTCAGTAAGAAGCTGGGATCCCACATAAAATCCTCCAAAGCTAGTTATGAAAATAAAATTGCTAAAGATTCCAAAGACAACCACAAGGCATTCTATAGCTATGTCAAGAATTTAAATAGCAATGCTCAGATATGCTCTGAGCTACAACAGAATGGCATTAAATATACTGATCCCAAGGATATTGCCAATATCCTGGCAGATCAATTCAGTGCCAACTTCACACTCCTATCACCCCCTAAATGGCCCATCTCAATACCGAAAGATTGCCAAATTTGGCCTAAATAACTACCACACAGGTAAAAACCACACTCTCCAAAGCTAAGAATACAGCATCCATGGGACCAGATGACATCATGGGCTGTGTATTACATGAACCACAAAATGAACTGGCACCTCACCTAAGTGTCATGTTTAATCATAGCTTCACCTCAGGCTTCGTGCCCACTGAGTGGTGCACAGCTACAGTTATCCCACTCCACAAGGGGGGATCCACCTTGGATCCTGGGAACTACCGTCCCATCAGTCTGACGAGCCTGATCTGCAAGGCCCTGGAACGTATTATCATGGAACTTATAAACAAAGACATTGGCAACCTTCAAACACTGGACCCCACACAGTTTGGGTTGGTGAAGGGCCGATCATGTCTCCTGACCTGATTGACTTCTTCGAATCAGTCTCCAGAGCTGTGGATGAGGGTAAGGTGGTCCACACAGCCTATCTTGACCTCGCCATGGCCTTCGACGCCATCCCCCACTCTGGAATCATAGATAAACTTACTAAGCTGGGCATTAATCCCTGCGTCACTCGATGGGTTGCCAACTGGCTTACTGACAGAACCCGCACTGTAAACGTAGCCAACTCCAAATCCAGCTCCAGACAAGTGACAAGTGGAGTACCTCAGGGTTCAGTCCTGTAAGCGCTCTTGTTTGGCATCTACTTCTCTGAAGTACAGGCCAACACTAAGGGACTCTGGCTAAAAAAGTTTGCAGATGACTGCAAACTTGGAGCCTTTACTGAATCCTCAAATGATGTGGATATTCTACAAAAGGGCCTTACAGAAACAGATGTTTGGTGCCAGAGCCATGGGCTCAAGCTCAATGACAAGAAATGTATAGTGATCCCCTTTGGGAAAAAACATGTACCTGTGAATTACCACATAGGTGGCAGTACACTAAACACCAAAATGTTATAAGAGACTTGAGACACAGGTGGACAGTGTTCTCACCTTTGATAACCACATCACCACAACAGTCAGAAAATCCTTCTATGTGGCACACCTCATCACTAAGGGCTTTTCATCCAGAAAAAAGGAGGTCATTATCCCACTGTAATCATCCCTCATTAGACTCATTATAGAATACAATGCCCCGTTTGGTATGTACCTCTCAAGACATCTGCAATAACTGGAAAGGCCACAGAAATACCTCACTAAAAGAATCACAGGCCTAAAGCAGATGCCCTAGGCTGACCATCTAAAAAACTCCAGCTATACTCTGTCGCATATCGTCTACTCAGAGGTGATGTCTGCTTAACATACAAGGCCATGTCAAACCCAGAGCTCTTGGACATGCTAGACTTAAAGAAACCCCAATCCCTCAGAGCCACTCACTCCAGGGATCTAAACCTTGTCATCACAATCAACAAAACATGCTGGAGGGATAGGTTCCTGACCCAGAGACTACCCAGACTCTGGAATAGACTGCCCATGCATGTCAAGCAGAGCGCCTCTTTGGCCCTCTTCAAAAGGAACCTTGACGATTGGATGGGAGATAGCAAATTCACCTCGGGGATCATGTCATTCACCCTGCTAGACAGGGGTCTAGGGAAGTAAATATTGTGGGAAGAAACAGCCAGGGAATTGTTATGGCTAGGCTTGTATAGGCCCTAGGGCCAATAGCCTAGTACCAGCCTATGAACCTATGATAGTATGAAAGCATGTATGTGAGTTGACATGAAAAAAAATATATATATGGTTTACTATTAAAATGTCGAAAGGAGAAATTATTTCCATTCCACACACCGAAAAAAAAATGAAATCCAAAATGCTGAACACAGTACAATATAGGATCAGCTGAATGAATTCAGCAGATTCAACATTGCTGCTGAAAAGATTACGTGATGTGAATATAGGAGCTTAGGCAAAGGAAACTCCTATACCGAAGTGGGGGGCTGCACCTCCCACGCCTCTTGCTAACTATATATTCCAACTTCGAGATCGCACTACAGTGAGGAAAGGGATGAATTTCCCAAACCACACTTTACCGCGATCTCTGCACAGAACTTCGAATTTATATTAGTGAATGCACAGTGCATTTGCTGATATAAACTTTTGAACACAGAGATATTCAGCAAGATAGAAATTGGTGAAAGGAGGTGTGGTTGGTGAATGTTTGCTGCTGGTAAATAGCATTACCTGTGTCTTTTACAGTTGAGGATTAGTTGTGATTCACTTAGATACATTTCTATATCATTAGGTCTGGTAAGGTATCTGCTGAGCAGATTAATGTTGAATCATCTGCATACTGAACTACTTTAGCATGTGTTGTGAATGAGGCTAGATCATTGGAGAAGATGGTGAAAAGAAGGGGTTCTAGTATGGACCCTTGGGGGACTCAGACTGAGACAGGCAGAAGAGGTGAAAGTTCGGATTTCCATCTTACTGCTCGTTGTCTGTCAGATAAAGATAGCTTAGGAACCAGGAGAGGGAAGTCTTTGATAGGTTTAATGAGGCAAGAGTACTAAGCAGTTTCTGATGGAAGACAGTGTCGAATGCTTTTGACATGTCTAGGAAGATTGATGCTACTTGCTGGTTTGAATTTCTCAGTTGGTTGATGGTGTTAAAGAAATTAATTAGGGCTGTGGTGCTGCTGTGTTTCAGTCTGAAACCATGTTGAGAGGGAGAGAGAAAGTTGTGAGATAACAGGTATTGTAGTAATTGAGTGTGGATACATTTTTCCAGAATTTTGACAGAGGGTGAAAGGATGGTTATGGCTTTGTCATTGTTTAATTCTGTTGATGTTCCTCCTTTATGTAGAGGGGTGATATAGGAAATTTTCCATAATTTTGGGACATATTGTTCTGCTATATAGACCTATTTGCCAGAATGGAGATAGCCAGAGCTATGGCATCAACTGACAGTTTTAGGTACTCACTGGGGAGTTGGTCAGCTGCTAAGGAAGAAGGTTTCAGTTTTTACAGCATTGTTCTTATGGTGTTAGTTGGGCAGGACTGAGGTCAAAAGAGTCGTTAGTTTCCACATTAGGTAGAAGAGACAGTGGGACGGAATTGTTCCCTGTAACTAAGGACAGGATGGTGTTTATGAAGTAGGTGTTGATTTGTGAGGCAATACTCACGCTTTGGTTATTGGTTGTTGGTTCTGGGATTGTAACTAAGGAGGAGTGATTAATTGCTTGCCAGAACTTTGCAGGATTGTTTTCATATTTGTTTTGCATAGATGTATAATAATTTTTTTTGTCTAGTTTGAGTTGTTTTTTTTTTTTTTTTGTTTGATTGTGGAGCTGCTGGTATGCTAGCAGAGTTTTATTGTCTTCTGTTTTCTGGTATTGAAATCAGGTTTTGTCCCTCAGTTTTTGAAGACTAAGTTTCTTTTGATATCCACGGCAATCTCTTACTTTTAACATGACATGCATGAGTTGGTGCTAAGCTCTTTAGAATAGCTAGAAATGTGTCATTGAAATATGTTATGGCCTGCTCAAGTAGGAGATGATGGAGTGATGTCCAGTTGCATTTATTCAGCATGTCTAAGAATGTTTCATTGAAGAGTCACCAGTAAAGCAGGCCTAAACACATGTAAGGCACACTAATTCCACTTTTATACAGGCATGTGACTTAGTCATATGTCACAGGTTCCTAGGAGATGATTTCCACTTTGCCAGTACCTATATTTAAGCCTTTCCTCCCTTTTAAGAAGGGCCAGGCCAGTCATGCCAGGGGAGACTTTATGAATACCCAACCCGTTATCCTTTTTAAAAGTAGACAGTGTGTCACACTGTTTAACTTGGAGAGTAAGTTTGTTCCAGAGAAGTGGGTATATGCTGTGTTATAAATCTTCTCGCATCTGCATTGAAGAAACTAGCCACAAGGACTCAAGGGCTTTAAAAAGAAAATAAGTTACTGTAGGTGTCTAGATGCCCTCTGTCTAGATACATTTCCCTCTTAGCCTGCTATTGTAGAAAGTACCTGGTCTAATGCAGAAATAACTTGCTCTACCAATGGCTAGGGACAGCAGCTGCTCCCCACCCCCATCAGCTGTAAATACATTCCCCAGTTAAACAATTTCTTTTTAGTTATCAGTAAAACAAAATAAAGCTCTAGGTGAAAAACAGGTAACCCAGTAGAGACACTGGAATTGCCCACTTGTAAAATAAAGGCAAAAAGGTACTCAAACTGCTACTTTTTGTCAGCTTCAAACTAAGTATCTACCCAGAAAGGACACAGCTGAAATCAGGTCTATAGATTGTTTTCCCCTACTAGATTCTAATAACTCCTAACAATTTGGCTGTTTAGACACTCACCCTGCAATCTTTAGACTGGGGAGTTCTAGCCCGCTCCGTTCACAATGCTCACTTTGCTCCCTGCTCCCTATTCCCACCCACCCCAGTACCTCTACATTTATTCTTAACCTTAACCCCACCACTAATTACCACCAATTAGGCTACACCACTAGCCTCCCCTACATCCAACACAATCATGCTACTACCTAATATAACAATCCTAACCTGTGTAGTTCTAGCTCACATTACATCCTACCAAGGCTCCACAGTCACATGCCCCAACAACTTCCACTGTACTCTCTCAACACCCTCCCTCAAACATTTACACTATAACTACACAACCCCTTTCACCAAAAACATCCTCCCAATACACACACTCCATTACCAAACACCTAACACACTCAAAAATAAAATATCCCTAAGATACTATAAGCAATTTACTCTGTATATAAAACATATTCTAAACACCCTCTATAAACTAGCCCTCACTGGAGACATCCATCCAAACTCTGGTCCTCCCAAATCTAACCCAACCACAAACCCTAGTCCAAGCAATCCCCCCACAACTCAACTCCTAGCCAACAAAAAACAACAGACCTACTTATAATGTCCCCAAACATCAGATGCATATGCAATAAAATCCAAGAACTACATGCCAGCATAAGCATATATTATCCAGATATTCTCTTCCTAACTGAAACCTGGCTCAAACTTCACATCAAAATTGAGGAAATAATTCCACCTGAATACAACATCATTCACATAGACAGATTGCCAAAAAAGGAGGTGGTGTAGCATTGATATTTAAACACCACCTCAATATTCAACTCCTGAACACATCTGCCCCTCACCACAACAATGAAGAAATCCTTTATGCCAATTTCAAACTAAACCCAAACGAAACAATCAATATCATAGGATGCCATTTCCTACCAGGACAAAATATTACACCCCTAGAGAATCTCTTGAGCTGGGCTACTCTATCTCTACACCAGGAAACCATCATCATTCTCGACAACTTTAACATCAACTGGCTATCCTGTAATAACAATCTCCCAACCATTCACCTTAGTCTCCATGGGTTCACTCAACTCCTCCAATCCCCTACCCAAATCAACAAAAACCCTAACAATCATACCTTACTTGACTGGATCCTAGTCAACAAAGCCCCTCACTCTTACCTAGCAGGCTGCTTACCTGATAGTCTTACTGACCACTCCCCCACTTTCCTAATTCGGCACCACACAAACAAACAGTCTCAAGCCCGTTATCCACACGCAGATATGGAACAAGTCCAACTTCAACCTCAACTCCTTCATCTCCTCCCTGCAAAAAATAAACTGGTCACCACTAAAATATCTCAACCTAGATGATGCTGTCCACTTCTTCAACAGTACCTTCCTCTCCATCCTAAACACCCATGGTCCTGTAAGAAATGCCAGAATGAGATCCAGGCATGCCCCATGGTTACAAAAGACCAGAACCCTTATGAAATCCAGAGATAAGGCCTGGAAGCACTGACAACTAACAAAAAAAAAACTCAGATAGGCACTCATTCCTTGAAATGCGCAATAAAGCCAAAAGGCAAATAAAATTAGACAAATCCCTCTACTATAAATCCACCCTAAACTCTACCAACCACAACCCTAAGCAATTCTGGTCCACTATTAACACTATCATCCACCCAGGGAAGGTTGATACCCCCCACCATCCATTCTCCCCTTCTCCAGAAGTATTGCTGAATCCTTCAACAAACACTTCACCAAAACTATAACATCTCTAAACAAACAACACTTCCCGACAACAGCCCCCAACTACTAACCTTAAACCCCCCACTCCTCTTTTCTTCTTCACCTCAGTACCTACCTCCAACAAATCTGTATGTGGACTAGACTAGTAACAGGAAAGGCAGGAAACAACTGCAAACACAGGCTTTTAAATCAGAAGGTTGAAAGAGATGGAAAGGCTTCCCAAATGGCCAATAAACTATAATTTCTGGGCCAGAAACCACTCCTCCTGTGGTAGATAGGTTACCTAGTGCTTACCACTCCCACTGATAAGCTAGAAGGCTTCTCTCCAACATAGAAGGGCTTGGGGGGCTCAGAAGCTTACCAACAGTCCTGGATACAGCAAATCTGTACCTGGATTACAGTAGTTACAGGAAAGGTGGGGACCAAATGCAAAACAGGCTTTTAACCAGAAAGTAGGAAGAGATGGAAAAACTGCCCAAATAGCCAATGAACTATAATTTTAGGGCCAAAACCCACTCTTCCCGTGGAAGATAGGCTACCTAGTGCTTACCACAGCAAGTCTGTGCCTGGACTTGACTAGTTACAGGAAAGGCAGGAAACAAGCTTAGAATTTTCTTTTGTTACAGAAAAGCAGCTAAAACAGCAGTAAATACAATTCAAATTGTAGTGCAGGCCAGCACACCCGAGCGTGTAGCAACACTACAGCAAATACAGTTCAAATAAATGCAATTAAATTAACAAATGACTAAAAAACAAGTGCAGAAGGCAGTAAATTAGAAGGCTACTAACAAGCAGTAATAAGTGCAGAGTAAGAGCGACTGAACAGCACGCAGAAGAGAAACTAAGACACTTACAGTAAGAGCAGATGAATAAGATTTTTTATATATATATATATATATATATATATATATATATATTTTTTTTTTTTTTTTTTTTTTTGAGGGAAGTAACAGAGCAGGATTAAGAGGCTACAGGGGTTGTCCTTCCCAAATGCTCTCTTTGTACACAGTAGGAGTGCCTGAAATCAGAATATGATCTCTCTGCACTCAGTTGAGTGAGCAAATGATATGGGCCCAGAAGGAGTATCCAAATACAAATCTACAAGAGGGGTGGGCAATTTCAAAGCCGCCAACATTAATACCAAAACAAGAACAAGGAGGGTGGGTGGGGAACTAACTGTAGAGAGACAGCCACAACTTCAGTTGAGTTAATAATCAGTGAAAAACACAAATAAATAAATTAAATACAATACTATATGCAAAAGAGTTGACTTCCACAGTGGTGCAGCGGTAGAGTTGTTGCCTCACAGCAAGAGGTTCTCCCATTCGATTCTCGGTTGGAGTGCAGGAAGTGGTTTCTGTGTGGAGTCTGCATGTCCTCCCTGCGGTTGGGTGGGCGTTCGAAAGACATGCGTAAATGGGCATGCCTTCGCTGAAGGTTGAACGTCAAGCTGGCACCTCAGCGTTTGTGAAAATCTACTGCCAATCATTAGTGGACCAGAGTACAGTGGTAGCGACCCCTAACGGGGAAAAGCCGAAAGACAACAACAACAACTATATGCAAAAGAGCAGATAAAAGTGTACTTCAGCAACAACTTGCATAAATAACTAATGTGTTGAAATTAAATGCAAAAAAAGTACAATACTGTCAGATTTGGTAGCCCCCCCCCCCCCAGCATATAGCATCAACAAATAAAAATGTTGTTAGGGACCATTGATCGTGGGTCAATAACTCCCTTTTTTAATCATCGTGTAATAGTCAGAAAACCTTTCTATTTAGCTCAACTAATTTCCAATGGAATATTATTCTAATGGAGAGACATTAATGCTTCCTTATACTCAGCACTGATTAGGTCAGTTATGAAGTATAATGCCTCTTTTGGAAGGTACCTCACTAGAAATATCAAACAACTAGGGAGACCCCAGATGTTTCTAACTAAAGAAATTATAGGGTTAAAGACAATGAGCTACCAAAAATCCATCTTCTCCAGCAAGGTAAAAATAACAAACAAACAAAAAATCTCATCTAAAACTGCAGCAAGCTGCTTGGCATTAATGTAAAAAGCAGTTTAATGCATGTGAATCACTAGGCGCGTAAGCGCTTCAGCTGTTACCGCAAATGCAATATCAGCATTCGTTTACGGATCCGGCACTGCACTGCCGCAACATCATAGCTGGCATTCCAATACATAAAGATGAAAACAAGACAAAAGGTTGTAAAGTACACAAACAATTCCAGTACATAGTTATACAGTTATTTTATTTCTGAAAATGTGTCTTAATTCATGTTTTATTTGTTAGCCAACATCTCTAATAGTTAAATATTTAAAAGGTATGCCTGCCTGGCTATCTCTGATAATTATTTCGGTTGTCTGTAATCTAAGCAGCCAATGGCAGTGATAAGCTTGCATTTGTCAAGCTTCCCTAAAACATTGCCTGCACCTTAGGTTAGGCTGTCCGATGCAGTGATTCCTAAATCCTTGAATAAAAGGCAGTGAGTGACATCGGGTTTCTGAAGAGCTGTTCAGCCTATTCCCTTCAGGCAGCATTGCAATAAATGTCTCTATTGCAACCAGGAGAAACAGTTGCAAACTCTTTGGCAGAAATGTCTCAAGATACTAACGGGTTACATTTCTTGAAACAGGTTTCACTATATATTTTTTTTACAGGTTTGGAACATGAACCCCATTACAGAAGGACAGTTTGCAACAATTTCTTCAGGTCTGTTAAGGGAGATTTACTATTTGGGTGCACTGGGATATTGTTAAAATATCGGGAATACTTGCATATCTTAACTGTCCCTGATGTGTTTTCGTCTCGCCCCTCACAACATTTTTGATTTCCTGTTAATCACCTAGGATTATACTGAGTTAATAATGCTGCACGAGTTTTGTGCTTCTTGTTCAGAAAATATAGGACAATGCAAAGCCCATTGTTAATTAACTTTTCAAGGAAATTAGAGTATTTATTTAAACTTTGTTCCTGATTGCTAAACTAAGTTGATAGCTATGAATGTGATTGGCACGGAACAATACATACAGCACCGATATTGCTGCTAAGATGTTTGTTACTGCATCTCAATTTAGAGCTATGAAGGAATTGATGAGTACATACCGATATCGCTGCCAAGATACTGCTGTATATATATATATATATATATATATATATATATATATATATATATATATATATATATAAACATTTAAACGCTATGACTTTAATGCAGCCAGAGAATTTCCTTTTATATTCTACCAAGACTAAATAAGCTAGTTTGAAATTACCGCAGTCAAAGTAAGAAGTTCTATTCAGTAAACAAACTTTGAAAGTTGACTAGATAGGAACTAAAGTAAGGCAGTACTTGTTTTCTCTGGGAAGGTAAACAATCATGGGAAATGTCAAGCAGGGTTATATTAAAAAAAAAAAAAGAAAAAAAAAGAAAGGTGGAGAAGGGGTGTGTTATGATGACATCACACTGTGGGTGGTTTTCCCTTGCCAGACTGAGAGAGCAGGACGCTATTGAAGCAAAAGCAGTGAATTTTCTGTAAAAGAAAGCAGAAAAGTGCAGATTTAGTGACATGCGTCCCTTTTTCATCACTTAAACTATGCATTTGGTAATGAAAACAAAAAAAGTGTTCTGAAAGCTGCAACACTGACACTCTCCCTTTTAGGTCTTCGCCTCATAGACAATTTGATTCTGACCTCAGGTTATTAGTCAAAGTTAAAATGGCCCTTCAAGGCAATTAACCTGCTACTCTCCTATACACCTACATTTTCTATATGTCTAAAGTTAATGATGTCTGTTAAATTTCCCCCTTTGTGAAGAGAGATAATGTGTGATTTTTTTTTTTCCAGTGAGAGGGAGCATGGAATTCCTGGGCTGACATTTATAAGGATTGAGAAAGAATGGACAATTCATTCGGTCGCTATTTTAAGGTACTTGCTTGGAAGGTCATTAGCTGAAGCTGAGCATGGTTTTGAGTTTGTTTTATATAGGATGAGGGCACAGGTTTCAAGGTGAAAGTGGATGTATTGATATGTAGCGGTTGGGAAGGGTAGGAATTAGTTGTGGGAATCTGTGGATAGGGACATTCACTAGATTACCTGTGAAATAAGAGTTGAATTATATTAGTTCTGAGTGCTGAGTTATTGGGAAAGGGACTAAGGTTGAATTTTTGGCCAGGATGTAAGATTTCTTTAATGGATGACCAGAATCTTTATAGGGTTGGGTTTACTATTGTTCTGAATGTTGTTGTGCTATAGCTTTTTGCATTCATTTAGTGGCTTTTTAATGCAAATGTGGAACATTCTGAGGTTTTTGAGATATTGTAATGTTTTTTTATTTCTGTCATTCTTTCTGCATTTTCTTTAGCCTGCATTAGCATTCTATCATTTTTAGATGGCCTCTAATCTTTTTAGATAGTCAAATTACATTATTTGATTTTAGTCTCTTCCTTCTAGGAGGTACAAGACTATTTAGGAATCTTGTACTGAATTCACTTACAGCTCATCTAAGGGGAGGATTTTTAGCATATTCCAGTTAATATATGATGGGATAGTGATGAATATGTTTGGATTAAACTTGGACAGGCTGCATATAAATATACCACTGAGATGGATGTGTGAGAAGTGTGGTTTAATTTCTTTAAATCTTTTGGGATTCTAATACCATTATGGGAATGGACCCCATTCCTAAGTCAGGGTATGAGTGAAGTTCATGAAATTAGTATTGTTTCAATCTTTGATGTTAACCAAAAGTGCTCTTTGCAGCACCCTCAATGGGCCCAGAAATGACTCATGTGGTTCATAAGAAATTACATGAATTGATGGCATATCTAAATATGACTGCAGATTCCTTTTTCCAGATCCTCTGCTCCTACTACTACTCTTGCAACTGTCTTGGTATCATTCATCCATATTGCTCTCATTTCTGCCTGCAAATCTGGATATTTTATGACTCTTTGTCTTGCTGTAAATGAGACACTGTAATAACAATGTTGTACTGTTTGCACAAGCCTCAATGGAACACTCATCACATTATTGTGCCTTTTAGTGTATAGGTCCTCTGCCGTTAGAGTTTCACACCCAGCAAGAAGGTGTGTGACTGTTTCCAATTATTTTTTACAGAACCTATATTTGTCTGCTTCTCCCACATGTTCAATGGACTTTGTAAAATAACATGTATGTACTTCAATGTCCTTGGCTGTCATAATTAACCTTTCATCCTTTGGTTTAAACTCAACTCTCCTTATCCATTCTTGTGTCAAATCCTGAGCAACATAATTTTATTCCAGGAGATGTCAATACTTGCCACTACATTTATGACTTTTCCACAATCTTACTCCTTACATTCTTTGTTATTTTTTTTTTGGGGGGGGGGGGCACATACAGTTGCTGTCTGAATTTTGTCTACTTGTGGTTTGATTTCCATTCCTGCTTGCCAAATGAATGCTTCTACTAAGAGGAGAGATCATCTTAGACATCCTCTCCTCATGTTTTAAAAGTTTCAATATGTTTGGATCTGATGAGATACGCAGATATGTATGTATGTAGTCCCACCACTGCAGATGTATTCAAATAATCAGTTTTGAGGAGGCCTATTCCTCCATCAGACTGTTTGATATATAATTTTGGTATACATTGATTTTTTTTTATATATCATGTGGTAAGTATGAATCATTTTTTCTTGTTTTTTGATCAAACTGATCCAACATCTTTTGGGGCCACTCAGCCACACCAAAACTGTAATTTAAAACTAGAAGAAATTGGTTTATAGCTTGGACTTTATTCCTGGTTGTCAACGCTGTTTTCAATATTAGTTTTAATTTTTTAGAATATTCCTTACAGAGTTTTAGTTGCATTTCTACTTTAATTCATCTTTAATCAGCTCCCAAATGATTTATTCACTCCTTCCAGCTCAAGTTCCCTTATATCGCATTCCTACTTTCCATCCTTTTAGTCTATTACTGTAACCTCAAGACTATTAAAAAGCCAGTGTCCCACAACTTCTCTATGAAATACAAGGTGAGGCACCCCATACTGAGATAATGCCTGGCATATGAGTTCTCCTTCATACCTGCAAGGTCCAAGTACAAGCTTGGTGGTGATTAAATGTGAGTTCATTCTTATTGTTGGATTTTCAGACAGTGAGTTTATGGAAATGTCACCTATTCTCCATTTATATTCAGTCTCAGACTTCGGATATATTTAAGTTGTAAAGGTGTGAGGTTAAATGGGTGTTGGACAGCTTGACCTCTGCAAAATCTTTTTTTTTTTTGTATGGAAGATGTAGTTATACATAACTCCATTGCATTTGACTGAACATATGTTGACTGTGGTACAGATCGAGCGAGAAACAAGCACCAACAGGAGGAGTTTTTCAAAATAATAAACTGACTAACAATTGTGCTTTCATATATCCATGGTATTAAACAAAACAGCAGAGGCAATTCCATAAAACAATGTGATTTTTATTAAACAGGAAAAATATTTGCATAGGCACTTCTTTAGCACAGATAAGGTAATAAAAGTTGTAATGCCTCTCACATTAGTTCATCTACAGTTGCCAGGAGATTTCATACAATTTCCTCCTGTCTAGATTCTTAGTGAAAAACTTCCAGGTCACATCAGCGTCTTCCTGCTTGCTGCTTCTTTGTTAAATCAGACTTAGTTGAACCTCTGTTCTGGGCACAAATCTCAAGAATCAAGAAGACTACATCCCTGAGTATGAGGGCCACAGCCCTCATTTTAATACATCATATGATAATATTATTATCGTGTTAAATGGATTCTCTTTGGCAAGATGAGAAGAGGCGGAAGGCATGCCAGAAGGCAGGTAAAGGGTAGGACTGTGATAGTGAGGGTCGGAACGTTGAATATTGGCAGTATGACTGGTATAGGAAAAGAGCTAGCTGATATGATAGACTGAAGGATGGTTGGTATATTGTGTGTGCAAGAGACCAGATGGAAGGGCAGCAAGGCTAGGTGTATCGGAGGCGGTTTCGAATTGTTTTATGATGGTGTGGATGGGAGGAGAAATGGTGTAGGCATTATCCTGAAGGAACAGTATGCTAAGAGTGTTTTGGAGGTGAAAAGAGCATCGGATAGAGTGATGTTTATGAAGCTGGAAATTGATGGTGTAATGATGAATGTTGTTAGTGCATATGCTCCACAAGTTGGGTGTGCGATGATGAGAAAGAAAAATTTTGGAGTGAGCTGGATGAAGTGGTGATGACTGTACTCAAGGGTGAGAGACTGGTGATTGGAGCAGATTTCAATGGGCATGTTGGTGAAGGGAACAGAGGGGATGAGGAAGTGATGTGCAGGTGTAGTGTTAAGCAAACAAATGCAGAAGGTCATATGGTAGTGGATTTTGCGAAAAGGATGGACATGGCTGTGATGAATACATATTTTAACAAGAGGGAGGAGCACAGAGTGACATACAAGAGTGGAGGAAGATGCACACAGGTGGATTATATCTTATGTAGAACGGCCGATTTGAAGGAGATTGGAGACTTTAAAGTGGTGGCAGGGGAAAGTGTAGTTAGGCAGCATAGGATGGTGGTTTATAGGATAACCTTGGTGATCAAGAAGAGGAGGATGAGTTTGAGGGCAGCACCAAGGATCAAATGGTGGAAAATGAAAAAGGGTAATTGTGAGGTGATGTTCAGGGAAGAGTTGAGACAGGCACTGGGTGGCAGTGAAGAGTTACCGAATAGCTGGGTAACTACAGCAGAGCTAGTAAGAGAGATGGCTACAAAGGTGCTTGGTGTGACATCTGGAAAGAGGAAGGAGGACAAGGAGACCTGGTAGTGGAATGAAGAAGTACAGTTGAGTATACAGAGAAAGAGGTTGGCAAAGAAGAAGTGGGATTGTCAAAGAGATGAAAGTAGACAAGAGTATAAGGAGATGAGGTGCATGGCAAAGAGAGAGGTGGCGAAGGCTAAGGATAAGGCGTATGAAGTGTTGCATGAAAGGTTGGACACTAAGGAGAGAGAAAAGGACCTGTTCTGATTGGCTAGACAGAGGGACCGAGCTAGTAAAGATGTGCAGCAGGTAAGGGTGATAAAGGATAATGAGGGAAATGTACTCACAAGTGAGGAGAGTGTGTTGAGCAGATGGAAAGAGTACTTTGAAGGGTTGATGAATGAAGAGAATGAGAGGGAGAGAAGGTTGGATAATGTGCAGATAGTGAATCATGAAGTGCAGTGGATTAGCAAGGAGGAAGTAAGGATAGCTATGAAGAGGATGAAGAATGGAAAGGCTGTTGGTCCAGATGACATACCTGTGGAAGCATGGAGGTGTTTAGGTGAAATGGCAGTGGAGTTTTTAACTAGATTGTTTAATGAAATCTTGGAAAGTGAGAGGATGCCTGAGGAATGGAGAAAAAGTGTTTTGGTACCAATATTTAAGAATAAGGGTGATGTGCAGAGCTGTAGTAACTACAGAGGGATTAAACTGATCAGTCACAGCATGAAGTTATGGGAAAGAGTAGTGGAAGCTAGGTTAAGAAGGGAGGTGATGATTAGTGATCAGCAGTATGGTTTCATGTCAGGAAAGAGCACTACAGATGCGATGTTTGCTCTGAGAGTGTTGATGGAGAAGTACAGAGAAGGTCAGAAGGAGTTGCGTTGTGTCTTTGTGGATTTAGAGAAAGCATATGACAGGGTACCTAGAGAGGAGTTGTGGTACTGTATGAGGAAGTCGGAAGTGTCAGAGAAGTACGTAAGAGTGGTACAGGATATGTACGAGGGTAGTGTGACAGCAGTGAGGTCTGCGGTGTGAGTTATGGATGCGTTTAAGGTGGAGGTGGGATTACATCAAGAATCAGCTCTGAGCCCTTTCTTATTTGCAATGGTGAGTGACAGGTTGACAGACGAGATCAGACAGGAGTCCCCGTGGACTATGATGTTTGCAGATGACATTGTGATCTGTAGTGAGAGTAGAGAACAGCTGGAGGAGACCTGGAGAGGTGGAGATATGCTCTAGAGAGAAGAGGAATGAAGGTCAGCAGGACTAAGACAAAATATATGTGTGTGAATGAGAAGGAGGATAGAGGAATGGTGAGGATGCAGGAAGTAGAGGTGGCAAAGGTGAATGAGTTTAAGTACTTGGGATCAACAGTTCAGAGTAATGGTGAGTGTGGAAGAGAGGTGAAGAAGAGAGTACAGGCAGGATGTAGTGGGTGGAGAAGAGTGTCAGGAGTGATTTGGGACAGACGAGTACCAGTAAGAGTGAAAGGGAAGGTCTACAAGAGGGTAGTGAGACCAGCTATGTTATATGGGTTGGAGACAGTGGCATTGACAAAAAGGCAGGAGTCAGAGCTTGACGTGGCAGAGTTGAAGATGTTAAGATTTGCACTGGGTGTGACGAGGATGGACGGGATTAGGAATAAGTATATGAGAGGGTCAGCCCAGGTTGGAAGGTTTGGAGACAAAGCCAGAGAGGCAAGATTACGTTGGTTTGGACATGTGCTGAGGAGGGATGCAGAGTATATTGGGAAAAAGATGCTAAGGATGAAGCTGCCAGGTAACAGGAAAAGAGGAAGGCCTAAGATAAGGTTTATGGATGTTGTGAGAGAGGACATGCAGGTGGTTGGTGTGACAGAGCAAGATGCAGAGTACAGGAAGAAATGGAAACAGTTGATCTGCTGTGGCGACCCCTAACAGGAGCAGCCAAAAGAAGAAGAAGAAGAAGAAGATTTCTGAACTAACACAAACCAGTTTATAAAATTCCATGTACACCACAGTTTACAACATATTTACAATATCTTAACTATTTACAACAAAATACTGTATGGTACCACAGCATTATTTTATCATTCTGACACTCAAAGGGTAAGTACCACTAATACCATAACTAGGTGGGCTAAAGGGGGCAGCTATTCAGCATTTAAGATGTCAGGGTTCCAATAAGCAGTCAGTTGTCTGCCAATGATTAAGTTCTGCCTAGTGAACAGGTTTAGTAGATTTGAATGATTAGACTGCAGTCTTTGCTGCACTTGTTGCTACAGTTACGCAATGTAATGGAGTTGTTTTCCTTTCCTTTCCTTTTTGGTATTCTATCTAGTAAGTATGGACTGCCCATTGCACCAAATATCTTTCTTAAGAGGGTTAAGGCTGTTGTAGCCTAAATACCATGTAAGTCTTGCAAATACTCATCAGCATCTTTTATCTTTGGTATAACTGAGCCTGCAGCAAGTGTCCTTGCAGGAAGTTTAGGTATAGGTCATAATGTGTGCAAAATATGTGAATCATATCCTGCTGTTGCACAGACAGATTACATATAGCACCCTGGACATTATAGACCACCTAACATGATATGGAGTGAAAGCCCTTCATGTTCCAAGCCATCTACATCTGTTTAATCCTAAATAGTAACATGGGTGCAATCTATACTTCCTGGGACCTCAGAGAAATGGTTGTTGTCATAAAATTAGCTTGTACACCAATGGTCTTATCCTCCCTGCTGTCCTGAGCAACCATTTTTGTTCTTCCACATACTGCAGCATAGTGGATTGGAATTGGTATGCTTGTGATACGCCTAATGAGTCACCCCTAGTTTCCTGGAATGTCCCTGCAGCTAAGGCAATCAGTGCTACCCATACCACTGTATCCACAAGTTTGGGCACACCAGACAACCACCATGATTTTGACTGTGGATGGGTAAGTTTGACTACGTCCCTTACTTCATGCCTATCCACTCAGGAATGGTCCACATCTTATTGGAATATTGGGTTATAGTATGCCAGGTGCTGTCTGTTTCTCCTTCAGTAGTGTGGCGAGTCATTACATATAAATAACATTGTGAACACTAACTCTACCAGTGGCTCTCAACATATTCTGCTGTACTATTACTGCTGCTATGTCTGTCATGGCTTCTGTCATTCACACCATGAATCCTGCAGCTCAGACTTAGTATGCACTTCTCTGCAGTACCATCATTTTATACATTTATGAAGTGATCCATCATTTTAGATTCTTTAATTTTGATAGGACAGAATTGGTTCATGGACCACAATCACTTTTCCAATACTCACCCTCATAGGGTGCCACTTGTCAGCAGAATGCAAAACAAATCAGACCTGTGATGAATTTGCAGGCACCTATCCATTCATCATGGTTTACTTTAAAAGAATTTTGATTATCACTGTTTTGCACATACAGATAGATGATTGTCTGTATAATCATAACCAAAATGATGGACACATTGAGTAATACTAAATCTGTCCATCTGTCTCATCTTACTTATTTGTTGATGTAGATGAAAAGGGATCTAGTTTGAGTGTTGGTGAACCCATTTGATTTTTGGAGGTGTAGAAAAGGAAGGTTGGTTCCTTAGCACAAAATACTAGAGTATATGTTTTTTCTCGTGATTGCACCTTTTTTCTTCCTTTTGTAAATATAAATCTCTGAGGCTTTTCAGCTATGTAATGTGCTTGGATAGATATATATTAATAGTGCTTTTATATTCTTTGGTTGGATAGGGACACAGTGTAGTGAAATAATAGCTCCATTTGTTCTGTATGAAGCACTCATTTAATGTTAATTGGGTTATATATAGGCGGCCACGGTGGTGCAGCAGTTAGCATTGTCACCTCACAGAAATAGGTTCTCCAGTTTGATTCTCGGCTGGGGTGTCTTCTGTGCGGAGTCTATATGTCCTCCCTGTGGTCGCGTGGGTTTCCTCCGGGTGCTCCGGTTTCCTCCCACATCCCAAAGACATGTAGTAGGTGGATTGGACACACTAAATTGGCCCTAGGTGTGAGTGTGTGCATGTGTGTGCCTTCTGTGGATGGTTGGGCACTGGGCTGGCAACTAGACACAGTAAAACTCCACTGCCAAGCATGAGCGGACAGATTATCCACTGTGGCGACCCCTAACCGGGAAAAGCCGAAAGAAGAAGAAGAAGAAGAAGGATTTCTGGACTAATGTTGCTATGTGGTGTTCAAAGGATAGATAGTAGTCTATAAAAGCACATAAATCTGTGACTCTATATGTCTGGAGTCAGGTGTTGTCTATACTGTAGGTTGCTGCTGAGACTGATGCATTGACTGATTGATAGATGTATTTGTTGACAGGGTTAAAAGCACTAATCCATGTGGACCATTTTCGTGCTCAGTCCAATGTTTACAATCAGATGAAATTAGATACAAGGTAGTACAAGACAGTGGTTACAAAGTTATCTACATTCATGTTGTTAAATTGCATTTGCATTCAGAAAACAAGAATACAAGCAAGGGTTCAAAACAATTGCAACAACTTGCTAAATTCTTTACTGTGCTAGTACCTAGACTAGCAAAGGCATTTATACTGTAGAATGAATACTGTACTACTGTGTGCTTTTTTCTAGATAATGAATCTTCTACAAAACTATGAAAACTAGTAAAAGAACAATATTTGACACTGAAAGACTAGTAAACACACTATTTTGCACTGAAACATGTAAGTCTGGAAGGGGTAGTAGGAGAAGGATTTCTGGATGAACTAGGTGGAAGGGAAAGTATAGATAAGATGTGGTAAGGCTGGGGGAGTAAGAAAGTTGAAAGCTTGGTGAGTAAAGTTTCAGAGTAATGAGCCATGTCCAAGAAGTGGGGAAGGAAGAAGGCAGAAAGGGGAGATGTATGAAAATGAGTTTTATGTGGGATGGCAGCATATTTGTTTGAGTTATATTTGTAGTCCAGGCACCACTACTTCTCTAGCACTGCATGCACTGTCTCTAAGAAGACAAAGTACTCTAAATAGCTTTTAGAAGCATATGCAGAAACAAAAGGGGATTTCCTGTCTGCCAGTTTTGCTCATACTGAGGGATCCACAGCCTAAATTAAACCCTCCTAGGCTGCCTTATACTGACTTTGCTAATGATTTTTCCCACACCTTCATGGATTGTCAGTATGTTGCCCATGTCTGGTGAAGCTTTAGAAACTGACATCCATATCTGACAATGTAACAGGTTTATTACATCCAAAAAATTACCCATTTTATTCTTAGTCGTGATACATTTGTACAAGTAGATCAAATTACAGTAGTGGAATCTTTTGTTTAATCATGATGCATTGCCGGCTCACCACTCTTCTGTGTGAAGAATAGGGTGACTCAATACTGTAAGGGTCCTGGACCCTGCATTCCTGGTGCAAACTGAGATATGGCATGGAAGCCAGACTTTTTTTTTTTTTTTTACAGTTTTAAGGCTGATGTTATCACGCATCACTACCGTATCCCTCAGAGGCGTGTGTGATGACGTGATCAGCTTCATGATGCAGTGCCTGAGTGCTTATCAGAGACTGCGTGGGTGCGAGTTTCAATTCAAACCATCACAAGTAAGATAGGTTTGTGTAAAGAGCAATTTTTTTCCAAACAGTTTAGCATTATTTATTGTTATACAAGCAGACAGAAGCATTGACTTCTACTTGGGTGGCAAAAGCCAGGTTACCTTTCTGGCTGGACTTGTGTAGGCCCCAGGGTCAATAGCCTAGTACCTACCTATGAACCTATGAACTACAGTCTGCTGCCTCGGGAATAGGAAGACTTTTTTTTCAGTGTAATTTGTTTTTACTCCATTTCCCCACCCTCACTCAAAACAGAGACAGGTTTGTAGTGGGCCCAGCCCACAATAGGTAGTAATGGGAATGGTAAAAAATCAGTTTTCAAGTTCTTTAAAATGTTCTATTGTAGTGTGCAACATTCAGTGAAAGCAGCAAGTATAAATGTCATAGCAGCATATTCAAATCAGCATAACTAGAAATACGCATACTATGCATATAGCATAACTATAAGCAGGAATATAATAACTTTATCTGAACAAGTCTTGCATTAGACTTGACCGACTTGCTATCCTGAACACCACATATTATATCATTTCAGCTCAGTGATTTTCCTCTATAGACTACATCCATGCATGAGGGGAAAACGCATAATTTTAAATGACCATTTCACTCCACTTCAAGAACCAAAATGTTATGACTTATGGAGTGAGTAAAAGTTTCCTTGGTTCTCAGGCTATATCTTGCTTTGTAGCCTCACAGGTACCTGGTCATTTCATTATCTAACTATCTAATTTACTTGATCCTTCCCTTGAGAAAGAGAACAGAAAGTCTGCAGCCTTTCCTTGGGAATTGTTATCTCATGCTTAGCCAGCAAGGTTATTCTTCCTTTCTGCTTTTCTAAAATGTATGCATAAATAAAGCAGAATTTCTAGGCCTACTTTAGCTTGTCTAATGTCTAATAACTACTTTAAAATGCAAATCCCTGATCTAACAGGAACCAATTGTATGGGGAAGGGGCCGCAGAATGTCCAGTAGTGCACATAAATAAAGAAGTTCTCTGCGCAGCGCAACTTTTTGTCCCTGGGATGCTGGGATGGGAACTTTGTTGATGTTAGTCTAGACTCTGGAGTGCTGCCACAGTGCTACATCTGGGAGGAACTCCATCTTTTGAGGTAAGTGACCACTGCTTTTTTCCCTAAGAGAGGGCAAGAAAAGCATTTCTTTGTATTCGTGCTTATGCCTCTTGGCAAGGGTGGAGAACGTGGGGTATTACAAGTCAAGCATTTATGAATACTACACAAATCTGAGCAATGAAGGCAATTGATTGGTGATAGAGTTAAGGTGCTGAGATGGGTGTAAACATGGAAGGTAGAAGGATGCACACTTTGGCACAGATGGAAAACAAAGACATCACAGCAGAAATGCATTAAGTCCATCTGAAGAGAAGGGAAGGGCAAGATGTTCCAACTGTTTGAATATGATTTTGCATTTTCATGAGGCTATGCAGTCTACTTGTGTATGTTTTCACTTGAGCATGGATTTTTCCATTTGTGCTGTGGGTGTGTTCAAACCAGTCCTGTTCACTGATTACTACTGTGTGTTCAATCTAACAAGACAGGTGTGTAGACCTTGTGCTCATATTGCATAGTAGGCAAGAACAAACGTACCATCATTTTTGATCTTTGGAACTGTGAGCTCAGTTCTGTTAACTGTTGATGAATAAGATGGAAGAAAAGGAGGGGTCTTTTCCATCATACGCCATTGTATTTTATACTTTTTTCTATGTTTATCATTGTGCATGTGCTTACAAAGAATACTCATTGTCTGACAGCAGTTTCTAGCTGTCAATTTTGCTTTTTTTTTGTTTATTTTAACAATTTAGCTCATGTCTGCTTTTGTTATGATTACATTGTAAATATATTTCAATTACCTTGGCATAGATGATGTGTCTTAAATATCTCTCAATCTCTCAAAGCAAGAAATCTGGTCAAAGCCAACAATAATGGTGGGACAAAGGCCCAAAAATAGGGACAGATTTTAATTTAATTATACTGCTCCTGTAAACTGAGATAGTTGCTAGTGTAACAGGTTTTGCATTATTATGTATTTTCTGAGGAATATAAAGTCTGAAATTCAAATGTCTGCAATTATTTATTAATTACAGAGATCAGTCGTCATGTTGGTATCCCACAAGTCCATTGGGGTGGGCGTGGTTACACAATCATATATGCATTTTTTTTTTGTTAATTGGCTCCCTGTTTTTTGACCAGTTTTTTTCATGTGCCTTTGTCCAGATTTTGATGTTTCCAGGTTGAGAGGTATGGCACAGACCCCAGGAGTATAACCACTATACTCTTGAGGAAAGGGAGCGCATATGATATAACTATCAAATTGCTGTAAAGCTATGACTTTGAATTTCTAGCACTTCTGCATTTTATAGCATAGGATAAATTCAGACTCACTGAATCTAAACTGTTTGGTATCACTTGAGCACTAAAACCAGCTCTTCACTGAGATAATGAAATGTCTGAGGTATCTGTTGCTGTCAAATAACTATACGTGCCTGTTTTTGCCCTGAAATTGCACTTTTAATTTGTGTTTGCATCCCATTCTCTGTTTGAATTGTCTGAACTATTTTTTGTCAGATTTTACTGTGCACCATACTAGTTCAGCTGTATCACTGCCCAGTTCCAAGTTTGTTTATTTAGGTCTGTTTTGTAATTTATGAGCATCAAATTCAAGCCAACTTTGTTGGTGAAGGCCATTCTGCATCCTTGTGTGAGAAGAGTGCTGTTGGGGTCCCATCTAATCCAGGGTGATTGGACTAGAGCTCAGCAACAGCATTCGTATTGGCTAGTTAGCTAAAATTTTCTTGTTTTATTTAAACCTGGCATGTGCACTTGTTTGCATGTAGCACTGCATTGTGCACAGCTGTGTAGTGGTAGTTACAGTTTGTGGTTATAGATGCAAATGTTTGTTAACTTTTCCCTTAACACTTTGTTTGTGGTCCTCCAAAGGTTTCTCGTGGCCCTGCTCTACTGTCAGGTGGAACACTAAGCCTAGCCTCAGAGGTACCAATACACCTCTCACCCACTAGAAACTCCTAAGTGTGACCTCTTTTCCTGACCATATATTTACCAGCCATTAAGGACGGCCAATTTCACACAGTTTCTCCAGCCAGCTTGGTCGACATGGGCATCCTGAGGCACTTTAACAACTGCCTCATGTTCACTGACAACCCTCTACTGCTAGTTACCAGAAACACAATGTCTGAGAAATTCAACTATATTAAGAACCTTGAATCTATGCTCTCTCACACAACAGTCAGTACACATTTGACAATGAGCGGGTTGCCAGCTTGCACGACTCACCTTCTACTCCACCCAAACCCACATCACACATACCTACATATGTGGAGGTCCTCATCAGAAACATACCTAAACATCAAAGACCTCCCAAACACAAGCATGCTACACATAACATTTCCTCTGCAGAGCACATTACACATAATAGCTCACTCACCAGTGTCTCACAGGTCAAACCCTTAAGGCAAAACACAAAAACAAACATGTTGTGAGACACACTGTTGTCCTTCTCACCAGGCTTGATAAGGAAATGGTCAGGGTCAGCTGTCTGTTGTTTGCCAGGATACACTATATCACACATGCAGTCAAGTCTCTCAACAACAGGTATTCTCAGGACTTCGTCATAGTCCAATGTTGGTGTGAACGACTTGAGCTGTACCTCTCCGGACTATATGAAGAGACACATGACTGAGCTCTCGGGCTATCTGTCTCAGGTTGGTATATCCCTAGCCTTAAGCAGCAATTTATCTTCACTTAGGATGATGCCACAATGCAAATAGAAAATGACTGACTTCAATATTGGCTTAGCTTCTGGTGTCATTCTAAGGGGATCCACTAGCTGTTAGCCTGGGATGACATGATCGATAGATCTCAATGCTTTACCACAGATGGTCATTTGTCACCCCTGGGATTTCAGCTACTGGCTAAGCCTGTTACCACCCCATAGTGCCTTTTTAGGCACTGCCTCAAGGACAAAATTCCTGATGTAAAAACTCTATCTAAAAACAACCTCAGGTTTATGATGCTAAATGCTAGGCGTCTCAACATGAAACTACACTCACTGGAAGCTGTCCTCACCTTGGAAGATGCCGACATTTCTGCAGTTACGGAGACCTGGCTTAAGACTGTGGACAGCACCCAAGCCATACCTGGCAAAACTTCCTTCCACACGTTCAGACCTCAAACTGAAGGCATGTGAACTAAAGAAGGCAGTGTATCAATATCCATTAAAGATAAATACACCTCCAGATTGGTTAAACAGTATGATTCCCTGGAGACACTTCAGGTGCAATTAACTGTTGATAACACTTGCTCAAGTCATTGCTATCTACTGGACCCCCTCCATGAATCATGGCACCCACTCTGCCTATTCAAGTCATTGCTAGTTACAGGACCCCCTCCATGAATCATGGCACTCCTCTGGCTATTTGGATCTGCATGACTCTATCAAGATATATCCAAAAAACAATGGTTTTGGGCGACTTTAACTACCCATCCATTGACTGGGTATGCTACTCATGCTCAAACTTACTTGTCCAAAGTTTCCTAGACTTCATAAAATCCAGTGCCCTGGACCCATGCCAACATCCTGGATCTGGTACTTACCAATATGGCTGACCACTGTGAGGTTCTCCCTGGTGAGATCTGACCACAAATTGATCTCATTAGAAGTAACTATCACACCTGACCCCCCCCCCCCCCCAGCAGCAACTACACTAAAAAAAATTTCTCCAAAGCAGATTATAACCTCTTACGGGATGGTATAAATAGCTTCACTGCACCTCCTCCCTCAGATGGAACTGACAAGTATGCCGAGCTCTACACAGTACAGTTGTGTACTCTTACCATAAATGTAGATGTTCGAGTGTGTTCACTGTTGCAGTCATCACTGTAGGGTTCTTCCTGCCAGCAGCAGCCCCCGATCGGCCAGAATCCCAAAGTCTGGATCGGACACCAGCTGAGGTTGCACTTATCCTGATGTCAATGCGCCGGAAGGTATAAAGACCTCAGCTGATGCCATTTCCCCAGTTTTTCTTGTCCCAGATGTCAGGTGCCCAGAAAGAAAAGGCTAAAAAAGAAACCAAAGCCCAAAATCTCAACAGCCAAAATACCTCATAACAGACAATACTCAAGGAAAAAACAAAAGATGGGATAGGAGGGAGAGTAACCCGGACTGCAACAGTGAACACACTCAAACATCTACATTTATGGTAAGAGTACACAACTGTACTATGTCCTTCGTGATTCACTGTTGCAGTCATCACTGTAGGGTTGAGTCCCAAAGCTAAGAAAGGGTGGCTGGAGGAGAAACCGAGGGAGCGGTCACAAAACCTTGAAAAACCGCAGAAGCAAAACCTGCCCTGGATTTAGAATAGAGGGAGGTTGTAATGCTTAGAAAAAGTATGTACAGAACTCCAAGCAGCAGCTTCCAAAATATCCTTGGTAGGAACCCCACAAAGAAAAGCTGCTCAAGTAGCAGTAGCCCGGGTAGAATGAGTCCTAACATTAACAGGAACAGGATTGCCATAAGAGTAACAGAACTTGATGCAATGGGCAATCCACTTGGAAATAGTTTGCTTAGTGATTGCTTTCCTCTGAACAGTAGGAGCATAAGCAACAAACAACTGATCAGAATTCCGGAATATCTTGGTCCTGTCCAGGTATAGATGAAGCTGCCTGTGCACATCTAAAGAGTGCAAAAGACTTTCTTCCTCACTTTGAGGATTAGGATAAAAGGTAGGCAAATGAATAGACTGATTCAGGGCCACTGCCAAAACCACCTTGGGCATAAATGTGGGATTAGTCTGTAGAGATACCCTGTCCTGATGAAAAATAAGGAAGGGTTCCACAGCCATGATTGCTTGCAATTCTGAAATTCTTCTAGCAGAGGTAATAGCTAAAAGAAAAGCAGTTTTCCAAGACAAAAATTTTAAATCCGTGGAAGCTGCAGGTTCAAAAGGAGACAAAGTTAATTTCTCCAAAACATAGTTAAGATCCCAAGTGGGAACAGGAGTCCTTATAGGGGGCCGAATATTCTTAGCCCCTCTAAGAAATTGTTTAAGCAATGGATGAGAAAAAATCAGAGGATCCGTATCGTAATGTGCAGAAATAGCAGAAGCATGAAGCTGAACAGACGAAAAAGATAGGCCCATATGTAATAACTCTGTCAGATACTGTAAAATCAGAGGAATGTTTGGAACAGAAGAATCACCACCCTGGACTTGACTCCAGGAGCAAAATCTTTTCCATTTACCCACTTAAGATTTTCTAGTGCTGGGCCATCTAGCTTCAAGGACTACATCCAATACCTGTTTGGAAAGGGCAGAGGTGTTTACAGACCCTGGATCTGCCAGGCAGCTAGATGCAGAGTCTTGACATGACTGTGCAGTATCTGGCCGTCCCGTTGAGACAGTAGATGAGGGATTTGAGGCAGAATCCAGGGAGGCTCCTGAACCAAGTTCATCAGAGTGGGATACCAGAATTGCTGAGGCCAATTGAGAGCCAGTAGAATCATGTGCAGTCTGTCCTGTTTTATCTTCAGAAGTAACTGAGGTAAAAGAGGAAAGGGAGGAAAAGCATATACTGAGAGGTGTTTCCAACTGAATGAGAGGAAATCCACTTTCCATGCTAGTTTGTGGTAGGTCCTTGTGCAGAATGTTGGAAGATGATGATTCTGAGGGGATGCAAAGAGATCCATGTCTGGACATCCTGAAGCCTTTATAATCATCCTGAATATCCGAACATCCATCATCCATTAGTGTGGATCTGAAATGCATCTGCCAGAGTGTTGTCTTTCCCTGGCAGGAATTGCGCCTGTAAGTCGACACTGCAGGTCACAGCAGTGTACCAGAGATTCATGGCTAATCTGCACAGGGGGTAAGAGTGAGAGCCCCCCTACTTGTTGATGTACCACATCACTGTAGTGTTGTCTGTCCATATCAACAATTGTCCTGGTAGAAGAAGGTCCCTGAAGGCTATCAGGGCATTCTGTCCAGCTAGCATCTACTTCAAATTTATGTGCAGGTGCATTTGCTCCTTCGTCCAAACACCCTGAAGACATCTCCTGCGCATGTGGGCTCCCCAGGCATAATTTGAAGCATCCGTTGTCAGAACTTGGTTGGTCGGTGGAGGACAAAAAGGCTTCCCTTTGTTCTGTAGACAGGCTTCGGCCCACCAAAGAAACACTCGCTGGAGACAAGGCAAAATCGTGACCACTGTTTCCAAACTGTGGTAATGCTGAGACCAGACACTCTTGAGGTACCACTGCAGTTTCCTCATATGCAGCCTTGCATATGGTATTAGCAGAATGCAGGAGGCCATGTAACCCAAAGCCTGCAGAATTTTTCTTGCATTCAGCTGTTTCATTGAAGCCAGGTGTCGGAAAAAAGAAGCCAGTTGCACTTTTTTGTCTGGTGTCAAGGAAGCCATTTGGGTTGAAGTACTCAGAAGAGCATCCAGGAAAGTAATCTGTTGTGTGGGTGCCAGATTTGATTTCTTTAGATTCACTGTGAAACCGAGGCACTGAAGAAGATGCTGCACAAAAGCTAGATGCCGAAGTAGAGTGGCTTTGTTGTCCGCTTGAAGAAGACAGTCGTCCAGATAAGGGTAAATTTGAATCCCCTTCTGTCTGCAAAACGCCATTACTGGTGCCAGGCACTTCGTAAAGACCCTGGATGCAGTAGATAAGCCAAAGGGCAGCACAGAGAGCTGGTAATGTTTTGAGCCTACTTTGAAACGAAGATACCTTCTGCACTCTTGCCTTATAGGAATATGCAGGTAAGCTTCTTTTTGTCCAAAGTCACCATCCAAGCATTCTTGCCCAACATAGGCAGCAGCTGCTGCAGAGTGAGCATCATGAATTTTGGTTTATCTAGGAAGGTGTTTAGTACAGAGAGGTCCAGGATTGGTCTCCACGAATTTTCCTTCCTGGGAACCAGGAAAAGTCTGGAATAAAAACCTTGCCCTATTTCTAAATTTGGCACCAATTCTATGGCCCTCATAGCCAGGAGGGACTGAACCTGCCGTTGTGCCTCTGCCCACTGATGATTTGGCAGGTCTGGCCAACCGCTCAGTTTTGGCAAAGTGTGGAAATGAAATCTGTAACCTCTTGAGACTATGTCCAGAACCCATTTGTCCTGGGTTATGCGGTTCCAATTTTGATAAAAAAGAGAAATCCTTCCCCCCAAATGAGCTTCCAGGAGAGGAGCCCCTGGAACCAGAAAGGGAGAGTCATAAAGACTGTTTTTGGTAGGGTTGAGACTTATCTTCACTTCCCTTGGGAGAGGGGGCACTCCACTGCCTATTCCTAAAATAGGACTGTGACTGTCCCCTACCTCTGGAATGCCTGAATCTGCCTCTCTGAGTCCTGTCCGAGCCTGGAAAGGCCCAAGGTTTAGTTGGCCAGTGTCTGCTAAATCTAGGAGGTTGCACCTGTAGAAAATCCTTAACTATCTGAATAGATTTGGCTTTGTCTTCCATTTTCTTCAATACCTCTTCAGCTTTGGACCCAAACAGAACATTGTGCTGCAAAGGGGCATCCAAAAGTTTGGCTTTAATCTGATCTGGCAAGCTTTGATCTCTTAATCAAACATGTCTTCTAATAACAGCACCAGTTGTTGCAGCCCTACAAGAAGCTTCCAAAGAATCAAAACCACAATGCAGGGTATGTTTACACACTTGTTCAATAGCATGCAATAAATCCTGTAACTCCTGATTATCCGCACCAATAGACACAGCTGACATCTTTTGTTGAAATACAGACAAAAGGCATTGCTGATACTTCAGCATATGAAATTGACAGTTGAAAGCCCTAATAGACAATGTAGCAGAAGTATAAACCTTTTTACCCCATCTCTCCAAAGCCCTGGACTCTCGGTCTAAGGGAATAGGATTTTTAGCAGAGGCTGCTTTAACACCCTTAGGACCCTGAGAAATTGTTTCCGGATCAGGCGAAAGATTTTTAAAAAGAAATTTGTGAGAATCTGGAACCCTATAATACCTATCCGGTTTGGCCGGAGTAGGGGGAAAAGAATCAGGAGAGAGAGAAGCTTCCGAAAAAACATCATCAACAATGTCCAATACAGGGGGAATACCCAGAGGCTTATGCTGTGGGAGAAGAAGAAAATCCCTAAGCCTTTTCTTGGATTCAGAGAATTCCTGCCCTTCCCAGTGAAAATGCACCCTCACATCATGCAAAGTTTCACCAAAAGAATAATCCTCAGGAGGAGAGGCGGAAGGAAAGGAATCTTCAGCATCAGAATCCTCAAATAGGAACAGAATAATCCTGCTCAAGGGAAGAAGCAGAAGAAACAGAAATTTGGTCTGAAGAATCATAATCGGACCGTAATCTAGGCTTCTTATCAGGAGGGGAATGAGAACCTCTGATCATAGTTAAGAGATCTTCAGCCATCCTAAGCATCTGCCTCTGAGGCCTAGGACCCTGATCAAAAGGTGCCTGTGCTAGCCACTTCACTTTAGCTGGAGCCTCAGACTTTGACTTAGCATGTAAACCTGAATCCACATTTACAGGAAGCTGTGAAGGCCTGAGAACTCCCTCAGAAGCCGGTACCTGCCTACTGGCTCCGGACCCAACTGAGGGAGCAGTATCCGAAGGTCCAGTCCCTGGCAATTGTGAAGACCCCATCAGCTCCATACCGGAGTTGGTATAGGCAATTGGTTCAATAGAGGCGGACGACAGGGGCTGCAAAGGCGCCTCACTGACGACCGTCGAGCCAGCAACTGGCAATAACTGAGTAACATCCTTTGCTGTGGACCTCGGAGGCCTGTCTGCATCCCTGCACCTCTTACAAAGCCCAGAAGCCAGAAAAGAATCTGAAGACATGTTATAATTAAACCTTTTTCCAAAATAGTAAAAGGCAAAGTTATAGCTATGCCTAATAGTACGCTGATTAAATCTAGCAAAAAACACACAATTATCAATGTCGTGGTCAGGACCCAGGCAGGGAATACGGTAAGAGTGAAAATCCCTATGAGGTATTTGCTTCCCACAAGAAATACAATTATTAACTTTTTCTGACATCTGACTGGAGCAAGAAAAAGACCTCCCCAATGGGGTACTTATCTGTAAAAAATGAAAATCCTGGGATTAGATCCAAAAACAAACAGGAACAGGCCGACTGGCATCAGTGAACTGCAAAGGGCACCGCGCAGCAAAAAAGACTGGGGAAATGGCGTCAGCTGAGGTCTTTATACCTTCCAACGCACTGACGTCAGGATAAATGTGACCTCAGCTGGCGCCCGATCCAGACTTTGGGATTCTGGCCGATCGGGGGCTGCTGCTGGCAGGAAGAACCCTACAGTGATGACTGCAACAGTGAACCATGAAGGACATCAGTGCTTTATACAAACATCTATATAACTGCATTGACCCAGCTGTACCTGAAAGGACCAAAACAAGCTCCTGAAGGAGGAGCAAACCTGCCTGGTGGACAACTGCCATTAACAGACTTTACAATAAGAGGATGAAATTGCTGTCTTAAAATAAAAGGGAGTAAGCTATAAACTGGAAACACTCTAAACAAGCAAATAAGACTTGTTGTGAACTCCTCCGAAGCAAATTACGAGTCCAAATTAGCTTTCTCAACAAAGGACAACCACAAGGCATTCTATAGTTACATCTGTAACCCAAAAGGAAAGACCCAGATTTCTGCTGAACTGGTAGTTAATAATACCACATATATTGAGCCTGTGGACATAGCAAACATGTTGGCCTAACAGATTCTGTGAAAACTTCACTCACCTGTCCCTGGCACACATGCTCCATGACATCCATATCACCTGTCTCCTACTGTGTATCTCTAAAGAGAAGGTTCTAAATGCACTCTCTAAGCCCCCAAAAAAAGCATCTATGGGACCAGATACCATCCCAGGCTGTGTCCTACATGGGCTACAACATGAATTAGTAACACCATTGGGTACTCTTTTCATTCACAGTATAAGCACCAGTTTCATCCCAACTGAATGGAAAATGGCCACCATTATTCCCTTACACAAATGTGGTACCTCCACTGACCCTGGGAACTATAGACTTATTAGCCTAACTAGCCTTATCTGCAAAGGCATGGAGCAAATCATGATAGGCCTTATTAGCAAACATATAGGTAATCTGCAAACACTTGATACTACTCAGTTTGGATTTTTCAAGGGGAGATCATGCCTGTTAAACCTGGTGGACTTCTTCAAAACAGTCACTGAGGCCCTGGACAAGGGGTAATCTATGCATACAGCCTACCTGGATGTAGCCAAGGCATTTGACATTATCTCCCACTCAGGCTTCATTGACAAACTCACCCAACTAGGTATCAACTCTGATGGGTCGCTAACGGGCTGACTGATAGAACTCATAGTCAAAATAAGGGAATCCACCTCCAACAGCAGACCTTTAATCAGTAGTGTTTCACAGGGATCAGTCCTGGGACCTCCTACTGTTTGGAATCTGTTTCTCTGAAGTACATGCAAAAACTAAAGGTCTGTAGCTGACAAAGTTTGCTGATGACTGCAAACTGGGAGCGGTCATAGAATCTCCAAATTATGTCAACATCCTACAAGAGGGTCTTAAACAAATGATTGGTGCCAGAGTTATGGCCTTAAACTCCTTGCACAAAAATGTTTTATCATTCCTTTTGGTAAGAGTGATGTTCCTACTAAATACCACATCAACAGCAACACTTTTAAGTATGCACTCAGTGGTGAGAGACCTGGGCACACAGGTTGACAGCAAACTTACCTTTGACCACCATGTCTCCACAGTAGAAAGAAGGGTATTCTATAATGCTGATCTCATAAGTAAGGACATTGCCTTCAGAAAAAAGAAGTTATAAGCTTCCTGTACTCTTCCCTCATCAGGCTAATAACCGAGTACAAAGTCACTTTTAGTATGTACCTTTCCAAGGACCTGCAAACACCGAAGAGACCACAAAGGTTCCTCACAAGGAAAATTCAAGGTCTTCAACATCTTTCCTATGGGGATCATCTGAAATCACTGTCACTTTATTCTGTTTCATACATACTACTCAGAGGTGACTTTTTTGCCTTGCATACAAGGCAATCTTTGACTCTTCTTTACTGGAAATGCTGCATATCCGTAAGTCAAATGGTTCATGGGTTACTTGCTCTAAAGACCTTAACCTGGTATGTGACATTAATAAAACCTGTTGGAGGGACAGCTTTGTCTCCCAGATGTTAACATACCTTTGGAACAGACTCCCACTTCAAGTCAAACAGAGCACCTCATTGGCCCTCTTCAAACTCAATCTGGACAACAGGATGGGTGACCATAAATTCTCCCTGGGGGTTCCACCTGTGTCCTTCTTGGACAGGGGCAATAGGTGCTGATCATGGAAATATTGGTAAGAACTTGGCTAGGCTTGTAAGGGCCCTAGGGCCATTAGCCTAGTAACTTCCTATGATGCTATGAATGTGAAAGCTTAAGCTATTGTGAAATATTAAAGTATTTAAACTTGCACAGTCTTTCACCTAGATATTTAAAAGGAGACCTTACTGAAATATAAAGGGAATGACAAGGTGAGGTCTTATCACCCAAAGTGAACGTCTTGTCCATCAGAAAGGACATCTGAGAAGGTTGTGCCATATCAGCCTCCAACAAGGTTGAGGAAGAGAGAAGATCAAAGGCATCAGGGTGGTGCAAGAGCTTGTTAAACCCAGCAAAGACATCTGAGATGACCATACCGGAGCAGAAGTTTCAGGGTTGGACTTTTTAAACTGATTTTTTTGGCAAGGATGGGATGTCTGAGGGGAAGCCCTCTGAAGCCATCATACTGTGTATCAGCTGCTTAACTCTCTGATTTTCTAAATAAATCTTAAAGATAACAACGTAGTGTGTAAGGTGTTAAAGACAAATGTGTGACAAATAGAACCATGCTTATAATTATGAATAGCTGCAAGACAAAATAAACACTTGAGTGCTTGTCCGTGCATGGAATTTGCCTCCTGCAGTCACATTTTCCTCTCTTTAATGACACAAACAAAATAAACTTGTTAGAAATAGAAGAACTAAAGGAAGGGTCCATAACAGGGATACTTTTCTGCCCAAGACAATGGAAAAGACAAGGATCACATGTGTGACCAGTCTAAAGCTGAAACAATAGTTCAGTGTGTTTGAGTTGGTGGCAAGAAAGTTCAGGTGTATTTTGTGCCTTTACCTCCTGTAACACTTTCTTGCTGGACTAACGCATTGGACATATGGCATGAGAGGAAGGCATGCTGGCTGAATGTGCAACTATCCTTAGCAGAATACTCCAACTGTTAGTGATATGCAACAATGATCCAAGGAAGGACATAATGCATATATTATTAAAACAGGTGATCTGCTGTGGCAACCCCTAACAAAGAAAAAAATTAGAACATGCAAAACAATTTAACAGATAGCCCACTATCTAAGTATAGTAATAAGAAGTTATGTACTCACCATAACGTTCCATCTAAGTAGGTATCTTCATTTGTCTGCAACCTTTGGGATACGGATCTGATCTCGGATCCGAGCCGGCAACTTCTACCACAGCATAGATCCGAGCTCCTAGCTCCTCCCTTTACCCATAATCCCCTACCAACCCTGACAGACCTCAGATCAAGTTTGCCCCATACCACAGCTAATACCATGTCCCAGAAGGCACTAATCTACAGAACCCCAAGTAGGATCATTTTGGTCAGGGGGAAGGAGGGGGGGATGGTTGCAGACAAATGAAGATACCTATTCAGATGGTACGTTATGGTGAGTACATAACTTCTTAATCTGAAGTAGGAACTTCATTTGTCAGCAACCTTTGGGACAGAGTCCTCAGCTACCTGAATCTTGGGTGGCCTTCATGGAAGAATATTCCGGAGCACTGCAGAGCCAAAAGACACCCTACCTCGAGAGACAACATCTATTTTGTAGTGGCTGATAAAGGTATGAGATGAAGCCCAAGTGGCTGCGGAACAAATGTCATCCAGGGGAACCCTAGCTTTGAAGGCAGCCGATGTAGCAACAGCCCTAGTAGAATGAGCACGGACTCCCTGAGGTGCAGGCCTTCCCGAGCTCTGATATGCTAAGAGAATACAACTAGATATCCATCGTGAGAGGGTAACTTTAGAAACTGACTTGCCGGAGTTGGTTTTGGCAAAGGAGACAAACAACTGATCGGATTGCCTATGACCAGCAGTTCGATGAATATAAAAACGTAGTTGTCTGTGCACGTCTAAAGAGTGCAGCTTATACTCTCCTTTGTTTTGATAGTTGGGGAAGAATACTGGAAGATTAATAGATTGATTAATGTTAGCTTCCGAAGATACCTTAGGTAGAAAAGCCAGATTGATCCTGAGGTAAACTCTGTCTGGGTGGAAGTCCAAATACGGTGTTTTGACACAGAGAGCCTGGAGTTCTGAAAACCTCTTGGCTGAAGTTATGGCCACCAAAAAGGCCGTCTTCCAAGAGAGGTATTTAAGATCAACCGTGGCCGCTGGCTCAAAAGGGGGGCTAGTCAAGGCCTGCAAAACTAGGGATAAATCCCATGGAGGTACCACTTCTTTGACCGGGGGCCTGAGGAGGAAGGTACCCTTGAGAAAGGTCTTACACAGCTTGGAAGTAATAAGTGGGCCTGACTCCTGCCCCACATGATAGTGTGAAATTGCTGCAAGTTGTACCTTGACTGTGGAGGAACTAGCCCCCTGGTGAAAGAGAGAAGTTAGAAAATCTAGAACTGACGCTACCAGCGCTGTAAAGGGATCCAAATGACGATGTTCTGCCCAAATGAAAAAGCGTTTCCATTTACTCTGATAGACCTTTCTGGTGGAAGGCTTGTGAGCTGCTACTAGAATGGCTTTGACTGGTGATGAGATCCCGGGAGTCCTTATCAGAAGTGGAACTGGAGCAACCAAGCCGTCAGCTTGAGGTTGGCCAGGTTCGGGGTCGGAAGACCCAGGGGGTGAGAAATGAGATCCGGGAGGGGATCCAGAATCCAGGGCGGATGAATCAGGTGAGACCATAAGTAAGGGAACCACGTCTGACAAGGCCAGAATGGGGCAATGAGGATCATCTTGCTCCCCAACTGACTGTCTTTCTGCAATAGTTTCAACATCAGGGGCAGAGGAGGGTAAGCATAAAGCAGACCGAGAGGCCAAGCATGAACTAGAGAGTCTCTCGGGGACTCCCCCGGAGGGGGGATCAGAGCAAAGTAATCGTTGCATTTGGCATTTGAGGGAGAGGCAAAAAGATCGCAACAAGGTCGCCCCCATTGGGCAAATACTTGCTCTGCAACTAGTGGATTGAGAGACCATTTGTAAGGAGTCAGGATAGTATGACTGAGCCTGTCTGCTAATATGTTGGACTGTCCCGGAATGTGCATTGCGATGAGAAAGCGGTTGGTGTATATCGCCCATTCCCACACTCTCATGGCCTCACGGCAAAGAGGGTAAGACCTGGTTCCCCCCTGTTTGTTGATGTACCAGACGACTGACATGTTGTCTGTCTGCACCGCAATCGTCCCCACCGGAAGAGGGTTGTGAAGTACTTGCAACGTCAAAAGCACCGCCCTCATCTCTATGACATTGATATGCAATGAGGTCTCTGTTTCGTTCCACGTGCCTTGGACTGTTCTGCCCGAATAGTGCCCCCCCACCCCAGGCGAGAAGAGTCTGTGGTCACTGTGGTGACTGGCGGAGGCAGCGAGAAGGGGCATCCCGTGTGGAGATTGGGGGACTGGAGCCACCACACGAGCGACCTTCTGCAAACCCTGCTTAGGGGAATGGGATGAGACAGGGGATTGCGAGACAGGGACCATTGTACCTGGAGGGTCCACTGTAGGACCCTCATATTCAACCGGGCCAAAGGCAGCAGCGGAATTGCTGCCGCCATGGACCCTACAGCCCTCAGGACCAGTTCCGCTGATGGAGCTTGAAGTTGAAGTATGGCCTGCACATGCAATCCCAGGTTCTGAAGCCGATCTGGAGTCAAGAAAGCAAGCATAAGTCTGGAGTCCAATCTCACCCCTATGAAATCCAATACCTGTGTAGGAGCCAGAGAGGATTTGGCCATGTTGATGGTCAATCCTAAGAGCGGAGCCAGATTGAGGAAATAATCCCTGCATGAGCAAAGTAGATGCCTTGTTGGGGCGGTAAGGAGCCAGTCGTCTAGGTACGGAATTCCCTGGAGTCTCAGGTGGGCCGCTATTGCCACCAAGACCTTGGTGAACACCCTGGGGGCTGAGGTGAGACCAAAGGGAAGGGCCCTGATCTGGAAATGGCTGGCTCCCAGCCGGAAGCGGAGAAACCTCCTGGAGCGTCTGTCCACCAGAATATGATAGTACGCATCCTTGAGGTCTATTGAGCACATCCAGTCATTCTCCCGCAGTAGTGGGAGAATAGATTGCAGAGTGACCATCCGGAACTTTACCTTTGGGACTGCCAGGTTCAAGAGAGAGAGGTCCAGGATGGGCCTCGTGTCCCCTGTCTTTTTTGGCACTAGAAAGAACCTGGAGTAAAACCCTGATCTGAGCTGATCTGGGGGGACGGGCTGGATGGCTCTTTTTTGTAAGAGTTGCTGAACATCTGCAGCAGCCGCCTCCCTCTGATTGGGTGGTACATTGGGGAGGCTTCTGATTCTGGGGGTTACAAGAAAGGGAATTTGGTAGCCTCTGGATATAACATGAAGCACCCAGCGATTCGTTGTTATGGACTCCCACATTGCTAGGTGCCTCGAAAAATGTCCCCCGACTGCCTCCAGAGTGGAGCAGCCAGGCAACCCCTTAGGGTTTCTGCGTGGGTCTCTCAGAGAAGGGTTCTCTGGACCAAAAATTCCTGGGACCCCCTCTGCCTCTAGGGCGGCGTCCTCCCTGTCCTCCTCTGCCATGAGAGGACTGGTTGTCCGCAGCAGACTGGGATTGATGCGATTTCTGGAGCCACATCTTCTTCTGACCCTTTTGGTTCTTAGAAAAGGACCTCTGGGGAGCAGAGAAGCGGACTCCAATGGCAGACAACGTCTTCCCATCTTTCTCGTTCTGGACAAGGATGTAGTGAACGGTTTTGCCAAACAGTGCAGAACCATCAAAAGGGGCATTCGCAAATGACGCCTTAAAGGGTTCCGAGAAGTCACAATGTTGGAGCCAGGCTTGTCTCCTCATGACCAGCCCGACTCCACCTGCTCTAGTGGCTCCCTCAGTGGCGTGAGACAAAAGCTGCATAGAGGTGTTGGAAATAGAACGTAGGGTGGACATTCGGGAGGAGTACAGTTGCTTGTCCCCTTCCGACATGGACCCTGGGGGGGAAGCAGAGTATTCTTTGATTAGATCCCACTGCATCCTAATGACGTGTGCCATATAGTTCAGAGCCCTCATGGAGAAGGTCACTGAACTGAAGGCCCGCTTCCCAAGGCGGTCCATCGCGCGAGACTCCTTGCTCAGTGGATGAACCGTGGGACTCTCCTGAGCCAACTCCCTCTTGTTGGCTGCCACCACCAACATGGCATCCACAGGGGGACCTCTGCTCCAGTGGGTTCTCTCTGTCGGGGGACTCAAGATTTTGTCCGGGTGATTGGGAACTGGCTCTACAGTGTCCGGCCCCCTCCAAGCCCTAGTGGCTATAAGATCCACCAAGGGGTCGGGGGGAGGGGACACCTAAGAGGTAGATGGCCCTGCCTCGAACGCCTCTAGGAATACGGACTCATCGGAGGAAGCCTTGGGGGCAGACCACCCCCCCGATTCTGAGCATTTCCATGATGTCTCCAAAGGAGACATTCTCGGGGGGTGATCTTGGGGAGCCTTCCCCTTCATCCAAGTCCGTATCTTCGGTGAGGGACTCAGGGGAGTCCACGTGCCTCCTCTTGCACTTCGACTTGTGAGGAACCTCCTCACTGGGGCTGTCCGAGGAATTCTCACCAGCAATATCATGTTCCGATGGAACACCTAGAGGCACTGAAGCAGGCTGCCCTGAAGGCCGGGTGATGGGAGCCAGGACCAGCTGAGAGGGAGTGCAGGGGGGAGCCAAAGCAAGGACCGGAGGCCTGGATGCACTCAACAGTGCCCTCTCCACCGCAGCGAAAGCCGAGGGGGAGCTGCTCTCTGACGGATCCGAGATCCGACTCCCACTCGGATCCGAGGCGGGGATCGGACCTGGAGCCGAGACCATCGGATCCGAAGGACCCACGTGCTCCGACCGGGACGGGGCCGAAAGCACACCGAATCCCTCAGATCCGAAGCTCAGCCCATGGCTCCGAGAGGTCGGATCCAACAAACTCGAGGGAATCGTCGCAACCGAAGTGCCCGGCACTGTCGGCTCCGACCCACCCCCGGATCCAACGTGGCTCGGCTCCGAACGCTCCGAACCCAGAAAGCAGGTCAGAGAAGGAGCGATAGAAGCAAAATAGGGGGTTGAGCTCCCCCCAGGAGGGGGGGAGACAAGAGCACTCCCATCTGCATCTGGGCCTGGATGAACCTCCTCATCATCCGGTCCATGTCTGCATCTGACATACTGAAGGTGGACCTCGAGGAGGCCACCGAGGCAGGCCTAGAGTGCCGCCTCAATGACCTTGACGGTGACCGGATCACCTCCTCCTCGGGTCCCGGTGAGAAGCGAGGGGATCGGATCCGAGGAGGAGGTGAACCAGAAGCCCTGGAGGGAGAAGCCCGTTTGGCAGGCGGGGCCGAGGAGGAGTCCTCGGCCCACCGCTTAAGGTGCTTCTCCCTCCGCTTCTCTTTCCTGGCCTCCCTCTCCTCCGGAGCCGAAGCGGGAAGTTAAGTCCCGGCCGGAGGGGGGCAGGAGTGGCCGCTACCGAGGACTGGGTAGCGGTCACAGAAGTACCGGAGGCCGGAGCCGGGTCTGGGAGCAAAAGACCCGCCAGAATCAGCTTCGACCTCCGGTCCTTAAGTGCCCTGGGGTTGAACGCCGCGCAAATCGTGCAACCCGAGGAGAGGTGTTCAACCCCAAGGCACAATGCACCGGGTGTGGCCATCAGCCGGTGAAAGCTTGTGGCCACACTCGGTGCATTTCGAAAAGATGGCTTTAGGGGCCTCCAACATCACTAAAAAGAAACACACGTGCTAGGCCCCTACACACACACACACACACACACACACACACACACACACACACACACACACACACTGTGACCAGCGAGGGCAGGGAGGAGAAATAAATGGTAAAAATTAAGTTAATTTAAGCTAAAGGAAAGCAAAGTTAACGTTAAGGGGAACCTAAACACACACACACACACTCGCGCAAGAAGAATATAAGTAGAAAATGAAAACTTTTTTCCTCACAAGATCTGACAGACCAAGAGCTCTGGAATCTAGCTGTTGCTTGAAGAGCGGCAAACTAGATCTGAGGTCAGTCAGGGTTGGTAGGGGATTATGGGTAAAGGGAGGAGCTAGGAGCTCGGATCTATGCTGTGGTAGAATTTGCCGGCACGGATCCGAGATCGGATCCGTATCCCAAAGGTTGCTGACAAATGAAGTTCCTACTTCAGATTGAGAGTTATGCTAATGATGCTAACCCTGTTGGACATTTTTGCCTGGATATGTGTATATCACTGTATAATGATAGTAAGTAATATACTAAACCAAATCTCAGTATCTTTTTTGTTTAGTGGTTGTGGCTCATCATGACCAGTATTCTTGTTCATATTGTATACCACGCAGAATGTACTTCACTGTTTTGGGTGAGATAATACTGGGTAGCATTTCAGAGTACCACATTACACTTCATGCCAGGCTATTACTCATTTCAAATATGTTTTGCCTGACTTGTACACTAGCAAATCTACATTCAAGAGATCATCATAAAACAAATAGACTTTGGGATTATCATTTATTTAAATATGGTAGTTCCAACTTAACTTTAGTTTGAGTAAAACATTAAGTATTTTCCAGTGTCATTGTATCTGCCACATCATTACCAGCAGCGGTGTGTACTTTGTGCACTGGGTCTGTGGTACCATTTTTCTTTGACTGTGACCATGATTTATATATACATAGATTCCCATGTTCCCCCGCTCATCTTCATGCTTGCTTTGTCTATAATGCATTCCACTTGAAGATCATAGGATCATCTAAAGAAATACAGGAGAATCTCTGTATACAGTTGATGCTAACCTAGGAAGGGACCAGTACTTAATTATATATCACTGCAAGTTGATAGTAGATAGGGTCTGACCCCATATCTGTCATATACAGAGATGGTCAGTAACACCCAAACTAAGATATCATTCACATAATCTCTAAAAACATCCCAACTAACATACCTCTCCTAATAAATGTCCATGATACATAGGGACACAATTGGTTTGGGTTGCATGACTAGGCTTATAAAGGTCCTGGTGGTCATCAGCCTATTATATACCTATGAACCTTTATTAAAATGAGACTGAACTCCAATAATAAGCCAGTTGTAAGTCCAGTGCGAACCCCCATTTTCATTCTCTTTGAATTTAAGTTATTTTTAAGGCCTGATAGGGCTGACAGCTTATTAGGACATTATCATTTGAGACATTCTCAGCTCCCAAGTGTGTTGACTATATGCTTGCATGGTACTGTTAGCTACTTGACCAAAGTCCAGTAAAGGCTACAGAAAGGACAGATACAAACCATGGCTGAGGACCACTGAAACGCATACAGGAGACCAGCATAATAGGTTCAGTGGATGTGATTCTAGGTTGATGTTAACCTATGGCAGTAATATAGGTGATGTATGTGAACTCATCCGAAGGAATTGGAACATTTTGACTAGTGATGTTAATTTGAAGAATATTGTAGGTAATAAACCTGTTTTCAGATATAAAAGGAACAAGAACTTGAAGGACTTGCTATGTAAGGACAAGACGATGACCAGTATGGATAACTTGGCCATCATTAAACAGGGCACTTTTCCGTGTGGGCTGTGTAAGGCTTGTGCCTGTATAGATAGCAGGAATGTTTTTATACATCCAGTGACTGGAAGATCATTTAATTTGAAGGGGAGAGCGACATGCAGAACCACTGATGTGGTTTATTTGGCAGAGTGTCAATCCTGCACAAGTTTTTATGTAGGTAAGACTAACTGCATGTTTAAAGTTAGGGTCTTACAGCACCTCTCTTCGATTAGGAATGGGGATACACGTAATGCACTGTTCAGACATTTGGAAGCCCATCCCACGCATAGTTTTAAATTTAAGGTGATAGTGAATGTGAGGTTGAATAAAAGAGGGGGTGACATTAAACAGCTAACAGAGCTAGCTGAATCCAAATGGATAATTGAACTCATGGCACATAGGAGCCCTGGGCTCAATGAAGTCATTCCTATGAAACCCGCCCTCAAGAATAGGCGGGTTTTTTACTGATTTTCTATTGGTTTGAGTGTGTTTTAAAATGTTTAGCTTATGTGAGATGCTTTATCTGATGAAGGGCAGAGGCCTGAAAGCGCTCATCATTTGTATGTCTGTTATTTTAATAAATAGAAGGTGTTGGAACTCCAGCAGTGTCCAGTCTTTTGTGATTTTTGGACGTTTACTTTCTTTTTTTTCACTTGACTGGACTTTGGTGAGGCACAGAACATTATTTGGACTTTTCCATGTAGCTTATGCCAGCTATCTCTTGCAGTCATCTGACCAAATATTTTTTTTCATTTTATTCAGCCTATCCTACATGAGAAGTTCCATTGCCTCTCTGAAAAAAAATCTCACATTCATACATGGCAATCAGTATGTGAAAACTAACACAACAATAAAACAGAAACAATAACAGCAGTGGGATGTTAGTTCATAGGTTCATAGGTTCATACTAGGCTATCTGCCCTAGGACATTTATAAGCCTAGCCAGAGTGTGTGTGGCTTTCACCACCCCTTAGGATGAGAATACTATACCCATTAGTTTGCTGTGCCTCTGTCCAGCAGTGACACAGAGATGATTCCCAGGGTAAACCTACGATCTCCCATCCACTCGTCAAGATTTCTCTTGAACAGAGTCAGTGAGGGGCTCTGCCTCACATGGACTGGGATTCTGTTCCATAGTGTAGGGAGTCTCTGGGTGATGAATCTGTCCCTCCAGCACGTCCTATTTATATCCGTGTTGAGGTTTAAGTCTCTTGCTCTCGTGGCTCTGGTGATTTGGATTTTTTGAGGTGGAGCATGTCCATTAATTCCGGGTTGGACATGGCCTTGTATGTCAGGCACAGATCACCTCTGAGCAGATGGTATGCAACTGAATAGAGCTGGAGTTTCTTCAGTCGGGCATCGTATGACATATGTCTGAGCCCCTTTATCCTTTTGGTGAGGAACTTTTGGGGTCTTTCCAACTGCTGCAGGTGAGGTACATTCCGAATGGAGCATTGTACTCAATCATTGGTCTGATAAGTGAAGAGTACAGGGGTACAATGACCTCTCCTGATCTGGATGTGAATCCCTTCATGATCAGGTGGGCAATGTAGAAGGTCTTCCTAACCACTTTGGCAATGTGAGTGTCAAAAGAGAGGTTACTGTCAACTTGGGTCCCCAGGACCCTGATAACTTCTTCCATATTTAATGGATTACCACCTATGTGGTAATTAGGGGTTACCTTGTTTTTCCCAAAGGGTATGACTATACATTTTTTGGCATTTAGCTTAAGGCCATGGCTCTGGCACCAGTTATCCATTTCTATGAGACCTCTCTGGAGGATGTCTGTGTCTGATGGAGTGTCAATTATGGTGCCCAGTTTGCAGTCATCTGCAAATTTTGTCAGCCACAATCCCCCTATGTTTGCCTGCACTTCATAAAAATAAATGCCGAACAAGAGGGGGCCCAGGACTGAGCCCTGTGGGACACCGCTCGTGACCGGCTTAGAGTCTGACATGGCACCAGCAACTCTAACCCTGTGTGTTCTGTCCTTGAGCCAGTTTGCAACCCATCTTGTGACATATGGGTTTACATCTAAGCTGGTGAGCTTTTCTATGATGCCTGAGTGGGGTATTGTGTTGAACGCTTTTGCTAGGTCAAGGTAGGCTGTGTGAACTGCCTTACCCTCATCAATGGCCTTAGTGACTGTTTCAAAAAAGTCGACCAAGTTCAAGAGGCAGGATCTGCCCTTGACAAAGCCAAATTGGGTAGGATCCAGTGTCTGTAGGTCAATGTCAATGTCTTTATTTATGAGTTCCATTATGATCCTCTCCATAGCTTTGCAGACAAGGCTCGTCAAGCTTATGGGGTGGTAATTTCCAGGGTCCGTAGAAGCACCGCCTTTGTAGTTGCCGTACGCCATTCTTTGGGTATGTATCCTGTAGTAAGGCTAAGATTAAACAGCAGCCTTATGTGTGGGTTTAGTTCCTCATTGAGTTCGTGTAGCACACAGCCGGGGACACCATTGATGCTGTGTTTTTTGCTTTAGAGAGAGCAGCTCTCACCTGGGCATCTGAGATGTTTGGGAGGCTAGACTCTAGTGGGATAGATATTTCTCCTTTTGGGGGAGAGGGAGGGGAGAAATTTGCACTGAACCTGTCTGCCAGTATGTTGGCAATGTCTGTGGGTTCAGTGATTTTTGTATCGTTTTGGACTAATTCTGAGCATATCTGGGAGTTTCCACCCAGGTTTCTAACATAGCTAAAGAAGGCCTTATGATTGTCTTTTGTGTCATTAGCGATTTTTCTCTCAAAGTTGGCCTTGGATGATTTTATGAGTGATCGTAGTTTTTTGCTAGTATTGATCAGAGATGCCTTCCCTTTTAGGATTTTGCTCTGTCATGTAGTAGCTTTCTCCTCTTGTTGTAGAGTTTGTTTATGGCTGGGGTCCACCAGACTGGGCGCCTGCCTTTGGTGGAAAGGGTCTTGATTTTATTAGGGATTGCTTGATCCATACATTCCTGGAGGTGCTCATAGAAGGCATTTGTAAGGGTTTCAGCAGCGTGGGTTGTGGTTTCCACTGGCTCGGGGGCCTTGAAGGATAGCACTCCAGTCTTAAGAAGTGTGAAGTTTGCTTTTGAGAAGTTCTTCACTGTGGTCTTTTTTGCTGGGGTTGGGGGCGGGATGTGGATCTCCAGTGAGATTAATTTATGGTCTGATCTCACCAATGAGGGATATACTTCCATTGTGGAGCATTTTGTCCCCATATTTGTGATGATCAGGTCTAGTATATTTTCTCCTCTTGTGGGAATGGTGACTAGTTGTTCCATAGCATTTGAGTTTATGAACTCCAGGAACCTTTGGGCTAGGGTATTGGGGCTTGAGTAATGTTCCCAGTCTATGTTTGGGTAGTTGAAGTCACCCAATATGATGGTGTTTGGAGAGACATTCATACTCTCCAGTGTCTTCAGGAAGGCTGTGTGGGTTTCCTGAGTTTGAGAGGGTGGTCTGTAGCATGCTACAAACTGTAGGGCAGTTTTACCTATGGTTAATTGCACCTGGATGGTCTCCGATGCTTCGTGCGTTGCCACTAAGCTGGAGGTGTGGGTATCCTTTATGAATATGGATACTCCCCCTCCTTTTGTGGTTCGGTCCGGATTTTGGGGCCGGAGCATGATATGAGGTATAACCTGATAGTGCTGGGGTGCTCTCAGGAGCCTTGAACCAGGTTTCAGTCACAGCACAGACATCGATGTTCTCCATACTGAGGAGGGCTTCGAGGGCGTGCATCTTGAGGTTTAGACTTCTGGCATTGAGCAGTATTACCCTTAGTTTTTCTCCATTTTTGTTTTCTAGGGTGGTAGGTTTATCATTTGAGCCTTGCCTAAAAAAGGCACTATGGGGGTGGCAAGAGACTTTGCCAATATCCGGAAGCCCAGGGGTGACAGGTGCAAGCCGTCCCTTGTGAAACAGCGTGGCTTGTCAAGCATGTCATCCCAGGCAGACAGACATTGGATCCCCTTAGAATGACACCAGTAATTAAGCCAATTATTAAAGCTGATCATTTTGTCTCTGTATTGTGGCATCATTCTTGGTGAGGGTAGGATACTGCTCAGGGTCAGGGTCATACCGGCCTGGGCTACATAATCTGAGAGCTCCTCTATGTCTCTTTTCATGTAGTCCAGGGAGGTACGTCTCAGGTCGTTCACACCGGCATGGACAATGACTGAGTCATACTTGTACTTGCTGTGGAGTGACCTGAGTGCTTGTGTTATGTGGCGGATTCTAGCGCCTGACAGGCAGCTTACTGTGATCTTTTCCTTGTTCAGTCTGGTGAGTGGGACGTCAGTGTGTCTGACTATGGAGTCACCTACAACAAGTGTGTCTGGCATTGTGTTTGGCCTTAAGGGCTGTGACTGTTTAGCACACTGACTTTGAGAACTATGTGTTGCATGTCTTATGTCTTGAGGTGGCAGTTGCTTGGGTGTCTGCTTTGGAGGCCTCTGTAGTTTTGGTAGATTTTTGATCAGTGCCTCCGAGTATGTCTTTGTGTGTTTATGTGTTTGTTTTGCAGTTGTGATAGTTCTATGTGAAACTGGGTTTGTGGTGTGCGTGGTTTTTTTCTCCTCCTGTCTGGTCTTGCCAGTCCTGAGTTGAGAGAGCTCAGCCTCCAGTTTGGCTATATAGTTGCATCTCTCACATGTATTTGTGTTTTGTGGGAGAAGGAGTGGGTTGTCTGTGTACATGAGGCAATTGTAACATTGCCTCAAGATGCCCAGATTCAGCAGCTGAACAGGAGAGGACGCTAGCAACTGACCCTTCGACATGCTAGAAAAAGTGAAAAAGTTTGCTGTGTAACTGAGTCAGAAGGGACCTATAGGGAAATGGGTACCCAAGGGGATTCTAGGCTAATGTAGTACTTTGTTTAGTATACAAGTACTTTACCTATATAAAAATGCTTTAGGAGCAAGTGCTGGGCTTTTGAGATAGAGAATAGACTGTTTAGATTGCAAGTAGAGAAGTTCTAAGGGAAAAATTGAAGAGCAGACTTTACGGAGCCAGAAATAGTTTAACCTTGTTTAACCAGCGCTGCCCAGTGGTGCTCTATGGGCAACTCCGCGCTAAATCACGCAAAAGCGCGCTAAAGCAGGCTTTATAGCAAGGAGTTGAAAAGAGCTAGGAATTGACCCAAAATGGCCAATAGACTACAAGTTTCTGGCTGGAACCACTGCTCTAGGGACACATAGGCTGCTCAGTGCTCCCCACTCCCACTGGTGAACAAAGAAGCTTCCCTTTATCCAAATAAGGATATGGAATAGCACAGGAACCAAGCCAAAGCCCAGAGATCAGCAAACTCTGAAGACTGGACTATTCTAGTTCAGTAAGGCGGGAAAACAAGATTTTTTTTTTGTTTGTTTTTTTATTTTTTTTTTTTTTGTTTGTTTTGTTTCTTTTTTTGCAGAAAACAGAGGAAAAACAGACAGTAAATGCTATAAATGCTTTTAAACGGCTAGCGCACTTGAGTGTGTTAGCCTACAGGTAAAATTAAGCAAGAAATAACTTTTTTAAAAGTGCAAAACAGTTAATCAACACAAAAACAGTTTAAATAGAATGCAGAGCTGCATAAACAGGCGAAAATGCAGTCGCTAAGCAGTAAATAATCAAAAAGCCAGAAAAAAAAACTTAAATCAGGAAAAAGTCACTCTTTTGCTCTCTGCTGCTTTTAGAACTCTGCAGGACACCACGAGGAGCTGTGCTGAGTTGAATATAAGCGAAAAAGCGCGCTAAAGCGGGCTTTATTACAGGGGGCTGAAAAGAGCTAGGAATTTACCCAAAATGGCCAATAGACTACAAGTTTCTGACTGGAACCACTCCTCTAGGGACAAATAGGCTGCTCAGTACTCCCCACTCCCACTGGTGAACAAAGGTGCTTCCTTTTATCCAAATAAGGATATGGAATAGCACAGGAACCAAGACAAAGCCCAGAGATCAGCAAACTCTGAAGACTGGACTATTCTAGTTCAGTAAGGCGGGAAAACAAGATTTTTTTTTGTTTTTGTTTTTTTCTTTTTTGCAGAAAACAGAGGAAAAACAGACAGTAAATGCTATAAATGCTTTTAAACAGCTAGCGCACTTGAGTGTGTTAGCCTACAGGTAAAATTAAGCAACAAATAACTTTTTAAAAGTGCAAAACAGTTAATCAACACAAATACAGTTAAAATAGAATGCAGAGCTGTATAAACAGACGAAAATGCAGTCGCTAAGCAGTAAATAATCAAAAAGCCAGAAAAAATACTTAAATCAGGAAAAAGTCACTCTTTTGCTCTCTGCTGCTTGTAGAACTCTGCAGGACACCACGAGGAGCGGTGCTGAGTTGAATACAAGTGAAAAAGCGCTCTAAAGCGGGCTTTATTACAGGGGGCTGAAAAGAGCTAGGAATTGACCCAAAATGGCCAATAGACTACAAGTTTCTGGCTGGAACCACTCCTCTAGGGACAAATAGGCTGCTCAGTGCTCCCCACTCCCACTGGTGAACAAAGACGCTTCCTTTTATCCAAATAAGGATATGGAATAGCACAGGAACCAAGACAAAGCCCAGAGATCAGCAAACTCTGAAGACTGGACTATTCTAGTTCAGTAAGGCGGGAAAACAAGATTTTTTTTTTTTCTTTTTTGCAGAAAACAGAGGAAAAACAGACAGTAAATGCTATAAATGCTTTTAAGCGGCTAGCGCACTTGAGTGTGTTAGCCTACAGGTAAAATTAAGCAACAAATAACTTTTTAAAAGTGCAAAACAGTTAATCAACACAAAAACAGTTTAAATAGAATGCAGAGCTGTATAAACAGGCTAAAATGCAGTCGCTAAGCAGTAAATAATCAAAAAGCCAGAAAAAATACTTAAATCAGTTATAGCAAATACAGTTATAACAAATGCTCTGAAATATACTGTATATTTCCAAAATGTTTGAGAAGGACCGACAGAACACAAGAAGGTTCAGGCGAAAGAGAAAAAAAAAGTTTTGTTTTACTTTTTGAAAGGGAAAAAGGAGGAACAGAAGGCCTTATCAAATGTTCTCTCTGTATTAGGCAGAATGAGCTAATGACACTAGACTGGGAGGTGTGTCACAGTAGGGGCGGGCAACTGCAAACCCACCAAAATAGCCTACAGACAGCAAGCACTAGAGAGACAAATGAAAGTTTTTAAACAGATAAGGATTTGTGAAGATACTGAATAGACAAAGTGCTTTATATATATTAAATTGTAAAAACAGTAATCTGTAAAAATAATCAAAAAATAATCAAGATACTTATATTTTGAGCCCAGTTGTGGTCAACAACTTCTCCAGTCTGCACTGTGTGCAAAGACAGAAACCCTATCAAAGTTAGGGCTTAAAAACCAGAACAGCTTCTTTTTTTTTTTTTTTACAAGAACACAAAAGAACCAGCCCCCACTAGCCAAGAGATAATTACACAGAGGAAATGTTTCAGTTTACACAATAGCCTACAGACAGCAAGCACTAGAGAGAGAAATGAAAGTTTTTAAACAGATAAGGATTTGTGAAGATACTGAATAGACAAAGTGCTTTATATATATTAAATTGTAAAAACAGTAATCTGTAAAAATAATAAAAAAAATCAAGATACTTATATTTTGAGCCCAGTTGCGGTCAACAACTTCTCCAGTCTGCACTGTGTGCAAAGACAGAAACCCTACCAAAGTTAGGGCTTAAAATCCAGAATAGCTTCTTTTTTTTTTTTTTTTACAAGAACACAAAAGAACCAGCCCCCACTAGCCAAGAGATAATTACACAGAGGAAATGTTTCAGTTTACACAATAGCCTACAGACAGCAAGCACTAGAGAGACAAATGAAAGTTTTTAAACAGATAAGGATTTGTGAAGATACTGAATAGACAAAGTGCTTTATATATATTAAATTGTAAAAACAGTAATCTGTAAAAATAATAAAAAAAAAATCAAGATACTTATATTTTGAGCTCAGTTGCGGTCAACAACTTCTCCAGTCTGCACTGTGTGTGATGGTTAAGGTGCTTACCTTAGAAACACAAGGTGCAGGGTTTGCTTCTCACATAGGGTAATTGGCTAGGTTTAAAATGGCCCCAAAGACAGTTAGCCTAGTACTAATCTATGAATCTATAATCTATAAGCAGTGGTTACTTGTAGCAACAAAGAGCATAGGCAGCATAGTAGGCTGTCATAACTTGGATTCCTCCCCTAAAATGGTGCAACCCTGGAGGATATTTATAATAGAGTGATTTGTGAGGCGCAGCCACGCACAACACCTAAGACAACCTATACAGAAACATTTAAGAAACAGGAGTTATTCATAAAGACAAATTATGTCAAAAAGTCAACACTTGAGCAGTACAAGTTCTAAGGTTTTCACAAACCTTCATAACTCTGACTTGAATAACCTGGAAGCCTGTTAAAATAAAATCACCAAATGTGGTGCTAACCTTCCCCATAAATCTCACCATTGCATAGCCCTACAAAAACTAAACTTTATTAAACTCCCGTACTTATTCACCCTAAACCAGTTAACTGTAGCCCACTCTGTTATCCATAAACCTGACTATTGCCCAGCCCTATCCGGCCTTATTCAACCCTACAGTAATCTTACCTCACTCAGGCCTGCTGATAAAATATTGCTCAAAGTTATCAAAACCCACAACTTCCATGGTGATCTCTACATAGTCCAAATCTTAACTCCCTTTCCCATCACCTAATATCTATTCCTAACACTCATAACTTCAAACAACTCCTTACAAAACATTTCTCTAGTCATTGGTTATGCTCCTGCACTTCCTCTGGCTAAGCAGTTTTCTTACCCCGCTCAGCCTACCAAATAAATAAAAAAATGCGTTAAGCTGCTTTTATCTTTACTTGTAATTATGTGTACATTATGATCTTTATTGTACTATGCATTGTTGTTTTACTTGTTATAAACTTTATGTACTTGGATTTTTGCAACTGTACTTAGGAGCTTTTCTCCCCGGGGCTCCACTGAAAATGGGCTTTTGCTTTATGCCCAGTCGGACAATACCCGGTTATCAAATTTATTTATTTTATTTATTTATTTATTTACATTTGTTTACCGGGAAATTCTGACTGGATGCAGGTCCTTTTTCAGCGGATACCTGGGGAGAAAAGCTCCACATCATGTACAAGATAGAGATGTAAATAAATAAATGTAAATAAATAAACAATAAATACAAATAACCAAGCCTAACGAACATTAACATAGAGGTAAAAGACTACCCTTCCCCCACACTATTTTAAGATTCCCCTTCCAAGGCTGCATAGTTTTTGGGACAAACAATTACTTACTGCTATAAGCTCTGTTATTCACTTTATACAAAGTTGTGCAAGTTCAAAGTGAAGTTATTCAAGTGGTAGGACTGTGGGTGGAACAGTTACTACATGGGTGCAGCAGGACTGGCAAGGTGCATTAGTGTTCTTTCTTTCTTTTTATTTGTCAGATTATTATTTCATATTTATTTTTATTTATTATTATTTTTATATGACTTCTCAATAGCTTGCAGGTGTCCATCGTTTATGTTTGGTATTTTGTTTTCAATGATGTGATACAGAATTGCAAAACAGCCTTTTATAAGTATATTCCATATCCTGATTACTTTGGGTATTGTGTTTGTTAGACAGAATTAATGCATTTCATCCAATTTATGTAATTGTAGTGATGGCCCAGTGAGGGTTTAGGTTGCACATGATTTGTAATGCAATGTGGTGACTTGCATAAACAAGTAGAAAATAAAAAACAGTGTGCCTATGTGTGTTAAAACAACTTTAGGAGAGTTCAGATTTTAAGAAACAAAAAATATTTGTTTCTTAGTTTTTGGATTTGCATGGATTGCACCTGATTTTTATTGAGAATTCATATTTTACAGTTGTGAATTAAATTCACCTAAAGTATTGTTGAATAAACTGACCAAAATTATTTTTTTGGGTGGTACTGAAGCTGAACAGGTTTTACAGGTGGCCTCTCTGAAGCACTGAAGTACATGAGGACTAGGGATGATTCTTTAGCAGTGTGGAACAAATAGTCTGTCTTTTCCACATGCCTACTATTGAAAGCTGACTTAGCTGATGAGTGTCTATAATGAAACCGTGCACCTTTTTTCTGTCACATTCTGATAATTGTAGTGCCCTTTTGAGGACAGTATGTAAAAAGCACATCAATGAGCAGTTACATCCACTACATCTTTTTCCATTAGATGTACACACAGACAACCAAGCAACTGTGTTCCAAAAAAAAAAAAAAAGAAAGAAAAACAGTAGCTCATATAAGTGCCACTTCTCTAGATTTCCTAGATTTCAAAGTGGTGATAATACCTCACCATCATCATGGGGCTGTAAATGAAAGAGTACACAGAGGAGGAAACTGTTAGCATTTCATGAAGTGTTAAACTACCCTTCCCCCGAGGTACAGAAACCCAAGCCCTCAGACTAAAAGCTGCCTAAATGTAAACAATAGGATCACATGATCTACCAGTTTAATCTTTAAATTTCTAGTCTCTCACCAGGACACAAGTGCTCCTCAGCAACGACAATCTGCTTGTCGAGCACACTCAAGCAAATCTGCAGTCTGCGGCTACCACTCCACCCATACAGTATAAGAAAGAATCAGTACTGTGAACTAAACAAGGATATACATTTTGAGCCTCAAGAGCAGGAGCACACTCAAGCAAATCTGCAGTCTGCGGCTACCACTCCACCCATACAGTATAAGAAGGAATCAGTACTGCAAACTAAACAAGGCTATACATTTTGAGCCTCAAGAGCAGGAGCACACTCAAGCAAATCTGCAGTCTGTGGCTACCACTCCACCCATACAGTATAAGAAGGAATCAGTACTGCAAACTAAATAAGGATATACATGTTGAGCCTCAAGAGCATGAGCACACTCAAGCAAATCTGCAGTCTGCGGCTACCACTCCACCCATACAGTATAAGAAGGAATCAGTACTGCAAACTAAACAAGGATATACATTTTGAGCCTCAAGAGCAGGAGCACACTCAAGCAAATCTGCAGTCTGCTGCTACCACTCCACCCATACAGTATAAGAAGGAATCAGTACTGCAAACTACACAAGGATATACATTTTGAGCCTCAAGAGCAGGGTCAGTCCACCCAGGCATTCTACTTGCATGTTTTATGAGAGTGAAGCTATTACATTAGCAGTATTTCTTAGTAGTTCTCAGCTTGCTAATAAAACTGACTGTTGTAGCCTTGTGTCGTCCCCCCGCTAGTACAGTAATCCTAACTGCCCAATAGACAGTATACATTTAATTCACATCCCTGTGACTAAATTAACCATCAAGCAGCCCTCTCAGTGCTTTCTGCCTTAGTTTGTATCACTTGGAGGCCCACCTGTTTATTTGCATCTCTATACATTCACCTTCATTGCTAATGTATCTCTCTACTCTAATCTGTGCACAAACTGGTTACTAATCAGCAAGTCAATGTGAAGACACACTCCCAACTTTAATAAACTTTGCTGTCTCTTCTCTCCTTCACTTTACAGGTAGTTTGAATTATTACTTACCCCTCTCTGAGGCCTTCACTGATTTCCACTGATTGCCTCTCTGGTTTCTTTGCATTCCACCTGGTTTACACCCCTTGTGCTATCTCCCTCCCCCAATACAAAGTCTATATTAGAATCCTGCTGAGCATGGAGCCATCTTTAAATTTCTAGTCTCCCACCAGGACACAAGTGCTCCTCAGCAATTATATTCTGCTTGCCGGTAAGCCATTAGACCTCAGGAATTTGTTTTAAAAGTGTTCAGATTTGTAAAGTAATGCTTACTTTTTCTTTTGTCTTGGTTGGCTCTACCCTGCTCCATTCGCCCTCGCTAATGCTCGGGTTCTCTCTGCTCCCCTGCCCTGCCCCCTATTCCCTCCTGCCCCCACTACTTCTACATTTATAGTAATCACAGCCACACCCACAGCTCACCCTCACATCACCTCCACCAATCACAGCTCCTCAAGTCATATCACATTATACCACACCAACTTGCTCCACACAAAATACTCCCAATCACTCTCATTCCCACTAGGCATTTTTTACATCACCCACACTACTTCCCCATCCACATATAGTGCAACCCCATAATTCCTATTCAGACCTCCCACCTAGAAACAACTTAAACTTTATAACCATGACTATCACGCAACTAAGTCTAGTCTGTCTTCTCATAATTCTTTACACCACAAGTTATCACTCTAGCAATATCACTAAACTTAGTAGCACAACACTGCATTATGCACTCTCGTATACAGACACCACACATTATAATAATATCTTCCCACAGTTATTCAAGAAGTATATAATGGACTAAACACATATGCTCTCATTCCTACTCCAAAAAAACACAATACTTTCTCACACTCCTCACCAAACTCCAACATCTGTATAACCATTTTAACTCCAGGCTCACCATAAGTGGGGATATCCACCCCAACCCAGGCCCAAATCCATCCTGTCCAACTCAAACTGCTCCAACACAAATGTCAGAACATAACATCCCCACTTTCTTCATCCCTGGGCAAATCAACAACAGCAGCAAAACCAACCATCTTTTAATGCTAAATATTAATATTAGAAGTATCAAAAATAAAATACCTGAACTCCAGGCCACAATAGCACACTACTCCACAGACATAGTTGCTTTAACAGAAACCTGGCTAAATAAAAATATAGCTAACTCAGAAGTTCTCCCTACCGGCAACAATATCATTAGACAAGACAGACCACTTTGTAAAGGGGGTGGAACTGCCATACTGTACAAGTCAAACTTAACTGTCTGTCAATTACCAAACTCCTACCCCTCCCCCAATAATTGGGACATACTTATCTCACAACTTCAACTTCACCCTAAAAAGGTCATCACCACAATTGTGATCTATATTCCACCTGGGAATATACCTGCTAGCCTTGAAGACTTTTTATCCTGCTGTTCTTCCACATACTCACAAGAAACCCTTATTCTGGGGGACTTCAACCTAGATTGTTTCACCTGTATATCAGAACCACCAAGTAATCTAATAAATCTCCATAGCTACCAGCAGCTAGTCCAAATTCCAACTAGATGTGATAAAAAATCTAAAAGGGAATCCATTCTTGACTGGGTCCTAGCTAACAACCCCACACTGTACCCTCACACAGGCAGTCTCCCAGACACCTTAAGTGACCACAACATAATATACTTTATACGTAGCAGAACAAGCATATGCAAAACCACTAACTATATATCCACTAGAAACACAAAAAAAATTCTCTCTTGAGGTCCTCAACACTTTACTCTATAATTGTGACTGGACCCCCCTAAAAACCCTCCCACTTGACCAGGCTGTAGCATATTTCAACAAAACATTTCTACAACACCTAGACACTGTTGCTCCATTGCGCAAAATCAAGGTTAGAACCTCTACAAACCCCTGGCTCAGTAAAGAAACCAAACAAATCCTCAAGTCCAGAGACACTGCCTGGCTTTACTATAAAAAAACAAAAACAAAGAAACACAAACCCTAACTAAGTACCAAGAACTGCGCAACCGTGCAAAAAAATGCATTAGGCTGGACAAAAAATCCTACTACACAACATTACAAACTAAATACCAACACAACCCTCAAAAATTTTGGAAAAATGTAAACCAGCTCCTAAAATCTACCCAAAAGGCTACCCCCAAACCAACCACCCCTGACACTAAAGTTCCCATCAAAACACAATTCAACTCCCACTTTGTGAACTCAATTCTATCCTTAGTATCTCAGGACAGTTCCTTCCTCACTATCCCCCCAACACAAATAACACTAATACAAGCTTTACCCTCAAAACAGTTTCCACCACTTCAATCAAAAGCATGCTCTCCAAACTAAAAACCTCATCAACAGCAGCCGACCTACTCCCCAGCTATTTATTGAAACTCACAGCAGATGCTATTGCTATCCCAGTCTCCACTCTCATAAACAGATCAATTGTTGAAAACTATGTGCCCAAACTCTGGAAAATATCCTATGTTACACCCATACATAAAGGCGGGACCTCCACTGAACTTAATAACTACAGACCCATTGCTTTTCTCTCCCCCCTGGCCAAAATCCTAGAAAAATGCATCCATACCCAGATGCTAAACTATCTTCTAGACAGCAACATCCTGTCACCTACTCAGCATGGTTTCAGACCTGCCCATAGTACCACTACAGCCCTCCTCTGCTTCACAGACACAGTAAACCATCTCAAAAATGAAGGCCTACAAGTGTCAACTTTTTTTTTTGGATATGTCCAAAGCATTTGACAAAGTCTCACACCAAATCCTGCTAAACAAACTAAACCGATATCATCTATCAAATTTCACTCTTACCTGGTTCCAAAGCTATTTAACTGACAGATACCAAGCTGTGAAATGGGAAAATTCTCTCTCTCTCCTCAGCTGCCCATAACTATAGGAGTCCCACAGGGTTCTATCTTAGGACCACTACTATTCACAGTCTTCACAAATGACCTCCATACCTCCACACAGCATGCATCTATAATTCAGTATGCAGATGACACTGCCTTAATCTGTGCTGCACAAACCATTCCCACCCTCCTGCAAACAACTCAACTAGCATTCTCTGACGTTGAAAACTACCTTACCAAAGCCCAACTTATCCTCAATCCAAAGAAAACTCAGCTTATGATTATAACCAGTTCTAACAAAAACACTAGCAGTCAATTCAATATCTACTCCACTAATGCTACTCCAATTGATCCAGTGGCACAGGCTAAGCTATTGGGAATAAATTTAGACTCCCACCTAAAATTTGATAGTCATCTCAACTTAACTATTAAAAAAGTACATACCAAACTGGGGTCGCTCTACCGTATCAAAACATTTCTTACCAACAACACAAGATCAGCCATTGCTCGCTCCCAACTTCTTTCCACCCTACTCTATGCATCTCCCATTATGACTAATCTCAACAAAACTGAACTAAGCAAAATGGAAGCCTGCTATAACAGAATTGCCCACTTTGCTGCAAATTGCTCATATAGAACTCATCACTGTACTGCTTTGAGACAGCTCCACTGGCTTGAACTGCCCAACCTCCTAACCTACAATCAGCTCTGCCTCTGTCATTCTATCTATTACCTCCCCAATAAATGTCCTGCCCTCAAAAACCTAGTACAACATCACTCAGCCAAAAGGCCTCTTAGATCATCAAGCAAACTACTACTAGAAGTCACCAACATCTACAATAGCTTTGGAGATGCACTATATAGTAGTTCATTGGCTAAAAAATGGAACTCTGTCCCTACAAGCATTCAAAACACATCATCCAAAGCCTCCTTTAAAGACCTCATCAGGCAACATCTCAAGGAAAGTTGGTAGTGCCATGATTTCTCCCCAGGCTAGTGAAAGCGGATAACACATACATACAAAATCTAGAGCACTTGATAATAGTTTTCAATCTTACTCACAAACACTGGCTAATCTACAATGTATGAACTGTACCTGTGTACTATGCATGTATTCTACCTATGTTCCAAATTTCAGCTGTACACCACAAATCTATTAATTACCTTTATTTTTAAAATGAATATTTTTTTGTTTGTTCTTTCCACTGTAACTGTTTATGTGCTGCTTACCACTGTAAAAGCATGTCTCCTGTAATTTGTGTGGATACTGATCATGTCTAAATAACTAAATGAGTCTGTAATTTTTCTTTGTGGAGCTTTTCTCCCCGGGCCTCTGCTGAAAAAGGGCGTTTTCGGCTCAGTCAGACACCCCAGGTTAACAAATGTAAAATAAATAATCAAAACAATGACAGCTGCAGGAAATCTTGACGCTCTCCCTTTATCAATATGTTGGTATCTTTTACTTCCAAAGCAGCAGCTGTCAAGCTTGTGCATTCATATTCAGTGTTGCTTAGTGATACCTCAAAGGCACAATCCCAGCATTTAAAATTCAGGTCCATACTACAGCTTATCAAAGTCACACCCACTTTATCAAGTCACTCACATTTCTGGCCACAGTGTCTTTCTTTTAAATATCCTATCCCACTCTTGTTGTGTTTCCCCATGTAAACTGAATGGCTGACGTTTGAGTTCCTAATGATTTTCAGTAAAAACTTGTAGTTCAGGCTTTTTATATTAACAATATTGCAACAGGAAGGAGTATGCATTTGTACCACTGTGATTACTTAAGTATTCAATAATTTATTATTACACATGAAATGAATACAAACGTATTACACAAACACAAACATTGGGAAATGTTAAATTGAAGTGGGACTTTTTAATTAGAAGTGAAATACGATTGGTCAACAACAGTATGAACTTTGGTATAAAGCTTCAATTTTAAGTATGCATTTTATCTGATGAAGTCTATTGGACGAAAACGCAATATTCAATAAAGCGTTCATTTTGTTTTACAACTGAGGTTGTGCTTTGTATTTTCCACACTCCTGCTTTTTTTTTCTTTTTTATTTGTATTGGAGCCGTTTTGAAAAGTCTGCCGTACTGACTTTCTTCTTTGGTAGCTGTTACACGGCACGGAGTGGGAGAAGGAGATGCAGCCTAGTAATGAAGAATGCAGCCAAACTAAAAGACTGATTGGGCAACTCACAGCCCTAGTTGATTTGTTGACGCCCCTGTGTGAGTCTATGGTGCGACGTACTGAACGAGGTGAATATGCGGAAGGGAGAGGAACCAGAGTGGAACAGGGTGAAAATCAGCCATTACCGAGACGGAAAAGACCGCAGTTTGGTGTGGAAAGAACCGAACGGTATGGGGATGATCCGAATGGACCCACCTTTAACCCGGACACTACACCCAACATTTTCAACGAAGACGAGTTGGATGAAGACCGTAACAACGCTAACACCAGTTTGGGCTCGCAAACACAGGGGCGGTCACACAAAGGTACTGTTTGCATTCAAAACAGTTTTGAGATGAACAATTGGCTTAAAGAACGGTTTTTCTTTAATCCGGATGATACGAGTAACCAGCGGCAAACTAATAACAATGATTCTTTTGATACAAATGTTATGAATGTTTCAAAACTTATGTTTAAGTATAAAACTATTACCATTGAAAATAGTTATTTAATGGAATGTTTAAAACGGGGGATTGTACCAAAAGGGTTACGGACCTGGAAATAACCAAACAATGTTCAGATAGGTTCAGTGTTTCACACGGAACTTGTCAAAGTATTCAATAGATGTGGTTTGGACATAGTTAAGTGTATAATTGAAGAAAATGACAGAAATTTAGAAAACATAAATGAACAAATTCAAAAGTTGGACACAATCATTAGGGATGACTTGATTTTCGAGATAAAAGAAAAAAGGCAGAAATATTTTCAAGTTAAAGGAGAAATTGATTCAAAATGTAAGACACTAGTAGAGAGAAAAATGGTAAAGCTAAAAAGGGACATGTTAGAATATGAAAACCAAACATGTTACCCAAAACCAGTCAGTAATAGTATACCCTCATATCAAAGGTATAATAACAGAAAAGGAGGTGAGGGAGTTTCAAAGGCATGGACAAAAACTAGAGAAGCCTATGAACACAGGCAATTTTTAGACTATGAATACAATGAAGAATTTCCACCCTTAGAAAGGCAACAGTTTAGTCCCAATAGAGAAAACAATGGAAATTTTCACAGGCAAGGGGGGATAAGGGAGAGGGGGAGACACATGTAATAAACCCCCCACCTGATAATGGAAGCAAAAAAGGAGACAATATCGTCAAGACAAACAACATGTACACATTGGAAGGGTTCAGTATATATAATTTTAGTAACATAGAACTCAAGAAAGAGCATTTTTCATTGCTCGAAAAGGGGTTTAAATTCATTCCTATGACCAAAGGGAATAGAACACAAACTACCCTGGACATAAAATTATTTTTAAGAAAGATGAACCTTGAATTGCTATTTAAGAAGGAAGAATATGGTTTCGATAAAGAAAAATTAAATGTTACAAAAGAACAAAGAATATTAAAAATGAAATCTACATACAACCCACGTATTCATGCACAACTTAGAAACTTCGAACAAGTTATGGAAAAAGGAATCAAAAGATGCGACAAAAGAGTGAGATATAAAAACAACTTAGACACAAAAGAAAAAGAGACCTTAGAAGAACTTAGACACAATGAAAGAGTTAGGGTTATGAAACCTGACAAAGGTGGGGGAGTGGTAATAATGGAAGTTATTGACTATGAAAGCAAAATGAATGAAATCTTAACTGACGAAACCAAATATAAGATAGTCTCTAGAAATGAGATAAACCTAGCCTATCATAAGATAGACATAATGTTGAATGATATGGCCATTGAATCAGTTTTTGATGAAAAGATACATCTTTTCTTGAAAGTCAATAAACCAAAAGTACCTGTTATTTTCGGCATTCCGAAAATACACAAGAATACCACCGACCCCCCCTTTAGACCCATTGTGTCAGCTGAAGGATCCAAAACTACACCTTTGGCCGTATTCGTTGACACAAAAACAAAACACATATGGATCAACAAAAAGACCATACTGAGGGACTCGTGGGATCTATTAAGACAATTAGACCCAGAGTTACCGTACAAGGATACATTGTTTGTGACAATTGATGTGGTGGATTTATTTGGATCGATACCATATGGAAAGGGTATGGAAAGATTTGAAGATGAAGTATTTAAGGACGACAAAATGACACATGATGATAAAATAGCATGTATTGGTTTAATGGACATTATTCTAAGGAACAACTTTTTAGTCCATCAAGGGGAATTTTACCAACAAATCCAGGGAGTAGCAATGGGGGCAGCTTGTGCCCCTACATTTGCTAATTTGGTCCTCGCTAACTGGGAGGAAGAGTTTGTTTTTACATCGGAATATTTCCAATACTGTATGTTGTATAGAAGATTTCTTGACGACATTATTATTCTGTGGAAAGGGGACAATACTAAGCTTGAAGAATTCTTATTATACATAGGAGAGACAACAGATTTTTTAAAATTCACACACACTACATCCAATACCAATATTGCTTACTTAGACATAGAAATTACTAAAAATTTGAACACAATAGAATCAAAAGTGTATAGAAAAGACACTTATGTCAATTCTTTTCTTCACTTTCAAAGTGGACACCCCAGACACTGTAAAAGAAACCTGGTGAAGGGGCAATTCGTCAGGGGTTCCAGAATGACCAGCACTGACTACGAATTCGAAATGGAATGTGACAAACTGGAACGAATGTTCCTTGAAAGAGGATATCCCAAGGAATTCATCAGGGAATACAGGACTGAGATGTCCAAAGCTAGAAATGGGAGGTTCAAACCCATATTGGGGCTTAAGGAAGAAATACAAAATCCCTATAAAATCAATTCAGAAAAGAAAGACAATTACCAACAATCACTCATACTTGAGTATAATGCACTCAACAGTAAGGTAAAAGAATTATTTCAAAACGAGTGGGAAAAGTTCAAAGCCTTCACAGACTTGGAAGGACTACTTGATTCCAACCCGAAGGTAGTGTTCAAAAATTCATACAACATAAAAAACTTACTAGAAAAAGGGAATCTAGGACACAAAGGCAAAAGGGGAAATCATATAAAAACAGGCACATATAAATGTGGAAGATGCAGACAATGTGAGTACATATCCAACCAAGATAAAATTTATTTGGAAAGTAGAAACATTTGGTTACACAGTAAAGGATATTTTAACTGTGAGTCTAAGGGACTGGTCTACTTAGCCATTTGTAAGGGATGCACTTCTTACTATGTGTGGAAGACAGAGCGTACCTTGAAGAAGAGGATATACGAACATGTTTATGAAATTGGTAAATGTAAGGAATCCAATGCACTTTACAAGCACTCACTTGTCTGCATGAAATATAACTATAGTTTTTTTGTGTTGGACCAAATAAAAATAGACATAAGAGGGGGTCCTTGGGAAGAAAACATAGGCTTCAAGGAGTTGTGGTGGCAATTGGTTTTGGAAGCCAATAGACCCCCAGGGTTAAATGAAAACATATCTATTTTACCATTTTTAAAGTTAAAAGCTGCTAAAATATAACTTTGTGAACAATAATAAAGATGGTCAGTAGATGGCAGTGTTCATTGTTAGTTAATGAAGTAAGTCTACCTATGAACAAATCCTTTGGAATGCAAACAAACACATTATTTTTGAATGAATTAATTTATATAAATCAAGTAAAGTTCTTTTTAAACAATTGTTTGTTTTTAAATTAAATTAATAATTTATTATTACACATGAAATGAATACAAACGTATTACACAAACACAAACATTGGGAAATGTTAAATTGAAGTGGGACTTTTTAATTAGAAGTGAAATACGATTGGTCAACAACAGTATGAACTTTGGTATAAAGCTTCAATTTTAAGTATGCATTTTATCTGATGAAGTCTATTGGACGAAAACGCAATATTCAATAAAGCGTTCATTTTGTTTTACAACTGAGGTTGTGCTTTGTATTTTCCACACTCCTGCTTTTTTTTTTTTTCTTTTTTATTTGTATTCAATATTTTAGCCAGAGCAGCCCATAACCGCATTAACCTTTTTGGCTAAGGTTGCTATTTTCTGAATACTCAGGGAAGTAGAAATAAAGCCTGTGGGTTGTGATAACAGAAAAGACTGTTCGCAGAAATAATCTATTCCTTTTTTGTAATCAATTTAATTAATTTTTACAGTGGTTGGGCTCCATGTGATGGTGAACAGCAGCAGTAGTTTCTGCTGATAATGGCATAGGTTCATAGGTGTCTACTAGGCTAATGCCCATGGGGCCTTTACAAGCCTAGCCCATAGAAGTCCCCTGGCACTGTGCCACCCATAGTTAGTTCCCAGTGCCTCTGTCAAGTAGAACCACTGGAGTGATCCCGGGGTGAACTTTCCCATCCACCCATCAAGATTTCACGTGAACAGGGCTAGTGAGGTGCTCTGCTTGACATGTATGGGAAGTCTATTCCAGAGCATGGGTAGTCTCTGGGTTATGAGCCTGTCCCTCCAACATGTTCTGTTAATTGTGGTAATGAGGTTGTGGTCTCTGGAGCATGTGGTGCGGAGGAATTGGGATTTCTTTAGATGTAGCATTTCTAACAGAGCTGGGTCAGACATGGCTTTGTAAGTCAAGCAGAGATTTCCTCTTAGTAGACGATATGAGACAAGGAATAGCTGGAGTTTTTTTGGGTCTGTCCATGTACGACATGTGTTTAAGACCTAGGATCCTATTCGTGAGGTACTTTTGTGGCCTCTCCAACTGTTACAGGTGTCTAGTGAGGTACATGCCAAATGGGGCATTATACTCTAGATTGGTCTAATGAGGGAAGAGTAGAGAGAAATGATGACCTCTTTCTTCCTGGATGCAAAACCTTTGGTAATGAGATGTGCTACACAGAAGGACTTTCTGACCACAGTGGCAATGTGGTAGTCAAAGGAGAGGTTGCTGTCAACCTGTGTCCCCAGATCTCTTATAACACCTTCAGTGTTCAGTGGGCTACCACTGATGTGGTAATTAGTGTGAACTGAGTTTTTCCTAAAGGGGATGACTACACATTTTTTGACATGAAGCTTAAGGCCATGGTTTCGACACCAGTCATTGGTCTCAGTGATGCCTTTCTGTAGGATGTCTGCATCACTTGAGGAGCTAATAATGTCTACCAGCTTGCAGTCAATGGCGAATTTGGTCAGCCAGGGTCCCTCCATGTTGGCCTGGACTTCGGAGAAGTAGATGCCAAACAGGAGAGGACCCAGGACCAATCCCCATTGGACTCCACTCATGACTGGTCGGCAGTCTGACTTTGAGTCCACTACTTTCACACTGTGGGTTCTATCTGTGAGCCAGTTTGCACCCACCTAACAATATAGGGGTTGATGCCTAGTTTGCTGAGTTTATCAATAATTCCTGAGTGAGGAATGGTATCAAAGGCCTTAGCCGGATCGAAGTAGGTTGTATGAACTGCTTTACCTTCATCCACTACTCTGGTGACTAACTCAAAGAAATCATCCAGGTTGAGCAGGCATGATTTACCTTTCACAAAACCAAATTGCATGGGATCTAGAGTTTGGAGATTCCCTATATCTTTGATAATTAGGTCCAGGATGAGGCACTCCATAGCCTTACATATGACTCATCTAGCTAATGGGGTGCACAGGGTCTGTAGTCACTCCTCCTTTATGGAGAAGGATGACTGTAGCAGTGTGCCATTCAGTAGGGACAAAGCCTGAAGTGAGGCTGTGAGTGAACAGAGCACACAGATGTGGTGCCAGTTCACTTTGTAATTCATGTAGAATACAGCCAGAGATATTGTCCAGTCCCATGGAAGCTGTATTCTTGGCTTTAGACAATGCAGCTTTAACCTGTGCTACAGCAATGTTGGGTGCCTGGCATTCTTCCAGTATTGAGATTGGTCTTTTAGAGGGGGAGGGAGGGGTAAAGTTGGCACTGAATCTGTCGGCCAGTATGTTGGCAATATCTGTTGGCTCAGTATAGGAAGTACCATTGTGCAGTAACTCAGAACAAATCTGGCTATTGCCATGGAGATACTTGCTATAACTATAGAAGGCTTTGTGGTTGTTTTTATTGGCCGCAATTCTGCCTTCATAGCTGGCTTTGGAGGTTTTGATGAGGGATCTTAACTTTTTGTTGAGGCTAATAAGGGAATTTTTCCAGTCTTGGGACTTCACCTTTTTCTGCAACAGTTTCTTCCTTCTGTTGTAGAGTTTATTAACGGCAAGTGACCACCAAACTGGCTTCCTTTTTTTGGAGAGCATCTTGGTTCTGTTGGGTATGGCTAGTTCCATGCATTTATGTATGTGTTCATACAGTGCATTGGTGTACGATTCAGCAGTCATGCATCTATTTTCCATTGGCATGGTTGCCGTGAAGTTAGCACCTCTGTTTTTAGGAGTCCAAAATCAGCTTTGGCGAAGTTTTCTAAGGTGGATACCTTTGCAGGGGGTGTGGGTGAGATGTGGATTTCTATGATGATTAGTTTGTGGTTGGAACTATGAGGACTTGACTACTGGTGTAGAGCAACGGTTGCCCATGTTAGTAATAACCAGGTCAAGGATGTTGCTTCCCATTAGTGAGGTTAAGAATGAGCTGGTCCAGGGCATTGGAACTGATGAATTCCAGGAACCGTTGGGCCAGTGCATTGGTGCATGAGTAGATTTCCCAGCTGATGGAGGGGTAGTTGAAGTCGCTTTGTATGAGAGTGTTGGGTTGGATCTTAATAGTTTCCAGGATGCTTAGGAATATGGAGTGAGAGTCTTGGGACATGGTTGGGGACCTATAGGAGGTTACAACCTGGATTGCCATCTTACCCAATGTTAGTTGTACCTGGAGTATTTCAGATGCGTTATGCTGTGCCACTAGTCTGGAGGTGTGCACATCCTTTATGAATATGGAGACACCACCACCTCTGGAGCTTCAGTCCATGTTCTGGGGCCGAAGGGTGTGGAATGAGTTACAGCCTGGTAGTTCAGGGGTGGTTTCTGCTGCTTTAAACCAGGTCTCCATTACAGCACAAATGTCGATGTTCTCCATTTTGAGGAGTACTTTGAGCGAGTGCATTTTAAGATTTAGACTTCTAGCATTGAGCAGTATGACCCTCAGATTGCATTTATTTATAGCTGTTACAGTAGTCATTTGGTCTTTGGAACACCACCTAAAAAGGGCACTTTAGGGGTGGCAAAAGCCTTAGCCAGTACCCGGAAACCCAGAGGTGACAGATGCAGGCCATCTCTGGCAAACCATCAAGGTTTTTCAATCATGTCATCCCAAGCAGAGAGATACTGGATCCCCTTAGAATGACACCAGAAACTTAGCCAATTGTTGAAGTCAATTATTTTTGTTTGTAATGTGGTATCAATTCTGGGCAATGGTAGGATGCTGCTCAGGGCTAGGGTCATACCTGCCTGGGTCACATAATTTGAGAGCCCCACCATGTCTCTTTTCATATAGTCCAGGGAGGTGCGTCTCAGGTCATTCACACCCACATGGACAATAACAGAGCTTATACTTGTTGTGGAGTGACCTGAGTGCGTGTGTTGTGTGTCAGATTCTGGCACCTTATAGACAGCTGACTGTTACCTTCTTATTCAACGTAGTGAGTGGGACATCAGTGTGCCTCACTATTGAGTCACCTATGATTATTGTATTGGGCAAGCTGTTTTGCCTTAGAGGCTTAGATTGAGGGGCACACTGTGTAGGTGAGCTATGTGTCTTGTGGTTTGTGCTGTGTTGTGGTGGGCAAGTGCAGTTCTCCCTTGGAGGTCTTTGCTGTTTGGGTAAATTTCTGTTGAGAGCCTCTGCGAAGGTGGGTGTGTGGTTTGTGTTTTTATATGAGAGCTGTGATGGTGGGTGCTCTAGAGGGCTGTGTGTTCCATGTGGTATGTTGCCAGTGTTGACCTTGGCCAGCTATTCTGATCTTGGCTGGAGAGTGCATGTCTTCCAGTTTGGATATATAATTGCATCTTTCATAAGTCTGAGTGTTGGGAGGTAAAAGGAGAGGATTGTCTGTGTACATGAGGCAGTTACTACACTGCCTCAGAATGCCCAAGTTCACCAGGTTAATAGGAGAAAGCACAGGAAACTGACCTTTAGACATGCCAGGATGGATGGTCATCATTACTAAGTACTGGAGCTGTTCCTTATAGGACATCTATTGCTGATAGCATTTGTGTGCTACAATAATTGTTACAAAAAGCCTGATGAAGTGCTGGCGAATAAGCTAATTAAAGTGCAAGAGAGAAGAGAAATTTGAAAGGGATAGCAAATACTGCCTAAACGGCCAATAAAAGTACAATTTCAGAACTGGAAACCACTCCTCTTGTGGTAGATAGACTACCTAGTGCTTACCACTCCTACTGATAAACTGGAAGGCTTCCCTCTAACAGAGAAGGTTCTGTAGAACTCAGAAACTTACAAAACAGTCCTGGATATTGCAAATCTGTATCTGGACTTCTCCAACAACAGGAAAGGTGGAAAATAAGCCCAGAACGTTTTTTTTTTTTTTTTTTTAGAAAAACAGTTAACTTAAAAGACTAGCAAAATCACAACAGTAACAGACAGCACTAATAAAGCAGCGATTCAGTAAAATACTGTCATCAATTTAGTAAGGCTACCAACAAACAGTAATAAATATGGCAAACAGCAACATGAAGTAGAAAGAGGAACAGTTTTTTATATAGTAGAAAATGAAGAGACAGAAAAAAAATGGGATAATTCAATGTTCAGAAGCTAAAGGGGTGGGCCTTTGCTAAATTCTCACTATAAACAGTAGAGTGAGCTAATGTAATGTCAGTGGGGGGAGTGTCCAGTATTACCTTATACCAGAGGCGGGCATCTCAATGCCACCAAGACATAAAACTATAACAACTGTGAGGGTGGGTGGGAAAAATCAGTTGTACAGATTAGAGATATGTATTAAAACGCAAGTGCAGAAGACAATTAAAAATAAACACTTATCTTTTTCAAATATCACAGCAGGGCAGTAGGCCAGTCTCTCTGAGGCTTACAACAGCTTGCAAGTGGTCTTTCTTCTATTTTGAGAAAGAAACACTAAGGGTTAGTTCCCTGCAGCAGCCAATATCCGTGCTTATCCTGAAAGGCTCTCGATCTTGATGAGCATATTTTTTCTAGCCACATTAGTGGGCAGTGGTAACAGTACACACTGACTATATAAACAGTCATTTTATTTTTACTCTTTTTTTCTGTACAAGTGTGATCGGTATCGTCAGTGAGAAGATAAATAATAGCTGCCAAGTTCAGTGCAACACAGTCAGAACTAGCTATCAGTTTTTCTTGATGAGCTGATCCCATTGGATACCAGTGATGTTAAAGTGATCAAGGGTTCCCGTGCTTCAGAGATGTCTTTTCACTTGCAGGCAACATGTCAGTACGTATCTATGTGCAATACAGACTGCCAACTGCGAGCTGTGTTTTTTCTAAACTTAGAACCAAATACGAAGGCTCTTGGTTTTGCCTGGTATGTCCATTTCTACACTTGTTACACTGATGGTCTTTAGTACAGCTGAGACTTTAGATTGTCACTTAGGCATGAACTTTCCTTTTTGCTGGAGTTTTTCTAAAATTTATAGGCATCCCATAAATCTGTAGGCAGTGCTAAAAGTATACACTGCTCACAGAAGCAATTAGTTCTCTCTCTCTCTCTCTCTCTCCTTAATCTCACTGATTAATGATTAGCTTTCAGCTCATACCTCCAAAAGGTGCAATACTTCATATTCATTTATCTCGTATTTTAGTCTCTTCCTCATTAAATTTTTGGTTTTCTGGTAATTCATTGAGGACTGAAGTTACTAAATACCAACACATACCAGTTTCAGACTTCACATTATGTAGAAAAGGATTACTAATGCAAACATGTTATTCTAACTTTGATATCCACTCTTTCAACATCATTTGCCTAACAGAGACCTGGTTAAAACCTGCAGCACTGGACAATGAAATCACCCCACCAGGATACAATATCATGAGATTAGATCGAATAACCAAAAGGGGCGGAGGTGTAGCAATACTATAAAAAGCAGATTTGCAATCAACGCCAATAAATGTGCAACCACCTTCTATTAGTAGAACAGAAATCCTTATTTCTAAACTCCAAATCAACACATACAAATCAATCTATATAATATGCGCCTATCTCACTCCTGGTAACATAACCATCCTAGAAAATATTCTTTCCTGGCTGTCAACCAACTACCCACAAGAAACCATTATCCTGGGTGACTTTAATATTGACTGGAATACCTGCATCTCAGACAACCAGACTACCCACATAAACCTTTATGTTTTTTCCTCAAACTATCACCTCCCCCACCAGGATCCATAAACCCAACAACAAAGAAACAACTGTAGACTGGATATTAATAAACAGTCGGCCCCTTTCTTATGATGTAGGAATCCTTCCTGATGATATCAGTGACCACTCACTGACCTACATAATCAGACAAAAGATTAATACTCATAAACCAACCTTATATAAAACCATTCGGTCCAACAAGAACTTTAACCCTATTAACTTCCAAACTGAACTGAAAGCATGTGACTGGTCACCCCTAAAATACCTCCAATTAGATGAAGCTGTATCCTACTTTAATGCCAAATTCTTAGAAATCCTGGACCATCATGCCCCATCCCGCTCAATGAGAAATAGGACAAAAAACGCTCCATGGCTAACAAAAGAGGCAAGGCACAAAATTATACAAAGAAATAAAATCTGGGCCAAATGGTGAGCAACTAAAAACCCTGCTGATCATCTAACATTTAGACAGTTGAGAAATGCCACCAAAAAGTCTATACTACTAGATAAAATAAACTTCTATCACAACAACCAGCAAACCCATCAATATAAACCTCAAAAGTTCTTTGCAGGCATTAACAGACTCCTCCACCCAGGACAGTCCAAAACTCCCACCCCCCAACAGGATCCAACTATGAAAGTCTTAAGCATAGTGCTAATGCCTTCAATACCTTCTTTACTGAAGCAGTCCAAACTCTCGCCAACTAACTACCTCCTGTTAGCACATGTCTATCATCCTCCTTGTCCACTTTAACCCCCTCATTTAATTTGCAACCAGTCCCAATGCCCCTCATCTGCATTCTTCTTCATAAACTAAAACCTTCCACCCCCCTCAGCTGACCATCTACCAGCAGAATATCTACAGGTAGCTACAGCAGCAATATCCTTTCCTATTTCCATACTTATAAATAGAACCATCACTGAAGGAACAATCCCATCTATCTGGAAAGTCTCCCATATTATCCCACTCCACAAAGGAGGCAACTCAACTGAACTCTCAAACTACCACCCAATAGCTTTACTCTCCCCTTTAGCTAAAATTATGGAAAAATGTATCCACCGCCAACTACTAGACCACCTACTGAAACATAACTTACTAGCTAACTGCCAGCGCGGCTTTAGGCCTCACCATAGTACCACCACAGCCCTCCTATCCTTTTCTGACTGTATTAACAATAACTGAAACAACAATACTCTATCCTCAGCACTCTTTATTGACCTATCAAAAGCCTTTGACATGGTCAACCATCAACTTCTCTTGAATATACTTGGTTCTCTCTCACAAGATATACAGGCTTTACAATGGTTTAAATCCTACCTTGAGAATAGGCAACAGGCTGTGCTCTGGGAAAATAATCTATCCTCTCACCTTCCTATTACCATAGGAGTCCCTCTAGGTTCTATCTTAAGCCCTCTCCTATTCTCAATTTTCATAAATGATCTCAATCTGATCATTCCTGAAGTTACATATATCCAATATGCTGATGACTCCACACTAATATCCTCAGCTAGCTCTACACCTCAACTTCAGGACACTACCCAAACAGTGCTTACCTGCATAGAAAGATGGTTCTTACAACATAGCCTCCTCCTGAATCCTAAAAAAACAAAACTACTACTCTTCACTCCAACACAAAGATCCCCCCAATTCACTTCACAGTTATATCCAATGATGGTATCATTATATCTCCTGACCCAACTACCAAGCTCTTAGGGGTTACAATAGACCATAATCTTAGCTTTGACATACATATTAATACAACAATAAAAACAGTAAACAGAAAATTAGGCTCCCATTATAGGATAAAACCCTTCCTTACCCCAACAGCTAGAACAACTATTGCTCTCACCCATCTAATTTCCACCCTCCTCTATGCCTGTCCCATCTATACCAACCTATCAAAAAACAACCTTAACAAACTAGCTACCTCCTACAACAATATTGCCAGATTTGCTACTGGTTCCTCATTTAGAACACATCACTGTCAAAACCTAAAGCAACTAGGATGGCTAGAACTTCATAATTAACTCCAAATTAAACAACTTATTATCGCCCGTAAGATCCTCTATCTTCCAAAAAATTATCCTATACTTACTAGCCTTCTTACCCCCTATAGTAATTTGACAACCCTTTGCTCAGCCAATAAAGTACTGGTATCCACAGTCAAATCCAAAAATAAGGCCAGTGACTCTCTGTTCACCAACACTGTTGGCAAATCCTGGAACCTCCTTCCCTATGAACTCTCATCTCTCTCCTCCATGAAAATGTTCAAAAAACAACTCAGACAACACCTTTGTAACCACTGGTTATGCCCATGTAGTAACCCAGTCTAATCTTACCACCACTTTCTCTGTAGCCTTCCCACATTACCATTTGCAATTGGATTCCTACTCTCTCCATTCCTCAGACAGCAGTCTCACCTTTACTTTTTTAGTATTTATAACAGTTTCATTCACATAATCTTTTTCTAATTGTGTACTTGAATAGTTAGTAGCAGTAATCTATTTATCACATAAAACATCCATATAACCTTTCTTTATACTTCCTACTACATGCTTCCCTTAAGTTGCTATGCTACTATGGAATAAATGGTATAACAGCATCTGTCTTTCCTACTGCATTGTTCATATCATTCCACTGTGTTACCTGCTGTTTCAACCTGCTCAAACCTCTATTTGCAATGTTATAAGTATTGTTGTTAGACTTTGTCTAAGTTGGAAGTTTTATTGTTTACTAATACTGTTTTTGTTTTTCTTAATATGCATGATGAACTTCTAACCCTGTTCTCTCTCTTCTGCCTTTCTTCCCTTCTATCCCCAAAGTACACAAGTTGAATTGTGCCTACTCCTGATACAGCCTCAGCCTACCTGGTGTTAGGACCCTATCCACTCGCTTGTGGCCACTATCTCCAGCGTGCTGCACCCTCTGTCAAGGAAAACAAAAAGAGTATGTTATGGACTAGATTTACCTTGTAAAACAGACTGTATCCACCACCACTGGGAATCTGTGTAGACAGCAGCCTAACCCCTATTCCTGTGCCTTCCAAACAGCCTATACACTTCTTCCTCATACCTGCTCCTCCTCGTTATAGATATCCTTCTCTTCACCAGTTCCTACACTTAGCTGCTCCCTTTCTAACTCATCCTTTTTCCCTGACCTGCCCACTAGGGGGCGCCTTTCCCCCATCTATCTCTCTCCCTCTCCCTAAGCTACTGAGCTAACTTTGAAAGCCTCTACTACCAAACCTCTTACTTGTTCTCACTCCAACTTACCTGGTACTTTTTAGTGCTTACCTCTCAGGAAGCCTTTCTTCTTCTTTCTCCTGTATCATCTAACCTTCTCCACTCATAATTTACCTTTTCTTACCTGTAGCTACCTGTATTACTGATTGTTTCCTTGCTAACTTCTCTGTCTTGTCTCTACCCGCTCCGTTCGCCCTGCGGGCTCACTCCGCTCCCCTACCCTACCCCCAAATCTCACCCACCCCCAGTGCATCTACAGATATACCTACCTAGCCACACCCCTCTCCTGTTCCTCCAATTACAACCCAACAGCAACTATCCAATTCCCTCTCTCTTCACCCAATACCTCTTTCCATAACCACACCCTTTCGCATATACCACTTAACTAGTCTAACAATACCACACCCACAACACTTGTACTAGTAACTATAATTAATATCAACCTTTACAATGTTTAACCTTCCCACCCTAGCACTCAAACATACCATAATCATGTTCTCTCTTACTTTCACTCTATTATTAGCACACCTTACTACCTCCTATGAACAACCACTACTCTCACACCTTAACACACCACACAAACAAACTTCCTCCTTAATACCTATCTACCCCAACCATCACATCAACATAACTTCAGTACCTAGCTATCTATTACCCAAATATCATATACCCTAATCCCATAAGGATACCCCTCCCACATAGTAAATATACAAAAAACTACTTACCTAACCCTACTCCTCCTACTTAAGAATGGAGATATTCACCCAAACCCAGGCCCAACTGACTCCTCCTTAAATCAATCCAGTAAACTAGACCCCAATGTTAACCCACTGCTTAGACAACCCAAAAACTCACTCTCAGTAACCAACCTTAACATACGTAGCATTAATAATAAAACAACTACATGCTCTCCTACAGCTGTACTCCTTTGATATTATTTGTCTAACAGAAACCTGGTTAAAACCCTCAACAAAAGACAGTGAAATCATTCCTCCTGGCTATAACATCTTACATCTCGACAGAGAATCTAAAAAAGGTGGAGGTATTGCCATATTATTTAAATCCAACCTTCAAATAACCACATACCACCAAAAACCTCCCCAGGACTCAAATGCTGAACTTCTTATTACCAAACTAGATATAAACCCAGCCAAATCAATCTATATTATCTGCATTTATGTTCCCCCAGGTAATAACATTTCCACCATAGAAAAGATCCTATGTTGGCTATCACTAAACTTACCCCAAGAGATAATCATCTTAGGTGATGTAAACATCGATTGGGAATCTTGTAACAACAAACAACCTACTAGCCATATTAACCTTTATGGATTCTCTCAGACCATCACCTCCCCCACTTGAATAAATAAAGTTAACAAAAAAGAAAGTACCATAGACTGGATACTCACCAACAACCAACCCCATACCTATAAAACAGGAACACTCCCTGATGATATAAGTGACCACTTACTAACCTACATCATCAGGCTTAAAACCAACCCTCCTACCCAAATAATAACCAGAACAATCAGATCCAAAAAAAATTTCAACTTGGAGCTATTTCAAAATGAACTAGAAGCATGCAACTGGACACCCTTAAAACATCTTCCACTAGATGAAGCTGTTGATTTCTTTAATGCTAAGTTTCTAACTATCCTCAATTACCATGCCCCCACACGCTCCATTAGAATCAAAACTAAACCTGCCCCCTGGCTATCAATAGAAACCAAACAAAAAATCACTCTCAGGAATAAAGCCTGGAACAAATCTCGCTTAACTAAAAACACAGCAGACTACCAAATCTTTAAGCAACTAAGAAATGAGACCAAAAAAGTAATAATGAACGATAAAAAAATTACTACCTGAAACCTCAACATTCTCTCCAAAACAACCCACAAAAATTCTGGGCAACCATAAATCAATTACTACAGCCAAGTAAACCTGTCACACCCAACCCACAAGGCTCTGACATAAATAACCCCAACCAAACAGCAAATTCCTTTAATTCCTTCTTCATAGAAACTATTCAAACCTTAGCAAGTCAACTTCCCATCAAAAACACACACATGTCAATCAGCAACCTAAACCCACCCCCACCTTTTCACTTCCAACCGGTCCCAACAACTTATATTCTCTCCCTTCTAAAAAAACTCAAACCATGTACTCCCTCTGCTGACCTATTACCTGCAGAATACTTGCAATTAGCAGCTAAAGCAATAGCCTTCCCAATTTCAATTCTGATCAATAGAACCATCACTAAAGGATATGTCCCTAAACTTTGGAAAGTCTCCCACATTATCCCACTCCATAAGGGTGGAAATTCTACTGAAATATCTAATTACCACCCCATAGCCCTTCTTTTGCCCTTATCTAAGATCATGGAAAGGTGTATACACAAACAACTGCTTCAACACCTTCTCCATAATAACCTACTCTCTAACACCCAACACGGTTTCAGACCATCCCACAGTACCACCACTGCCCTCCCCTCCTTTACAGACACAATCAACAAAAATCGCAATAATAACACCCTCTCCTCAGCACTTTTCTTAGATCTATCCAAAGCCTTTGACATGGTCAACCACCAAATACCCATTCACATTCTGCAATCCACATCAATTGATACCCAATCTATTAACTGGTTTAAGTCCTACTTAAAAAACAGACATCAAGCAGTACTCTGGAACTCCACTCTATCCTCCCAGCTACCTGTCAACATTGGAGTCCCACAAGGGTCTATACTAGGTCCTCTCCTATTTTCTTTATTTATCAATGACCTACACCATGTGGCTCCCCAAGCCACATGTATACAGTACGCAGACGATTCAACACTTATCTGTTCAGCCACTTCTGTATCACACCTTCACTCCCTCACACAACACATATTTAACTCTGTAGAAGACTAGTTTTCCCAGCATTGTCTACTACTCAACCCTAAAAAAACTAAACTGCTCCTCTTTACACCTTCGAGCAAATCTCCCCTCATTGATTTTACTATAACATCAACAAATGGCACACCTATATCACAAGAGTCTACTACCAAACTACTAGGCATTACCATTGACAACAACCTTAACTTCGATGCCCATATTAACAACACACTAAAAACCATTAACAAAAAATAGGCTCTCTTTACAGAATCAAACCTTTCCTCACTCCAGAATCTAGAACAACTATAGCCCACTCCCACCTTATCTCACCCCTTCTCTATGCCTCCCCCATTTTTACCAAATTATCAAAAAAAAATCTGTCAAAACTAGAAAACTCCTACCACAACATAGCCAGATTTGCCACAGGAAACCCTTACAGAACCCACCACTGTACTAATTTAAAACAACTAGGCTGGCTGGAATATCAACAGCAACTAAAAATTAACCAGCTTAGCATAACCCATCAAATTCTTTATCAACCTGACAAAACCCCTATACTATCAAGCCTGATTCACCCATACCACAACCTAAAGTCCCTGAGATTTGCACACAAACTTCTTATAAACACTGTCAAGTCAAACAACAAGACCGGAGACTCTCTTTTCTCAAACACTGTTGGAAAATATTGGAACCTGCTTCCCTCTGAACTCTCATCTATTCTCTCAAAGTCTCTCTTTAAAAAGAAACTCAAGCTTTACCTCAAAACACAATGGCTGTGCCCCTGTACTAATCCTGACTAACTTTACTTCTTGTCATCTGACTTACTTCACCCCTGACTAAGTTCACTTTCTTTTCATCTATTTTCCTTTATCCCTCTCTCTGTACATGTTTATTGTATACTTCTTGTTGTCATGTTCTACAATACTTTGTTCACTCCATCACTTTTGTACCACTTGTTTATTTTTTTTCAAAAATGTTTTTTTAGCCTATTATTATGTTATTATATTTGCATGTAGTTCTTAATAGCTTTTACTTAGTATCATTAAAATTTTATAAGCGGAGCTTATCTCTCCACTTTAAAATTGTTTGTTGCTCTGTTTCTTATCTTCTGCTCCTTTAATAATAATATTTGTCTATATAACGTGTATTCTTCAGATTAAAATAGTACTGTACCTTAAGTTGTTACATAATTATTTATCTGTACCTGAAGTTGTAAGTTTTGCTTATGCGGAGCTTTTCTCCCCGGGCCTCTACTGAAAATGGACATATATCCAGTTAGACTAGCCCGGTCAACAAATGTAAAATAAAATAAAATAAATAAATAAATAAATAAATAAAAATAAGTTTATGAGAGCAATATTTAAAATCTGTCCCTCATTTTGGACCTTTGCCCCCAATTAGTTTTTGCATTGTGCAGAATTTTCTTTTTGCTAAAAGTCTGAAAGGTATGCCCTAACAGCAACTTTTACTGCCATTATGGAATGTCTTTGAAATTATTCTGAATGCAAGCAGTTAGTGCAACAGTGGATATCAAAGATAACTGCAGGCAGCCTGTGCTAGTGTAATAGACTGGTAAAACCATGACTTCTGGGCAACTCAAGTTTGATCAGTGGTTTGGACACTTAATGGTACATGAAGGAAAGAAGGACATGACCATGAAGGGTATGGCTTGTGGCTATCACATTACATTAGTCATGTCTTTTGTGCAAGGTCCCCTGTGAAGACAGATGCTTTCTTATGCAATGAGGGGCAGGTTGGGAGGATGAGTACGTGGTCATCCAAGCCAGTGATGGTAGCTATTGTTAAGCCCATGTGGGGCTGCACGAATGTACAAACTAAGGGGACATAGGCAGTCTTTGCAGTTTTGAAAATGCCCATGTCACCACTATGGGAGGGGGGGGGTGTTTATAAAAATAACAAATGCTCTCATTTATGGTACACTGACAACATCACAATGCACCTTCATGGCTTATTAGATGATGCCCCTATAGAAGGCTGATAGTCGGTAGGCATGGGGCAAAAATAATATAATTAAAACAAGATAGTTGCAAGCCATACCTCTCAACTGCACATATTTTTTGCAGAACGTCCAGATTTTTGCCTTATATTTTTGGTCTGTTTCTCATAAAATTGTGGTTTTCTGGCAACTCATTGAGGGCTGAATTCAGAAAATAAGGACAGACGTAAGTTTCAGACTTCATACCCTTCAGGAAATTCATGCTAACACAAAACCTGTTATTCTATCAACTTTCTAAGAGCAATATTTAAAGTATGCCCCTATTTTGGGCCTTTGTCCCACCATTATTTATACCATTGTCCAGATTTTTTGCTTTAACAGGTTGAGAGGTATGTTGTAAACCAACACAATAAGGAGAGACATGTCAAACGTTAGAACTTGGAAAGGACTGCAGATAGTGAGCAACAGCAAAGATTATGGGTAGGTATTTTTGAGCAGACTTTATGCAATAGAAAAGACTGTTAGTGAAAATAAAGATGGAATAAGACTGCAGTAAATTATCACTGCTTGCTTCTCACAAGCTGAAGTCTGATTAGGAAGTAACAACAATTGTGGGATTTACTTTCAGTAATGTCCCAATATTTAGTTTATTGCAATCTTAAACAATATATTTTTCAAGATGCATTTAGGCAAACACTCTCATACTTGTGTTTGCCATTTCTTTTTGTGAGTTTAGTGTCTCTCAGATAACTCACGAGACATGAACTTCAAAGCCTGTCATGATCTTTCAAGACTCTGCATTATATGAGGTTTTACTGTCTTTTGTGTGGCAGGTTACCAATAAAATTGTTTTATTGTGTGGCAGATTAACAATAAAATTATTTTCTTTTTTCTTTTTTGGTTAGTGGAAGTGTCTTAATTCTTTTAAGAATGTGTTGTTGTGTAGCCAGGACTAGGATGTGGGAAGTTACATTTTCATTTTAACATAGCTTTTTGTGTACATCCAAGCTGTTCCAGCTATGCCAATTGAGACATTGTTTCTTTTTTAATTTAGATATGTATAGTATGATGGTTTTCTTTGGAAAATTCTACAGTGTTATCCAGTTTAAACGTGCAGGTCTGCTATAATGAACACGCACATTAGTCTGCATACACATGCAAACAATATTTTCTGTTAGCTATATATTCTATGTTTCATATATTCTGCAGTTTTTTTGTCTGTGAATATGCTACCAGTGTTTCGTCAGTGAACATTCTGTGTTGTATATATCCTGCTGGATTTTACCAGTTAGTGTTTATGTACAGTAAGTGTGTTAGTCATCTGAATGTTATATGTTTCAGACCACCTGCATTTTACTATTTTACCTTACATGTCTTTTCTGCGGTGGTGCAGCGATATTGTTGTTGCCTCACAGCAAGAGGTTCTCCCATTCAATTCTCGGTTGGAGTGCGGGGAGTGCCTTCTGTGTGGAGTCAACATGTCCTCCCCGCGGTTGGGTGGGCGTTCAAAAGACATGTGTAAATGGGCATGCCTTCGTTGAAGGTTGAATGTCGAGCTGGCACCTTGGCGTTCGTCAAAATCTACTGTCAATCATTAGTGGACCGGAGTTCCGCTGTGACGACCCCTAACTGTGAAAAGCCGAAAGACATACAAATCTTACACGTTTTAGGGGAAGTGACTTTTTTATTGTATTTGCAGTTTTAGTGCATTTTTATTTTCTGGTGGGGATGCTTTATGGTGTGATTGTGTAATAATTTAGTCTTAATGTTTTCACCAAGCTGTTTAGAAATGGACTGTCCATTGAAACTAATAAATAAATAAATTTGTTTTCACTTTCCTGATTTACTGGAGCCATTCACTGCTTTGCTTGGTATCATACTGGCCCATTTTTGTACGGACTGTCTACCACTCCTCAACCATCCATCCATATCCACAACACATGACGTTAGGCTTAGTGACATTTGTTCTTGAGTCTTAATTTCCTCTGTCTATAACATGTTCTACCTCTGGTTTTGTCCACTACTCCACTGGTGTCTGCAACTGCTCTACTACTGATAATTTGCTATTAAATGCACAACCACCTTTCATAGCCTGACTTTGCTTATCATACTGTCACAGTATGACAGTCCATGCTTACACATTCCATTTTAATTTATCTATTTATTATTTATTTACATTTATTAACTGGGTAATTTTATACTAATCCCCTCATCTCAGACAGACACACAGATGCACACACTAGAATATTGCTTTCACTTCTTCACCTTCCTTTGTGCTTCTAGGATGATTTTGCATTTGTGTATTTCTCTCTGATGCAATACTCCAACTCCATTTAATATAATGGGCACTTTTCTGTTTTATTTAAAACATTTATGGCATTTGTTGTTTTAATATTTTCTTTCTCATTTTGTTTTTCAGCCTGTATCCCATTGCTGTCATGTCCTTCTTAATACCAGCAAGCCCAACTTTTCTGATAGTCAACCATTTACCTACAAATTACCCACTTAAGGAGGGTTTCCAAAAATGTCTGCTTCCCCATCTCCCTGACCTGTTATAGTTTATCTACTGTATAAACTGAATACTCATTACAATGAGGCAACATTTTAGTCACCACTTATAGGTGGTCCAAGTGGGTGCAATTCACCACTCATCCATGGAACAAGTGGGCTTGATGACCGCACATCTACAGTAGTGGTGGGCAATGTCAGCAATCACATGTGGTCCTGTGGATGCAGTCACTGCTCATCTGAAGTACTGGTAGGTATAAACAACACTCATCTCTGGTACTGATAGGTGACTTAATCCCTTATCTTTGATACCATCTGTACAGTCACCACATCTGTGGCATTGGTGGGTGCAGCTAACACTAATCCCTGGAAGTGGTGGATATAATGACCACTTATTTGCAGTACTAGTGGGTGAGCTCACAGTTAATTGGGGTACTGGGGTAAAGTCAGTACTTAACTGTGACCCTGGTGAGTGTAGTCACCATTCGGTCACGATTTTGGCATTTTTTTTTCTGACTGGATTTTGTAAGTTTTCATTCTGTTCTTTATATAAGGCTAATTTAAAAATTGTCTTTAAGCAATTTGGTTGCATTGACTAATGTGAAAAATAAGCATGGGTATTTGACAGAGATAAATAGGTTGAGGACCTGACCTGCACTGACCTACACCAGGGACACATGCTACTGGTGGAAGGGGTCTGTGTGCCTGTCATAAAGCACAACAGCTCTGGGTCAATAAGCTACTTGCATGTACATTGTCCAGTTACCAAGGTTAGATTACCTGGGATAGTAAGTAAAAATAGCAAGATAGTAAGTAGATCAAAAGCTGGACATAAAACCAATCAATATGTCAAACCAACTAAGGATTTCTACACTCATTATAGGTTCACTTGACAGAAAGCAGCATGGAAGTGGATGACATGATGGTAAGGAGGAGGCTAGACATCCTGTATATCCAGGAGTCAGGATGGAAGGTCATGCAGCAAGGAAGCTTAGCTCGGGATCCAAGGTCTACTACTCAGGGGGAGGGCAGACTAGAAGTGGCATGGGAATTATGGTCAGGGAGGGACTTTAGAAGACAGAGGGTGATATAATCAGCATTAGTGACAAACTCATGGAAATCAGACTCCAGTGTAAGAATAAGGCATTATTTATAATCTCAGCCCATGTCTTGCAACAGGGTTGTGATATAGAGGAAAATATTGCATTTAGTGCATTGAGGCAACAGTTGGAGGACCATTAGATCAGGTAGGAAAAAATGAATTGGTCTTGATAATGGGTGATCTGAATGCACATATAGGGCCAGACAGAACAGGATATGAGGACTGTCTGGGTGTACATGACTGGGGCAAAAGGAATAAAGCAGTAGTAGCATTATAGACTTCTGTCTGGTAAAGGACTTAATGGTGACCAATACACAATTCAGTGAGACATTTACAAGATCACAAACAAAAGTGGTCAACCTGCAACTCAGGTAGTCTTCGTTCTTGTAAGAAAATGCCACTGAAGTAGAATCAGTGATTGCAAAGTCATTTGCAGTGAAATAGCTTGCCCACAGCATAAACCACTGGTGGCTGCAATCAGCTGCAAGCAGTGGTCAGATAAGGTGCTCAGGTCAACAGAGACTTGGACGAAGACCTAGAGGATGACTAGAGAGAAAGCACAAGACTTTAAGACAATACTCAGGATTCTAGCACCTCACAAAGAAATGGAAATATGTGGAGTTGCAGAAGAACGGCAGAACCTCAAGACAGCACATGTGATAACTACAGAACATATATGTGGCTGAGCCAGGAATGGAAATAAGGTACATACGAAAAGCTGGAGGTAGAATACAGAAGTCTAAAAAGTCATCAAAAGAAGGGAGGAGTGCAGGAAAAAGTGGAAGATAGAAAAGGCAGACCAGGCTAGGAAGGAATACTGCTTGACAAACAAAGAGATAATCAGACATCCTTCATAAGGGATGCTAGCAACAACCTGCTCACAAGTCCAAAGGACATCAAACAGTAGATGGAAGGAGTACTTCCACCAGCTTCTGAATGAAGAAAACTCCACAGAAGCTGTACTGCCTCAGACAGCCTACAATGAGAGAAGAAGGGGAATCCACCATAGAAGAAGAAAGAATAACAGAAAGGAAAATAAAGTCAGGTAAAGCAACAGGCTTGGAAGAGATCATGGTAGATACACAACAGGCTTGGAAGAGATCATGGTAGATATGATCGAGACATTGTGAGAGTTAGGGGAAAAATGGCTGTAGTGGGTATTCACAGCAGTACTGAGAGAAAGGCATGTCTGAAAGGACTAGATAATAAGCAAACTAATGCCATTGTTCTAGGGCAAATGGGACATGTACAACTATGGTCGGTATATAAGCATGAAACTCTTGTCACACTGCCTGAAAGTTCCAGTGATAGTGATCGATATATGAATACACAGATTAGAAGAAAGTAATATATTGAGATGAGTAGTCTGGATTTCTATCAGTTGATTAATGCAGTTAGAATGCATATCATTGTCATAACAAAACTCCTTCCATACACCAGTTTAGCAGCCATCACAACATACTACAGTACTGGTCTTTTCTTTGTACAAGGGAAGAAGTCCAGCCTCTGACTGGCAAAAGAATGTGACATCACTTTCATTATGTTACATCATTTCCCTGTTTGTATATTTACATGAATTTTCCAGCCTAAGTCATCAGTTATTACAACACCAAGATCTGTATAGTTTTTACAGTCAGATAACTGATTTCACACTGCATACAGGTATTCTTCTTTATTGCTAACAACAAAAGTTTTTTTTGTATTAAAGACAACCTTACTTTTGATATGACATAAGTGGAGATCATCTAAGTGTTTTGGATCATAGCAGGAATGTGCTGGGCACACTTTTGACATTATCAGCAAACTTAACCAAAATTATGAATGCCCAAGAAAATCACTAGAAACTTGACTGGTATGCATAAGAGGTAAACAGTCCATGATGCGTACATGGGCTTTACCAGGCCTTCAACCCTATTCCCCATGCTAGGATTATTGGCAAACTCTCTCATCTCAACATTAACTCTTTCACAGTTTGTTGGATAGTCAATTGGGTATCTCTCACAACTCATATAGTTAAGGTTGGAGTGGTTTACCGTAGCAAGAACAGTGTCGCCCACTGTGTTCCATAGGGATATGTCCTGGGCTCCTTCCTCTTTGGTACAATCTTCTGTCTATCATGCATGAAAATTGGCATCAATGGACTGTGGGTAACCAAGTTTGCTAATGATCGAGAACACTGATTTTCCATTTTCCAAGAGGAAAAATATTAAATTCCAAATTTGGACCATCCGAATATTAGAAAAATGTGATTTTTCATAGAATATGGCATTTCAGGACACAGCATTCATTCACCACAACCTGTAGTCCTCCTCCATATTTATTACTTATAATACTGTCAGCTTGCTTTACTGCTTGTGGTATATCTCATGCAGTTTGCAAGAAGAGTTCTCTGGTACTAAAACCAGCAAATCCTTTTTGTCGAAATGAATTGCTTGCCCCTCACAAAAAAACTGTATTTTCCTTCAGTCGTTCAGGAATGAAATCAAAGTTTTGTTTTTCTAACCTTGTTATATATCTTCTGGGTATGCAATGTATTGCCTTGTTAGCACACACAAAAAAAGTGTTTCACTGGGGTTAGTTGTATCCAGTGTTACAAATTCTCTCAGTTTAGATCCAAGTCTTCTATTTGCAAAACATCATCACATAAACATTTGTGCTATTTTTTGGCTTGAAAGTACTGGAGAAGGTGACTGACTGCATGAAAGCTCTAGAAAGGGTGACTGATAAATGAATACAGAGAGTAGTACAATGTAAGATGGGGGATGAGCAGTTCGGATTCAAACCAGGATGAAACACATCAACCTGATGTTAGCAGTGAGACAGATAGTTGAGAATAAGCTAGAGATGAGGAAAAAGTGAAACTGGGCATTCCTAAACTTGCAGAAAGCATATGACAAGGTTCCAAGAAAACTGTTGTGGGCAGCCTTAATGTGGCTTTAAGTCCCAATAATATTTGTAGAACTATTGCCGGCCATGCACAGAGGCCCAATAACACAACTTCAAACAGTGCTTGGACACAGAGGGGTTCCCAGTTGGAGTGGGTGTACATAAGGGTTAATCTTGGAGCCCGCTGTTCATACTGGTGATGGACTACATTAATACATGGGTCAGAGGGAGTAGATGCACAAAGTTGTTGTATGCAGATGATGTGACATTGCAGGTGGACTGTGGCAAAAGAACATCAGCAAAGGATAGGGGAAGGGAAAGCAAAACTGAAAGCACACAGGATGAAACTGAGTACAGCTAAGCCAGCTGTTATGGGAGTAAATGGGGGAAGTCAGAAGAAGCAGATAACTGAGACAGAAAGGAAAATAGTGGAACAAGTTAACAGCTTCAAGTACCTGTGTGGGGTGGTTGAGGATAAGGCAAGTCTGAATGAGGAGGTCAAAGCTAGAATTACAGGACCTGCAGGAAACTGACACAGAATGTCAGGGGTAGTGCATGGCAGAAGAATGCCAAACAATCAGAAAAAAAAATGTATTTATTTTACTTGTTTACCAGAAAAGTCCGACTGGGCAGAAACCCATTTCCAGAGGTGGCCCGGGGGAAAAGTTCCACAAACAACAGTGTACAAAGACGTATAAAGTTCCATTTGTTAAACACATACTCAGAATCATACATAAGTTTCAGAACTTGACAAAAGTGATATATTTAGACATAAAATAAATTTATACATGCAATTAAACCCTTTGCCCTGTTGAATAAGTTCAAATCTTAATAAGGCAAAAATACATTCATTCAAAGTATTGTTCCTCTGTATACAGATTTTTAAACAGAGTTTACAGTGGATATAAAATGTTGAAGGAAATCTGTGATTCAGAGAAAAGTTTAGGAAAGACTGTAGGACGTGAAATAGTGTTATGATTTGTATAATATAAAGTTAGCAGAAAGGAAAGGTAGAGGGAAATTTGTAAAGCAAAAGTAGTGGTTAGTTTTTACAGTATTAGTTGTTTAGGGAAGTGAGGTAAGTTGCAAATGTATACGCTGTCCTGGAATGCATGTACATTTTTACACACACACCAAAAGTGTCAATCAGATACTAACACACACATACACAGAAAGTGTCATAATCAGATACTATGACAGTTGTAGTTATTTATCAGATCAGTGGACTGGACTACATTTTTTGCTTTTCAGCTACAAAGTACTTAAAAGGCAAAGAATCAAGATTACATCATTTTGCAAGAACAACTTACAAATAAAAAAGATAATTTTCATAAATACAACAAGGAACAAATCAAGGGAAAATTATAGTATTTATGAGTGAGGGTGCCAAAATTTCAGTAGGGAGTCAAAAGAAAACTTCTATTTTGATTCCTACAACTGTTTGTCATGTAAACCAACTTGATCCAACTGTTTCAGGTCAGAACCTTCAGACAGATGATCTCCATTAAAATCAGGATCCTTAGATAAATGACCAGTGGTGGAAGCACTGGCACTACTAATAACCAGGATATGCACAATGTATTCAACTGTCTGAACAATGACTCTAGCCATTGCCACCATTTCAGGTAAGAAACCAGACAGACTGCTGTCCTACCACCTGGTGGGTCTTTTGTCTCTCTTTAGCATGTACTACATTGGTGGGAAAAGATGCATCACCATTGGCAACAAATTCTGCACCCTTGACTTACCCACACCTGAACCAGGCAATAGCACAACCCCGGAGGTTGTGTCTGACTCTTGTGTCATGCACAAATGTGGCACCAGTACAACATCACAGGACCTGGAGGTAAAAATAGGCAAGTGGTCTGATAGCCTACCCTTGGCTACGGATACTGCAGAGTTACAAGCCATAGGCTAAAGCATAATTTTTGCTTTAGTTTTAGGTTTTTTAGGTGTAGATAAGGTAGATGGTAGTTAGAGGAGCAGTATAAAATCCATCAAGACAAGGGGCAAAAAGCCAAGTCAGAACCAAATGCAGGTGGAACAGCAAGCTCAGTATCCAAAGGAACAAAATCTCAATATTCACATTTTAAATAACTGTAAAAAGACTATGTATACAGGGAAACAAATAGAAAACTCCATTGTGGAAAAAGCCAGTAATCTCAGTAGTCCAAAACTAAGCACAAGTACATATCATGCAAACGCCCCCCCCCCCATTAAATAAAGAATCCCTAACTTCAGCCACATATGAATAAAAACAGCCTAAATTAGCCTTTATACTGCTAACTGCATTCAAACGAGGTGAAACATCAGCCCTGAACTAGTTAGTCCACTTGCACTCAGCTAACTCAGTTTTATTCACTAAATCACACCTCTGTCTCCAGCGCTAATAATTTCCAAAACTCTAAACTGAAATGTATGCTGTTCTCCTGCTTCTTGAATGTGCTTATACAAAGCATTACTCTCTACTTTTCTTACAAATTTCTGAAAGATGAGAAGCTATCCTTTCCTGGTTTGAATGCAGTTAGCAGTATAAAACCTGTGTTAAAAGAAAAATCTTTACATATGATATACTGTCCTTTTAAGAAAACCTCAAAGAATTAGGCTGGCTAATTTGCACTAATTATACTGCATTCTTTTAGTATATAAGCAGTGAGAAAGTAATGTAGTGTGAACATTGAGAAAGAGCTGTGTGCTTGAAAGCTTTGTATTTCTATATACTTTTTTTCAGCATCCATTTTATTAAAACAGTTTTATAGTGTGACGTTTGGATTTGGGATTGTTTTTTCATTCAGTCGTTGGATGTAAATGACCTGAGATGTGAGTGTGCATGTCTGTGTATTTATGTGCATCTAAGAGTGTGTTTGTGTGTGTGTCTGTGTATATATGTATATGTGTTTGTGTGAGTATATATAGATAAATACACACACATATTATATATATATGTGTGTGTGTGTGTGTGTGTGTATCTAAGTTTGTGTCTGTGTATGTGTGTGTCTGTTTAAATATATTTCTCTTTTTCTCTCTCTGTATGTATGTATATGTGTGTGTGTGTGTGTGTGTGTGTGTGTGTGTGTGTGTGTTTGTGTGTGTGTGTGTATATATATATATATTATATATATATATATATATATATATATATATATATATATATATATGTATGTATGTATGGATCTACTTCAAAATGTCGACCGTTCAGAATGCCGACTTTCATATGGCCGCCACCATATGATCGACATTCCGAAAGATCGACATCCTGAAAGAGCACCATTTACCTACCTGTAAACACAGTAAAACTGTGTTATGCAGGGGGGCAAGCCCCCCTGCACCCCCACACCCCCTGCTACTTAAATATGCTCACTCCGAGATCGCACTACAGTGCAAGAAAGGGAAATCTCCCTATCATTTGTCGGCCTTTCAAATATTTGCTCATATGGTGTCGGCCATATGAGATTCAAACATTTGAAAGTTTGAACAAATGAAGTGCTTTCATATATGTGTGTGTGTGTGTGTGTGTGTGTGTGTGTGTGTGTGTATATATATATATATATGTATATATATATATATATATATATATATATATATATATATATATATATATATATATACATATACATATACATATATATGTATATATGTGTATATATATATATATATATATATGGGTCTACCTAACCGTCGAAATCTCAGATTACTGAATCCCATTTTGTTGACACTCAAAATATTGACCCTCACTATATTGAAGCAGTAGAATAATGAAGATATTCCCAAGGTAAGTAAACAGTTGTGCGAGACAGTGAACTTTGCCCTTTTCCCAACTGTAGTGTGATCTTAGAGTTGGTATATTTAGTTAGGGGGTGTGGGGGGCGCAGTTAGGGATGGTGTAGTTTGAATTTTTTTTGGGGGGGTAACGTTGTTCCGCTCATTCAATGATGTGGGATTTCGATATTTTTCACTGTCGACAAACCGGGATTCAATAATATGGGATTTCGACAAACTGAAGAGACAAACTGAGTACTTGGAACAAACTAAATTCACAAAAAGAAGATCCAACGTATCACAGAAGACTTGACCACACAAGTTTATTCAAATAAACGTAAAGCGCTTTTCGTCGCTCAATGTTTGAGCGACTTCTTCAGACATTCAAAACTTGACTTAATTAAATATTTATACACTCACGTCACTGAAATCACTGTCATTAAGTATCAATTAACAACTTAAAGCAATTTAAAACAGTAATTATTTACACGCAACTTAAAGCAGCAATAAAGTGTGTATGAGAATGTGTCTATGTGTGTATACACAGTAAAAGTGTATATATGTATATATATCTATTTGATTAGTTAAGTTAAATTAAGTTAAATTTCTAAAAACACTTAATTATATTTCTCAACTCACAACACATAAGTCTTAACCAAAGTTTATAAGAAAGCCAACTTTACAATAAAAGATTATATGTATATATAATATAAAGTACTAAAATGCAGACTTACTAAATCAATTATCAATCTTACCCAAACTAAACATTTCATGCAAGTCTTTAAACTATATACAATAAAAAATAGTAGACACAACTTAGATTAAGTGTATGTGACTTAACGTGAAATTGCTGTTTAAAAATATGTACAAACAAATAATATGTGTGTTTATGCTTTTATAAAAAGATACATATATTTATAAATAATAAAGATATAAATATAAATATATATATATATATATATATATATATATATATATATATATATATATAAAACAATATATAAATATGTATATAAATAAATAAATATATATATGTATATATATTGAATGTTAAAAAGTATTAAGGAAAAAAACCTTTTAATACTTCTCAAGTTAGAATATAAAATGTATATATATATATATATAGTGTACACCTAAAAAGCATCTCATAACTATTAAATACAATATTTTGAAATAGTAGAAACAAACAACAGTAGGAAGCTAAAAAAACATAAGCGTGTAAATAGGTACAGGAAAATAGAATAAATGAAAGTATGTATATATATATTATACCTATCTACATACAAGCTAAGTCTTGAATGCGAATTATGCTATATTAGTATGAGTGAGTCTAAATAATAGTTGTGTTTGTTAATTCCTGTTCAGACTCCTTAATTTTAGTAGGCAGCCAATATTGCAATGGTCGTTTAAACCTGGATAAACAAACGCATTTGTACGCCATTGCCAAGTTAATTCTCGCTCTTCTAAAAGTAAGTTGTATAATGTTTGTCTGAATCTGATCCAGTGCCATAAATTTAAAATTGTGGCCCGGATTACCTAGGATATGTTTGAATAGAGCATTCTCTACTTTTTTGTTCTGTATAGCATATGTGTGTTCATAAACTCTTTCTTTAAACTGCCTTTCAGTCTTTCCTATATAGAAAGCTGGGCATAATGTACATGAAGCCACGTACACTATTAATTTAGAAAAGCAGCTTAATTTATGTCTAATTTCATACTTTTTGTTGTTAATAGTTGTATATTCTCCACTACACATATGTTTACACATGTTGCAATTTTCACAAATTTTCATTCCTTTCCTCCTACTGAAGTTCTTGATAGAATTGCTTTCCAAGATATTTTTCAAATTATAACCCCTTCTGTATACAATTCTAGGGTATTCGACAAGTTTACTAGAAATACTCTTGTCTTGTTGAATTAATGTCCAATTTTTAAACAACAATTTCTTAATAATGTCACTATCCATATTGTAAGTCGTAATAAAACTAAGTTTAAAATCATTATTTGGTTGTGTTTTTCTTTCTAAAGTTTCTGTTTCCTCTAATGAGTGCACCTGATTTTCTACTATAACTAAGGGTATACTTTTATCAATAAACTGGTTGAGAATAGGAAGAATAATACCATTGGATCTTTTACATCTCACTTCCTGGACTATTTCTTCTAAAAAGTCAATGGGGTAACCTCTCTCACAGAAAAAAGCTATAAGTAGTTCACATTCAAGTTCGAAGTCGCTAGTATAAGTAGTCATACGGGCTGCTCGAATTAATTGACCTTTCACTATAGCTTTCTTCTGTGAGGTCGGATGGAGACTAGTATAATGCAAGTATGAGTTGCAGAAAGTTTCTTTTCTATGTATTCTAGAAAAATACTGATTATTAACATAGTCTTTAGATAAATTCACGTCCAGGTAATCAATAGATTGTAACTGGAAATTGGACGTGAATTTAAAGAAATCAGTAGTGTTGTTAAGAAAGTTTAACAACTTTTCTGCTTTTCTTTGGTCTCCCCCAAATAAAATGAAAATATCGTCCAGGAAGCGAGTATAGTACTTAATAAAAGGGGTCCATTCATTGTTACCAAAAATAAATTGATGTTCCCAGTATGCCATAACCGTATTCGCTAAACTGGCCCCACAAGGTGAACCCATTGCAACACCACATTTCTGCAAATACAACTTGTTATTGAAAGTAAAAAAGTTGTTGGTCAAAATGATGTCTATTAATGTTGTTACAGTAAATATTTCGTTTGCTGGAGCCCCTTTCTTAATTAGAAATAAATTAACCCACTCTATTGCTTCTAAATGAGGAATTGACGTATATAAGTCAATAACATCAATGGTGATGAAGTTATGGTCTTCTCTGTATGCAATGTTATCAAAGTTCTTCAGAAAAGACCATGAATCTTTACATATTTGAACTTCAGTCACTAGATATTTTTTTAGAATATTGTCTACTAATTTAGCAGATGCATACGTAATAGAGTCTTGTCCATCTATTAATGGTCTAAATGGGGGGTCCGAAATGTTTTTATGTATTTTTGGTGTTGCAAACATGATTGGGATCTTCGGCCAGTTAGTAGTGATATATTGATAACTATTTAAGTCAATGTATCCATCCATAAATAGGTCACTATCTTCTTCTTCTTCTTTCGGCTTTTTCCCGGTTAGGGGTCGCCACAGCGGATCACCTTGTCCGCACATTAATTGGCAGTGGAGTTTTACGGTGTCGAGTTGCCAGCCCGGTGCCCAACCTTCCACAGAAGGCACACTCACATGTACACCTAGGGCCAATTTAGAGTGTCCAATCCACCTGCAGCATGTCTTTGGGATGTGGGAGGAAACCGGAGCACCCGGAGGAAACCCACGCGACCACAGGGAGGACATGCAGACTCCGCACAGAAGGCACCCCAGCCGAGGATCGAACCGGAGAACCTCTTGCTGTGAGGCGGCAATGCTAACCACTGCACCACCGTGGCCGCCCTCATAAATAGGTCACTATAATAACCTTTAATCATTCTATATGCGGTATTTAACTCATTTATAGATACTTCTTTGTATGTGTCATTAGCCAGAATTTTTTCAACTCTGTCGACGTAGTCAAAGTTATCAAATAAAGTAAGTCCCCCACCTTTATCTGGCTTAATAGCCCTAATATTAAGTGTTTTAAAGGTAGATAGAGCTGCATTTTCTTCCTTACTAATGTTTCTTCTTTGCCTTGAATTCTTATAAATTCCATTGTGTAAACTATCTTTGATACTACGTAAGTCAAGCTCCATGACCTGTTCGAATGTAGACAGAGTTGGATGTAAAGTAGGATTATATTCGCTAACTACTTTAAGCGACTGGCTAACTGCTGGTGAGTCTCCTAAAAGAATGCTAAGGTTGAGTTTCCTTACAAATAGTTTAATGTCCTTGATACATTGTACCAAGTCCAAATGATTACCAGGTACAAAAGTTTGTCCTCTGGCAAAAAGGTCAACTAAGGAAGGTTCAATGTTGATACATGAAAAGTTATAAACCACGAAGTCTCCTGTTTTGTTGTAAATAATCGCTGGTTTTAACACTTCTTGGTCTATCTCTTCGGTTTGTTGGATGGACCATATTGGTTTTTTTGTTGTTGTTGATGTTGGTTTTGTTGGTTGTTATAGTTATAGTTATTAGCATAGTGTCTCTTTGGGATAGCACCCAAGTTCTGTTTGTCATAATCATTCCCTTGGTTTGAAGCATGTGTTGGTTGGCCACTCTGTTGGCCCCTGTTAGAGGTAAATTGTCGTCCGTTCCTTAAGCGACCAGCCCATGTGTCATTACTCCTGTTGCTTTGTCTATTCGTCGTAGTCAGTGTGTCGAAATCTAAACTGGTACCTTGTTCGTCACTGAATGTTTCTAGCATTTCAGTGTCATTAATATTAGTGTCAACGGAAACATTTTGAGACCCTGGTGGTTTAGGGTATGCTTTTCCGTGGTCATAAGCGAATCTGTCTCTATTTAGTTTTTTATTTTTAGTAAGCTTCAACTTATTTAAAAGTTGATCTATAGAGGTAAACATTCTGTCATAATCAAATCTGTATCTGGTAAAGTCTTTGTGATTGATAATAGAGCTGTTCAGTCCATCGACTTCTTTAAATAGTTCAGTTATTTGCAGTCTGTAGTGTTTAATCATGCACTCCATAAGCGCAAGACCTTGTTCGTTAAACAAATTAATTAACTCTAGGTGGAACAATGAATTTGTCGCCAGACCAGTTGAATAAACATGATGCCTTAGCCCCTTAGGCACTATCCGTATTCTACAGCATTCTTGGAAGTAGTTGACTTCCAGCTGCAGTTTTTTAATTTTCAACAGTTTAACATCTAAAAGTTTCAAGTTACTTGTAAGTTCTTTTTCACTCACCTCTTGAATATCCGCGTTGGGAGCCGGTTGCTCCGTTTCAGTTTGTTGGTTGAAATTAAGGTTGTAAGTATTTGTAATCCAATCCTTGAATGCGGGAGCTCCAATAAGCTCCCCAACGCTGTTCGAACTAGTTTGTTCGTGTAAAACAGTTTCAGAGGTAGGATTAGAGCAGTTGTTATTGTTTAAGCAAGGCTGATTGTTCTGCTCGCAAGGACCGGAACTGCTTACATTAGGTTCCGAAGGCTGCATATTGTTGTTGTTTGCTTGCGGCAGATTCAACGTACTGGTGATGTTAACAGCAGCAGCAGTTGATGGTGTACGTTGTCCTGGTGGAATAGAGGCAGACAAGTTGCCGGCGTCAAAAGTTTGTGAGTTAAGAAAGTCAGCTGCACCAAGTTGAGAGTCGAGGCGTGAGGAAAGCCTGTCGACTCTTTCCGTGAGTGCCAGTATGAGAGCCGTTAGGTTCACGTCGTCTTCACAAAGAGATCTTTTTCTAAGAATGTTTTGAGAAGAAGGGATTACTTCCTTGTCTTCGCTATGACCGTTAGATGCCATGATAAACACAAGAGACAAACTGAGTACTTGGAACAAACTAAATTCACAAAAAGAAGATCCAACGTATCACAGAAGACTTGACCACACAAGTTTATTCAAATAAACGTAAAGCGCTTTTCGTCGCTCAATGTTTGAGCGACTTCTTCAGACATTCAAAACTTGACTTAATTAAATATTTATACACTCACGTCACTGAAATCACTGTCATTAAGTATCAATTAACAACTTAAAGCAATTTAAAACAGTAATTATTTACACGCAACTTAAAGCAGCAATAAAGTGTGTATGAGAATGTGTCTATGTGTGTATACACAGTAAAAGTGTATATATGTATTTATATCTATTTGATTAGTTAAGTTAAATTAAGTTAAATTTCTAAAAACACTTAATTATATTTCTCAACTCACAACACATAAGTCTTAACCAAAGTTTATAAGAAAGCCAACTTTACAATAAAAGATTATATGTATATATAATATAAAGTACTAAAATGCAGACTTACTAAATCAATTATCAATCTTACCCAAACTAAACATTTCATGCAAGTCTTTAAACTATATACAATAAAAAATAGTAGACACAACTTAGATTAAGTGTATGTGACTTAACGTGAAATTGCTGTTTAAAAATATGTACAAACAAATAATATGTGTGTTTATGCTTTTATAAAAAGATACATATATTTATAAATAATAAAGATATAAATATAAATATAAATATATATATATAAAACAATATATAAATATGTATATAAATAAATAAAATATAAAAAATTTCGACAAACTGAGGTTAATCCATATGTGTGTGTGTGTCTATCCATATATATATATATATATATATATATATATATATATATATATATATATATATATATATATATATATATATATATATATATATATATATATATATATATATATATATATATATATATATATGAGAGAGAAACAGATATATAATGTGTTTGTTTGTGGATATATATATATATATATATATATATATATATATATATATATATATATATATATAAATATATATATATATATATATATATACATTAAAATTTGGCCTACACGTACTAAGTAACATTAAGAAAACGCACCAAAAACTTGGACTCCTCTACAAGAACAAACATTTTTATCCAGTAAAGCCAAGGCAGACCTATCCCATGCCTATCTACTACCAACCCTTCTCTACAGCTCTCAAGTATTCTCCAACTTACAGACTACCCTTCTCTCTAATTTAGAAACTACCTATAACATCATCATCATCATTATCTTTTTTCGGCTGTTCCCGTTAGAGGTCGCCTCAGCAGATCATCTGTTTCCATTTCTTCTTGTCCTCTGCATCATGCTCTTTCACACCAACCGCCTGCATGTCCTCTCTCACCACATCCATAAACCTTATCTTAGGCCTTACTCTTTTCCTCTTACCTGGCAGCTCCATCCTTAGCATCCTTTCCCCAATATACCCAGCATCCCTCCTCAGCACATGTCCAAACCAATGCAATCTCGCCTCTCTTGCATTGTCTCCAAACTGTCCAACCTGAGCTGACCCTCTAATATACTGATTCCTAATCCTGTCCATCCTAGTCACACCCATTGCAAATCTTAACATTTTTAACTCTGCCACATCCAGCTCCGACTCCTGCCTTTTCGTCAATGCCACCGTCTCCAACCCATATAACATAACTGGTCTCACTACCCTCTTGTAGACCTTCCCTTTCACTCTTACTTGTACCCATCTGTCACAAATCACTGCTGACACTCTTCTCCACCTATTCCACCCTGCCTGTACTCTCTTCTTCACCTCTCTTCCACACTCACCATTACTCTGAACTGTTGATCCCAAGTACTTAAACTCATCCACCTTTACCAACTCTATTCCCTGCATCCTCACCATTCCTCTACCCTCCCTCTCATTTACACACATATATTCTGTTTTAGCCCTGCTGACCTTCATTCCTCTCGTCTCTAAAGCATATCTCCACCTCTCCAGGATCTCCTCAACCTGGTCCCTACTCTCACTACATATCACAATGTCATCTGCAAACATCATAGTCCACGCGGCCTCTTGTCTAATCTCATCTGTCAACCTGTCCATCACCACTGCAAATAAGAAAGGGCTCAGAGCTGATCCTTGATGTAATCCCACCTCCACCTTAAACATATCTGTCACTCCCAACGCAGTCCTCACCAATATCACACTACCCTTGTACATATCCTGTACCACTCTTACATACTTCTCTGCCACTCAGAAACTACCTATAACAAGGTTACTAAATTTGCAGCAGAACTCCCATACCTATCACACTACTGCCTAGCACTCAGGAAACTAAACTGGTTAGAGCTTCCCCATAACCTTCTCCTCTCCCAGCTTCAGATTTTACACTCTATACTCTCTCAAGCAAAGTTAGCAGTGCCATGATTGCTCCCCAGGCTAATGAAAGCGGATAAGGTACACATATTAAACCTAGAGTACTTGATTAAGATTGAAAACTATTCTCACAAACACTGGCTAATCTACAATGTATGTACTGTACCTGTGAACTATGTATGCATTCTACCTATGTTCCAAATTTTAGCTGTACACCATAAATCTATTAAGTACCTTTATTTTTAAATTAATATTTTTTTGTTTGTTCTCTCCACTGTAACTGTTGATGTGCTGCATACCACTGCAAAAACATGTCTTTTGTAATTTGTGTGTATACTGATCATGTCTAAATGTATCTGTAATTTTTCTATGTGGAGCTTTTCTCCCTAGGCTTCTGCTGAAAAAGGGCCATGTTGGCTCAGTCAGACACCCCCGGTTAACAAATGTAAAATAAAAAATAAAATAAAAAAATAAATAAATACTGCACCAACCATCTTTTTGACCTAGCATTTCCTTTATTATCTCCTGCTGCTCCCTGCCCAGGACACTCCAGAGCATAGTACATCTCCTTACCATACACAAGCCAAAGATCAACTTTGGCAAAAACCTTTACAGCTATGCACCAACTGGAAACTGGAATAAACTTCCACTTGACATTTGAAATATTAAGCCCAAGCATCATTTCTAAAATGCATTAAAAAAGCACCTAAGCAATATAAGACTGTCAGTGTATACATCCCCCTGGTTGAGCTTTACTTCTCTTGGCCAACCCAAGTCCCCCCTGCCCCATCTGTGCCCCCCAACTCCTTTCTCTTCCACCTATTTCTCTGTACTACTCCTACTTCTTAAATCCCTCTTTCCCTTGTACCTCCAGTTCTTTACAGACATAAAGACACATTTTTGTACCTAACTACTACTTTCCCATGACTATCTCTCAGCTAAACTGAAGATAAAGAATGAGAACATTTCTATTTCTGTAATATTTACTGCAATACTCTACAGATTTGAGAGGTTCTAAAATATATTATGTATATGTAAATGTGAGTACAGGTTTGTGTGTGTGTTTGTAGGGGGTGTGGTAGGCTAATACTTTTATTACTCTTTACAATCTTTACCAATGACCTTAACAACAGCTGCTAGTCTGGCTAACATCATTCAGTAGGCAGATGACTCCTCGCTCATCTGCACTGCACCCTCAATTGAGACAATTCAAAAGAAGACCCAGACTGCCCTTACCAACATTGAAAAATACCTAGCAGCCCATCAACGGATACTACATCTTAATAAAACTAAGCTTATGGTCTTTTCAAATCCTTCCTCACTAGCCAATTACCAATCCCTCTCTATTTTCTCTTCCAATGGCATTAAAATAGAACCAGATGAACAAACTAAACTTCTGGGGGTTACCACAGACAATGCACTGAAATTTGACAAACATTTTAAAAAAATCCACATTAAACTTAGCACACTCTACAGAGCTAAACCCTATCTTACAGACCACAATAGACTGGCTACTGCAAGAATCCACTTATTATCCTCACTTCTCTATTGTTCTCAAATATTCACAAACCTCTGTAAAACTGAACTAAACAAACTCAAATCCTGCTATAAGAAAATAGCCAAATTTGCAACTAACCTACCCCAAAAAATACATCATTGTACTGCCCTCAATCAACTAAAATGGTTAGAACTCCCAAACGTGCTCACGCTAAACCAATTATTTGCCCACACTATGGCTCACGTGCACTGGGCCAGTAATCAAGGAGCCTCAGTCCTCACCATTTACACCAGTGAGGGGCGTCCACATTGGAAAGGATAACAAATACACACACAGTAAAGTACAATTTCCCTTAAGAGCATACAGAGATCACAATCAGTCTGGGGCTGGTTTCTCCTTTTCTCTCCAGATCCCCAATAAGACTCCCAACTGGTACAGATATAGAGTGGAGCCCTTAGCCAGGGTTCCAAGCCAAGTCCTCCCAGCACTCCCTCTGTCCAACCAGTGCTTTGTGTCCCTGCCCAAGTAGCTGACACACACACACACACACACTTTGAGATATCATTTATATACAACCACACAGACACTCCTGGGGAAGGCGGGCACAGGTTCACTAGCTGTTCCATTTCTGTCCAGGCTATAAGGTAGTAATCCACTGCCACAAGAACCCCTATTTATCAGTAACCAACAAGGCCCTTCCCAAAGGTTGTCCAATTATTACTGTGCAATATTATTATCCAGTTAGTAAGTGTGACCAGAACTTTTAAGGCTTATTGGAGTGGCTTTGTACAGTATCACTGTATCCGTGCAATGTACTCTACAGCTTAAATAATATCTATGCAAAGGAGCCACAGTTGAAAGGTTTTAAAAAAGATTTAATAATAAAAACACAAGACAATATTTCTTACTACACAGTGCTAGTCAAGAGTCCAGACATCACAGGAAAATGCTTAAAATAATACTGTGGAATAGTTCTGACATAAATATAGCAAACAGCTAGACTAAACATACTATTTTCTATCTTTTCCTAAGAGCAATCACAGTTCTAAATAAACTTACATATAGAGCAAAAGCAGAGTACTGGTGAGTTGCTGTCAGCTTTAGACAAAATTCAAAATGCTCTATCTCTCTCTGTCTGAGACAGTCTTTAAATTGATAATACATCACTGGTGACTCATTTTAGATTGCATCATTCTTATCTGGTTCCCAGGCTAACAGAAACTCAGAGTTTAACATAGCTTTGATCTTACACCTGGTCAGGAAACCACAGCAATTGAAGACATTATATATATATATATATATATATATATATATATATATATATATATATATATATATATATATATATATATGTGTATGTAAAATCTAGCAATTACCTCTGGTCTCAAAACAATAGAAAGAGTCTGCTGGTCCAGACATCACGGCTCCAAGTGTGGGATCAAACAGTCATACAATGCTCGACTTATCAGCTTTCTTCCAGCAGAGTGCACTGCTACATTTCTGATGTTCAACATTTAACACAAATTTCTTACATTTAAGAGAACAAGCCTGTGGCTTATATTAATATTTACAAATGACAAAATTATCCACAAAACTCTAGCTAGCTAGGCTGGCAGCCTTGAACTCAAGCTAGTTTTTCAAGTGACCCTTGAAAAATGTTGCTGAAGAGGGTTAGGTCTATCTGAGTATACATTACCCCATTCCCTGTCTTGACAGCCCATCTGCGTTGGCGTTGCTAACCCCACTGCGGAGCTGCACTGACATCTTATATGCTTGCAACCCTAGGCTCCATCTTAGCAACTTGACATTTTGCTAGCTAGCTTGGTGTAACCATGTTAGGGGATTGTGATCTGTAACTACAGTGAATTTTCTTCACCCTTATCTGTATGGAAGAAAATTCACTTTAACAACAGTGAATTTTCTTCCATACATATAAGGCTGAAGTTTCTGCAGTGCCCACATTATGGCTAGACATTCCTTTTCTACAGCTGCATAGCATTCCTCCTAGGGTTGAAGCCTACGACTGAAATAAACCACTGGGTGCTCTTCTCTGTCTGAAGAAATCTGGCAAAGTACAGCCCCCACTCCATTGTTCAAAGCATCCACCTCCACAACAAATTCTTTGCTGTAATCTGGACTGGCTAACACAGGGGGTCCTCCCAAAGCTTCTTTAAGCTTCTGGAATGCCTGCTCACATGCTGTGGTCCACACTACCTTATCTGGACTGTTTTTCCTGGTCAGGTCTGTGAGGGGAGCAGCTATGGTACTATAACTAGGGATGAACTTTCTATAGCACCCTAAGAATTGCCTCACCTGCTTTTTGGTAACAGGTGCAGACCATGCCTGAATAGCTTCAACTTTGGAAGGTTCTGGCCTGATCTTACCACTCTCCTCTCGATGTCCCAGGCAGGAGACCTCTGCCATACCCACCTGACATTTGCTCAGCTTAATGGTCAACCCTGCCCTCTGTAGTCTGTCCAGCACCTCCCTGACATGTTGAAGGTGTTTTTGCCAGGAATGGCTATGGATGGCAATATCATATAGGTAAGCAAGGGCAAACCCTCATGCTCCTGCTAGGATATGATATACCAGCCTCTGGAAAGTTGCTGGGGAATTTTCCATCCAAAAGGGCATCTTTGTGAACTCATACAAGCCAAAAGGAGTCACAAAGACTGACCTCTCTTTAGCACTGGGAGTCAAGGGCACCTGCCAGTAACCCTTGGTAAGTTCAATGGTGGTAAGATACTTAGCCCCACCCAGTTACTCTAGGGCTTCATCTTTCCTAGGCTGGATACCAGTTCCACCACTGAGTCTGCTACGTTGTCCTCTTCATACTTTCACTAAAGCATTACAAGTTGGTAACCATCTGACTCTGTGTAACTATCTAATTTCCTCTAAGCCTTTTAGTTTAAGCACTTGGGCTTCAGACCAGTTTTAGATTAAGAAAGTTTGTGGTCTGCACTGTGGTGGCAGAACAGGTAGCTTACATCCTTCTAAGTTGGGAACTGCTGATTGAGGGCTCAGTGTCTGTTATTCTAAAAGTGTATTAATTCTGGTTTAAGCACTTGGGCTTCAGGCCAGTTATTTTACATTAAAAGGGTTTGTGTTCTGCACTCTTGTGGGAGGAGAGGCTGGACTCTGCCCTTCTGAACTGGGAATGTCTGGTTAAAGGCTTATAGTGCCTGCATATTTGAACTGCTTCTTACTGAAATTGGCACGCCTTGTTTGCTGTAGCATAGACTAGATCCAGGCCTGCTGAATCTAGCTTTGTTTGTATAACTTGAGCACTAATCCAGGCATTCTTTAAAGTTTTCAATTGTATTTATTACTGCTTGGTAGTAACTTGATTAAAGTGTAGCTATCATTCTAAGTCTTTTGGATTAAGCACTTGGGCTTCAGACCAGTTGCTTTACATTAGGAAGGTTTGTGGCCTGCACTGTGGTGGCAGGACAGGTAGCTTACATCCTTCTAAGTTGGGAACTGCTGATTGAGGGCTCAGTGTCTGTTATTCTTAAAGTGTATTAGTTCTGGTTTAAGCACTTGGGCTTCAGGCCAGTTATTTTACATTAAGAAGGTTCGTGGTCTGCACTCTTGTGGGAGAAGAGGCTGGACTCTGCCCTTCTGAGCTGGGAATTTCTGGTTAAAGGCTTATAGTGCCTGCATATTTGAACTCTTTCTTTCTGAAATTGGTACACCTTGTTTGCTGTAGCATAGACTAGATCCAGGCCTGCTAAATCTAGCTTGGTTTGTATGCTTGTTGTTTGTTTGCTTGTTATTTCCCTGAAACATTAATTCCACCTAAAACGCGGCTTTTCAGCGCTTCTGTGGATCCCTAGTGATATCTGCATTGCTTACTGTACTTATTTCTTTGTTTCACTTGAAAGAACTTTACTGTTTGTCGTTGTTGCATTTAAGTTACCTGTAACACATTGCATTTAAGTTACCTGGCACTTCCTCACTAAAGCAGTTATATAAGTCAGCACTAAAAAATTAAAAGCACTACACCCTCACAAACTCCCCTTTAGTACCTTGTTCCCCATTAGCCTTTTTTCAATTATAAAGGAATTCCCAATACTATTCTAGCATGTCCAAAGGTCAGTTGTCAATCTCCTCTCCAGTCCAGCTGGTGAATCTGGGAATCTTGAGGCAATGTTACAATTGCCTCATGTACACAGACAACCCTCTCCTCCTCCCAACAAATTCCAACACATGTGAGAGATGCAACCATATAGCCATACTGGAGGCTAAGCTCTCTCAACTCAGTACTGGCGAAACCAGTCAGGAGGTGAAGGAAACCACACTCACTACAATTCCAGTCTCACACAGACCTACCATGACAGCAAACCAAACACATAAACACACAAAAACATACTCAGAGGCTCTAAATAAAAATCTGCCTAAGCAGCAGAGACCTCCAAAGCAGACACCCAAGCAACCGCTACCCCAAAACAAAACACGTGCAACACATAGCTCACAAAGCCAGTGTGCCGAACAGTCACAGCCCTTAAGGTTAAACAACACACCTGATACACTTGTAATATGTGACTCTATCATCAGGCACATTGACGTCCCGCTCACCAGGCTGAACAAGGAGAAGGTCACGGTGAGCTGCCTGTCAGGTGTTAGGATCTGCCACATAACACAAGCACTCAGGTCACTCCAAGGCAAGTACAAATATGACTCAGTCATTGTCCATGCTGGTGTGAATGACCTGAGACATACCTCCCTGGACTACATGAAAAGAGACATAGAGGAGCTCTCTGAGCATGTAGCCCAGGCCGGTATGACCCTGTCCTTGAGTAGCATCTTACCCTCACCAAGAATGATGCCACAATATGAAGACAAGATGATCAATTTCAACAATTGGCTTAAGTGTTGGTGTCATTCAAAGGGGATCCAATGCCTGTCAGCCTGGGATGACATGCTCGACAAGCCATGATGCTTCGCTAGGGACGGCTTGCACCTGTCACCCCTGGGCTTTCAGATATTGGCAAAGGCTCTTGCTACCCCCATAGTGCCTTTTTTAGGCAAGGCTCAAAAGACAAACCCACCTCCATAGGTATCACAAGGGATAAGAAACTAAGAGTAATGCTACTCAACGCCAGAAGTCTAAACCTCAGGATGCACACACTTGAAACTCTCCTTAGCATGGAGAACATCGATATCTGTGCAGTAATAGAAACCTGGTTCAAGGCTCCCAAGAGCACCCCAGCACTACCAGGTTATACCTCATACCATGCTTTTCGGCCTCAAAACTTGGACCGAACCACAAAAAGAGGGGGAGTATCAATATTCGTCAAAGATACCCACACCTCCAGGTTGGTGGCACAGCACGAAGCATCACAGACTATCCATGTGCAACTAACAGTGGGTAAAACTGCCTTCCAGTTTATAGACTGCTACAGACCACCATCCCAAACCCCGGAACCCCACTCGGCCTTCCCGAGAACACTGGAAAATATAAAGGTCTCTCCAAACACCATTATATTGGGTGACTTCAACTACCCAAACATAGACTGGGAGCATTACTCTAGCTCCAACACCCTAACCCAAAGGTTCCTAGAATTTATAAACTCAAATGCTATGGAACAACTTGTTTCCACTCCCACAAGAGAGGAAAACATACTGGACCTGATCATCACCAACATGGGGACTCTATGCTCCAGACCAGAAGTGTATCCCTCATTGGTAAGATCAGACCATAAACTAATCTCACTGGATATTCACATCCCGACTCCACCCCCTGCCCTGAAAACCACAGTGAAAAACTTCTCTAAAGCAAATTTCACACTCCTCAAAACCGAGGTGGAATCCTTCAAAGCCCTCGGGCCTGTGGAAAATATGGCCCAGACCGCAGAATCCTTTATAAACACATTCTATGAACACCTTCAGGAATGCATGGATCATGCAATCCCAAATAAAACCAAGACCCAATCCTCCAAAGGCAGGCGTCCTGTCTGGTGGACCCCAGCCATAAACAAACTATACAATAGAAGGAGGAAGCTACTACATGATAGAGCAAAATCCCAAAAAGGGAAGGCATTTCTGATCAGTATTAGCAAAAAACTATGGGCACTCATAAAATCGTCTAAGGCCAGCTTCGAGAGAAAAATTGCACAGGACACTAAGGATAATCACAAGGCTTTCTTTAGTCATGTTAGGAACCTGGGTGGGAATTCCCAGATATGCTCAGAATTAGTCCAAAATGACAAAAAAATACACCAAACCCACAGACATTGCTAACATCCTAGCTGACAGGTTCACCGCAACCCCCCCCCTCCCAACCAAAAGGGCAAATATCTATCCCAGCAGAGTGCTACCCCCCAGACATCTCAGATGCTCAGGTAAGAGCTGCCCTCTCCAAAGCAAAAAACACAGCATTAATGGGACCAGACGGTGTCCTGGGCTGCATCCTACATGAACTCCAAGAAGAGCTAAACCCAAACATAAAACTACTGTTCAGTCTCAGCCTTACTACAGGATATGTACCCAAAGAGTGGCGTACAGCAACAGTGGTCCCTCTTCACAAAGGTGGTGCCTCAACGGATCCTGGAAACTATTGCCCCATAAGCCTGACTAGCTTTTTCTGCAAAGCTATGGAAAGGATCATCATGGACCTCATAAATAAAGATATTGGGGACCTACAGACACTGGACCCTTCCCAGTTTGGCTTTGTTAAGGGCAGATCCTGCCTCTTAAACCTGGTTGATTTCTTTGAAATGGTCACCAAGGCCATTGATGAGGGGAAGGTGGTCCACACAGCCTACCTGGACCTCGCAAAAGCCTTCGATACAATACCCCACTTGGGCATGATAGATAAGCTCACCAGCTTATATATAAACCCCTATGTCACTAGATGGGTTACAAACTGGCTCAAGGACAGAACCCACATGGTTAGACTTGCTGGAGCCATGTCAGACTCCAAACCAGTTACAAGTGGCATCCCACAAGGCTCAGTCGTGGGACCTCTCTTGTTAGGCATATATTTCTCGGAGGTACAGGCCAACACGGAAGGACTGTGGCTGACCAAGTTCGCAGATGACTGCAAACTGGGAGCCATAATCGACTCTCCAGCCGACACAAGCATCCTCCAAAAGGGCCTCATAGAAACAGACAACTGGTGCCAGAGCCATGGCCTCAAGCTAAACACCAAAAAGTGTATAGTCATTCCCTTTGGCAAAAACAAAGTACCCACAAATTACCACATAGGTGGCAATCCATTAAGTACAGAAGAGGTAATTAGGGACCTGGGGACCCAAGTTGATAGCAATCTCTCATTTGACAACCACGTGGCCAAAGTGGTTAGAAAAACATTTTATATAGCCCACCTAATCTTGAAGGGATTCCCATCTAGATAAGGGGAGGTCATCGTGCCTCTTTACTCATCCCTCATCAGGCCCATAATTGAGTACAATGCCCCTTTTGGGATGTACCTTACCAGACACCTGCAGCAACTGGAAAGACCCCAAAAGTACCTCATCAAGAGGATCAAAGGGCTCAAACAGATGCCATATGCTGCCCGGTTAAAGAAACTCCAGCTCTACTCAGTGGCATACCGCCTGCTCAGAGGCAATCTGTGCCTGACATATAAAGCCATGTCCAACCCGGAATTAATGGACATGCTGCAACTCAGAAAATCCAAATCCCATCAAGCTACGCGCTCAAGAGACTTGAACCTCAGCACTGAAATAAATAGGACATGCTGGAGGGACAGATTCATAACCCAGAGGCTCCCTTCACTCTGGAATAAAATCCCAGTCCAGGTTAGGCAGAGTCCCTCATTGACTCTCTTCAAGAGGAATCTTGATGAGTGGATGGGAGATCGTAGGTTTACCCTGGGTATCACTTCTGTGTCACTGTTAGACAGTGGCACAGTATACTAACCTCGAAAAAGGGCATAGCAAAATTAATTTAAAATGGGTGGTGAAAGCCAAACACACTCTGGCTAGGCTTATAAATGCCCTAGGGCAGATAGCCTAGTATGAACCTATGAACCTATGTAGTCTACACAAAACCTGGTGCTGCCATCCTTCTTTGGCAACAGCACCACTCGGGAGGCCCAGGGACTGTTGGACTCTTGAATTACCCCTAGTTCCAACATCTCTTGTATTTCCTTCCTCAGAGTCCATTTGACTCTCAGGCACCCTATAAGGGGCCTGCCTAATAGGCCTTTGGTGTCCTGTATCCACGTGGTGCTGCACCAGGTGGGTGCACCCTGGTTTCCCAGTGAACATGTCCCCAAACTCCTGTAACACTGCTCGGATTTCTTGAACATGGGTAGGAGAAAGCTGCTGGATCATTGATACCCCTTCCACTGAGGTGTCAATCCAAGCCTCACTGAGAAGATCATTCACCAGATCTCCCTTAGACTCCTCCTGCAATCCACTGCAAATATTCAGCACAAGGGCCTCCCTGTCATCGTAAGGTTTCATCATGTTAACATGGCACAATTTGTGCTCCTGCCTCCTGCCTAGCAGTTATACCATGTAGTTTACATCACCTATCTTTCTTACCATCTTGAAGGGTCCCTCCCAAGCTGCTTGCAGCTTGTTGTGTCTGACAGGAATGAGAACCATTACCTGCTGCCCTACAGTGTACTCTCTAACTCAAGCATTCCTGTCATATCAGACCTTTTTCTGTGGTTGGGCTTCTACCAGGTTCTTCTGGGCCAAACCCATGAGTTCCCCGAGCCTTGGCCTGAGGTTTAGGACATATACCACAACAGACACCTTGTGAGATTCACACTCACCGTCCCACTCATCTCAAATTATATCTGGAGGTCCCCTCACCCTATGCCCATACAGCAACTCAAAGGGTAAAAAAACTGTGGATTTCTGGGGAACCTCTCTGTAAGCAAACAGATGGGACAAATATTTGTCCCACTCCCTCTTAAACTGGCCTGCAAATGCCTGTAACATGGACTTAGTTGTAGAGTTTAACCTCTCAACAAGACCATTAGTCTGGGGATGGTGGGGTGCGGTCTTCAGGTGCTTCACCCCACAATACTTCCACAGACAAGCCAGCAGTTCTGATATGAAATTGGCACCTCTGTCAGTCAGTATTTCTTTTGGGAAACCTACCCTGATGAAAATCTCTAACAAAGCATTTGCCATCTTTTCTGCTTCAATGGAGGACAAAGCCATGGCCTCAGGGTATGTTGTAGAATTTGTGGTACTCATACGCCCCACAATATCCATAGCTAACCTCTGAAATGGTTCCTCAATCACAGGCAAAGGCATCAAAGGAGCCCTCACCTTGTCTCCTGCCATTATATATGTAAAATCTAGCAATTAACTCTAGTCTCAAAACAAAGAATCTGCTGGTCCAGATATCACGGCTCCAAGTTTGAGATCAATAGACATACAATGCTTGACTTATCAGCTTTCTTCCAGCAGAGTGCACTGTTGTTACATTTTTGATGTTCAACATTTAACACAATTTTCTTACATTTAAGAGAGCAAGCGTGCTGCTTATATTAATATTTACAAATGACAAAATTATCTACAAAATTCTATCTAGCTAGGTTGGCAGCCTTCACACACAGTGATGTATAAACCTGACCACTGCCCAGCCCTAACTAACCTTGCCCAACCCTAAAGAAAACTTAACTTCCTTAGATCAGCAGACAAATTCCTACTTAAAGTAAATAAATCTCTTTACTCTTATGGGGACTTCTTATACTGACACAAGATTGCTAAAGTCAGGAACTCACTTCCCTCAACAAATCCTATCTATTGATCATACAATATACTTTAAGAAGGAACTAAAACAATATTTCATATCAGACTGGCTATGCCCATGCTCTACTCCAGACTAACCTTCCCCCCACCCCCCATTTCTCTACTACTCTGGCCACAGCTTTCTAAATCTTCTGATGAAGGTCCCTCTTCACACACACACACACACACACACACACACACACACACACACACACACACACACACACACACACACACACACACACACAATATATATATTGTCCTATGTTAAATGTTTATATCATATCTATACATGCACTGACTTGTAATTTTATTGTATGCTATTCACAATGTCTTTTAGGCTATGTACTATGTTTTTACTGTCTTATTTTATAATACCTGTATCTTTATTTATTTATTTTACATTTGTTGACCGGCTTTGTCAGACTGAGTTAAGTAGCCCTTTTTCAGCGGAGGCCCAGAGAGAAAAGCTCCATATGTTCTACAGATTATAATTTACAAAAATAAGTAAACAATCTACTGGTTTACAGAAAATATTCAAAGCAACATATACATAAAAAACAAGGATTTACTACAGTAAACTAACAATTATGCCTGTCAGATTTAGAATCCTACATCATTCAGAAGGACAAACTAGAAGTTATGTACTTAACATAATGTTCCATGTTTATAGTCCATCTCACCTATATTCTTGCTAGTTGGGTTCGGAGCCGATCCTCGGCTCTAACTTGGCCAAATACTAAAGCTCGAGAGCTTTCAGTGGCTCGAGGCTAATCCCTATCCCATGCTGCTCCAGGCTACATACCCAGATCTTGTTTGCAAGTCAGCAAGAAGCACCTTATCTTCTATATGTACATAAAAATATATATACATATTTACAAATCACTATAATTCAGTCAAGAAAGAGGCTGAAAGACATCATATCTCTGCAGGCAGATCATTTTGTTCACCAATTCCTCCAGGAACAGGAGGGGGAAGGAGGGTGGGATGCAAGAATATAGGGGAGATGGACTACAAACATGGAACTTTACGGTAAGTACATAACTTCTAGATGTTATGTAGTCCATCTTGCCGTAATTCTTGCTGGTTTCGACAGCATCCCTAGCACCTAAACCCTAGGGTGGCTCAGGAAAAAATAATTTTCAGTACTGTGGATCCAAAGGAAGCCCTGTTTCAGGAGTCCAAGTCCACTTCCCCCATGTAGCAGCTGCATAAATCGAATCTAAGGGAAACCTTGCTTGAAAGGCAGATGAAGTTGAGACCGACCTAGTGGAGTGATCTTTTATCTTCCCTGGTAATTGTATGTCATTCTTTTGGTATGAAAGGATGATACAATCTGTAAGCCATCTAGACAAGGTCACCTTTGAGACTGGTAATCTTGTCTTCTTATCAGAAAAGGAGACAAAAAGTTGATCTGACTTTCTAATGTCTTTTCCTCTATGCAAGTAGAAACGCAACTATCTGTGCACATCAAGCTGGTGTAGTTTATATTCTGCCTTGTTGGTGTAATTGAGGAAAATGACTGGCAATTCCATGGATTGGTTTATGTTGTCTTCCGAACAAACCTTTGGGTAGAAGGAGGGATTAGTTCTCAGAGATACCCTACACTATAAGGCGGACATACTGAAAGAGGCTACAGCTCTGAAACTCTTTTGGCCAATGTAATGACAACAAGGAAGAGGGTTTTCCACGATAAATATTTCAGCTCACAAGTAGAAGCAGGTTCATAGGGAGATGTAGTCAGAGAATTTAGAACCAAATTTAGATCCCAGGGTGTCACCGGTTCCTTAATCGGGGTCCTAAGTAGAAAGGTACCTTTGAGAAAGGCCTTGCATAATCTGTGAGACATAAAGGGAACACCCATTTCACCTGTATGAAAATTGGAGATAGCAGCTAATTGTACCCTAACAGTAGTTGCTTCAGCGCCTTCTTCAAACAGATTTGAGAGAAGCTCTAAAATTGCTGGTATAGGAGTGGAATGAGGTTCGATATTTCATTTAGCTGCCCAACATGAAAATCTCTTCCATTTGTTAGAGTATAATTTCCTAGTGGAGAGTTTATGGGAAGAAGCTAGGATACAACTTACTGCTGGCGTGAAAGAATCGCACCTGACTAGTCATGGAATTAGAGCAGCCAAGCTGTCAACTTGAGGGTGTGGATAGATGGATGGAACTCTACCGAAGTGTGGGTCAGAAGGTCCGGAATTGGATCCAGTATCCAACATTGCTCCAAGAGGTGGGTATGTAGAAAGGGAAACCAAACCTGATGAGGCCAGTATGGAGCAATGAGGATCATCTTGCTTCTCAACCATTTGGCTTTCTGTAACAACTTTGGAATGAGTGGAAAGGGGAGAAAGGTGCAGAGTAATCCCGAGGGCCAATCATGAACCAGTGCATCCCTGGGTGTCTTCCCCATAGGGGGATTAGGGCAAACTAGCTGCGGCATTTGGTATTCTTGGGAGTGACAAAAAAGTTGCAGTAAGGCTGGCCCCATCTGCGGAAGGTCACCTCTGCAATCTCTCTGTTCAGGGACCACTCGTGAGGTAACAGGAGAGTCCTGCTGAGTCTGTCTGCTATCACATTAGATTTCCCCGGGTTGTGTGCTGCAATTAGAAAGCGTTAAGAAGCAATCACCCATTGCCAAACTTTTAATGCCTCTCTATATAGGGGGTACAATTTGGTTCCTCTTTGTTTATATACCACACTACCGACATGTCTGCCTGAATTACAAGTGTTCCTAGAGGGAGAGAGTCCTGAAGTGCCTGCAACACATAAAGCAACACTCTCATCTCTAGGATGTTGATATGCAGATGGTTCTCGTGGTCCTGCCATAAACCTTGAACTGCCCTTCCCAGATAATGACCCCCTCACCTGATCTGGGCAGCGTCTGTGGTTAACACTGCCTTTGGTTGGGGAAACACAAAGGGATGCCCTAGATACAACTGGTCTGTCTGAAGCCACCAAGTTAAATCTCTCTTGCAAGACTCTGTGATGTATATCGGATGTAAAAGAGGGAGAGCTTGCATCAGCCACTGTGCGAATAAAAGCCATTGTAGGAGTCTCATGTGTAACCGGGCTAAGGGCACCAGCAGAATGGCAGCAGCCATTGTTCCCAGGGTCTGTAACACTTGTCTGGCCTGGGCTTTCTTTGTTGAAATCAAAACTTTTACGTGTTGATGCAGGGAGTGGATTTGGTCTGGGTTGAGTCTTGCCGTCATGTCTCGAGTTTAATTCTGCCCCTAAGAAGACAGTATGTTGCAACGGTAACAAGGCAGATTTTTCTCGATTTATAGTAATGCCCATCTTGTTGCAAAGAAGAAGGGTTTCATCCCTAGCTTGAGATAGGAGATGCCTGGTCCAGGTATGGAAACACCCGGAATCCCTGATCTCTCAGGTGAGTTGTGACCACTGCTGTACATTTGGTGAATACTCTGGGGGCTGTAGTGAGGCCAAAGGGCAGGGCTCAAACTTGGTAGTGACTGGCTCCCAGCCAGAAGCACAGATACCTTCTGGACTGCCCATCCATTTTTATATGGTAGTATGTGTCTCCTTGAGGTCGATAGAGCACATCCAGTTGTCTTTCCTATGAAAGGGAATATCGAATGCAGGGTTATCATCTGGAACTGTTTTCTTTACAGATTTGTTTAATCTGCTGAGATCTAGGATGGATCTCCAGTCCCCTATCTTTTTTGGCACTAAAAAGAATCTTGAGTAAGTTCTGGATCGTATCTGGTCTGCGGGGACTTCTTGGATGACTCTTTTGTCTAGCAACGATTGAATCTCAAGAGTTGCCAAGTCCTTTTGCATGGGTGGAAAGTCTGGTAAGGACTTTTGTTTTGGAGGGGTGGAAGAAAAGGGAATGGGGTAACCTCTGGATATTATCTCTTGTACCCAGTTGTCTTGGGAAAATTGTTGCCAGGTGTTTGGGTACAATGACAAGCGACCCCTGATTGCCTCCAGAGAAGGGCAGGCGTGCCTCCTTTCAGGAGCACTGGTAGGGCCTATCAGAGAAGGTGTCCCTGATGCCATGACTCTATGGACCCCCTCTGCCACAAAGGTGGCGTCTTCCATTATAACTTCCTCCTCTGCCCCTGGGGGAAGAATCATCACATGCATCCGAGAAACCTTTCTGGGATTTGTGGAACCACATTTTCCCACCCTTTTGACCTTTGGGATAAGGTCTGGAATGGGCAGAAAAATGGACTCTCATGGCAGATAAGGTTTTCCCATCCTTCTTGCACCTGGTCAGCATCTCTTTTACCACAGGTCCAAACACGGCTGAACCATCAAAAGGGGCATTGGTAAATGAAGACTTGAAAGGTCAGCAAAGTTACAAAGGCACATCCAGGAATGTATCCTAAGAGAGATTCCTGATCCAGCCACTCTACTTGCTCTGTCAGCTGCATAGGAGTTTAGACTCATGGAGGAGTTTGCTATAGAGGTAAGGGTGAGATACCTTGTCTGTGGACCCTGCAGCTACTGCTCCTTGGAGGGTATCTCCTAGTTCTTTGATGAGATCCCTTTGAAGTCTAGTGAAATGGGACAAATAGTTCAGTGACTGTAAGGTGAATGTGGCTGAAGAGAACACGCGCTTGCCATATCTATCCATATTAGAAGGATGGATAGATGAAGATGTTTCTGACAATTCCTTCTTCGTGGCCACCACCACCACCATGGCATCTATGGGAACTCCTTTTGTCAAAAATTCCTTTTCTTTTGGGGCCATAATAAATTTGTTTGGCTTCCTTGGAACAGGCTCCACAGTGTCTGGCAAAGTCCATGCTTTCCTGGAAATGACCTTTAACAACTTGTAAGGAGGAGTCACCCAGGAGGTGGAAAGGTGAGATCCAAAAGCTTCCAGGTATACTGAATCATCCTCCGAAGGGTTGATGGGCTGCCAATCACCCCTCTGTTTCAGGATTTCCAGGATGTCAGCAAAGGAGACATCCTCAGTGGGGTATCTTGGGGACCCTTCAGATTCATCCAAGTCAGTATCTGAAGTTACTGACTCAGGTGAGTCAATGTGCTTCCTCTTGCAAAGCCTCTTCCTGGGAACATCCTCTGAGGGATACTCAGGAGAAGTCCCGGAAGAGGGGGCACCACATGCAGTGGTCACCTGGGGGTCCAGATCTCTACACTTAGGAGGGGGTGGAGAAGAGGCAGACACAGGCACCTGGTGAGGAATATGGAGTGGATCCAAGAGCAGTGCCATCTGAGGGGACAGCATCCTCTCTGCTAGCTCAAAAGCACCCTCACCCCACTCTGAAGACCTCCGCACAGAGGATGCTGGAGATCTGCTCTGAGGAGGAGAAGGTGGTTCCGAGGCAGAGGTAGGCACTGAGCTCAACTGAGCCAAAGCATTAAGAGGGAGAGTCAGATTGGAAGACATACCATGCTGACTGTCATCCCCAGAGCCAACCAGAGAGCATCGGCTCCCAGATGTCTCAGCACCGGATGGAGCCAAAGACACCAGAGCTGAAGTCGAAACTGAAAAAGCCGGCAAGGGTCGCTGGGCCAACAGTTCCACTACAATCAGATCCATACCCTCTGGCTCCGAAGACTCTAGAGTAATTGGAGGAGGAATCAAAGAAGTGGAGTGGAGACACATGGCTCTGATGCCTTTGAGCCCAGAGGCAAAAGCAATTTAGCCAGGGCCAGTGTGCATAGCAATCTCTTCACCACCTGCTCTACATCATCATCTGAAAGAATCCTGGAGGAGTGGGTGGACAAAGTGGGAGATCTCTTAGACTCCAGTATGGGAGATCTCAAGACTGGTGACACCACCTTCGGATCCAAAGCTGGAGTCCAAGGAGTAGAAACCTCAGTTGGCTCCTTTGACACTAATGGCGCCAAAGAGGTTGGTGATGCAGACCTGTTGGAGCCAAGAGCCCTCATTTCCGAAATCTTTTTTCATGGCTCTGAATCTGGAGTGGAAGCTGACCTCTTTCTAGATGACTTAGAACTCTCATCCAAAGCTTGCTGAAAGGGAAGACCACTTTTGGCCATTAACTTAGTTTTACGCTCCTGTAGGACTCTACTACTGAAACTGTGACAAATAGTGCAAGGGTCTTGCAGATGTATGGCACCAAGACAGTAAACACAATTAGTGTGCACATCTGTCAATGACATCTTCACAGCACACTTTACAAATTTTTTGAACCCAGAAGGCTTATGATCCTTGGGTTCTTTAGAGGATTCCTTCAAACTCTCCTTAGACATTATTTAGGCAAACAATCACAAACTACTAAGCTACTAAACTTATTAAACTTTTAAAACTTTTTTTTTTAATAGAATCCTCTAACTAAAAAGGATTCTACCAAAAAGGGAAAGGGACAGAAGCCTCTAACTTAAACAGGTTCTGACCTGGGAGAGAAATGGCCCTGAAACTTAAGGGACCGAGAGAGGCCTCTAACTAAAACGGCACTCTCTAAAAAATGGGCGGAAAGACTTTGAAGGGGATAATGCAGACAACACGAACAGCTAACAGGGATATATAGGGAAGAAAAATAGTACAACTAGCTAGAAAAAATACCAAATAATTGAAAAGTTATACTTAAAAGCCAACGAGCCAACTGAAGAAACATCTCAAAGCTTGCGTGGCAAACGAGATCTGGATATGTAGCCTGGGGCATTATGGGATAGGGATTAGCCTCGAGCCACTGAAAGCTGTCGAGCTTTAGTATTCAGCCGAGTCAGAGCAGAGGATCTGTTCCGAACCCAACCAGCAAGAATTATGGCGAGATGGACTACATAACATCAATAGTTTTGTCACCAGATGTAAGATCTAACATTATGCAGATAACAATTATGTAATGTGCTTAGGATAGAGAAGTTAATGTGAGACAAGGTCTAGTGAGTTAGAGTTACAAAGGTTGAGAGCAGACAGAGGTGTGCAGTTAGGGTTGATAAGCTGTTTAAGGTGGGTAGGTACAGAGTCAGGTCCATTGGCTTAACAGGTATTCTTTAGTGGCTAGCTTGAATTGACTAAGTTGCTTGAGTAACTTGATCTCTAGTGGGAGTTTGTTCCATGCCTTGGAAGGATTATAGCTATAGAGGATACATCCTTTCTTAGTTTTCAGTTTGTGGATTTGTAGCAGATCTAGGTTAGAGCTCCGGAGGGAACTAATAGGTGAATAGTGAGAGATAACAGATGATAGGGTAGGACAGTAAGAAGGCTGATAAAGGATGGAGTGGATGATCCAGAGTTGAGGGAGAAGAAACTGGTGAGGTAGTTCAAGCCAGTTAAGGTGTCTGAGTGATTGACAGTGATGTGACTTGTAAGTTTGATGTGCTGCAAATTTGGCTATCTTGTTGTAGGTAGATTCAAGTTTGGCAAGGAATGTGGACTTGAGGCAAGTAAGAATTTAACAGCCATAAAAGACTGGGTATGAGGCAGGCATAACAGAGCGTTACTTTAGCTTCACTGGTGAGAAACTGTTTGTTACGGTACAGAAGCCCTCGTTTCTGATGAGTTTTCTTGATACAGTTACAAACTTCAACCCCACAACTTTCTCTAACTCCCTAAAACAAACAAACTGGAACTCTTTAAAAAATCTTCCTCTAGACAATGCCGTAGATTTTTTTAACTCAACCTTCTTAAATACCCTCAACTTCCTAGCTCCACCAAGAACAAAAAGAATAAAATAGCTAACCAAAGATACCAAAAGACTCATGCAACAAAGAGATAAATACTGGAAATTATACCATCAAAATAAGCAGCCAGAAACTCTTCTTAAATATAAACAACTTCGCAACCTTGCTAAAAAAACAAATTATCAAAGACAAAAAATCCTACTATATTATACTCCAGTCTAACCACACCAAAAACCCTAAACAATTCTGGAATTCCATTAACTCACTTCTCAATCCAGGTACCAAAAACAATACCTGCCCTGACACCAGTATACCTGATCCAGAAATAGCCGCTCTAGTCAACTCCTTCTTTACCAGTTCCATAGCAGAACTGACCAAGACTTTCTCAAACAACAACCCTTCCCCGTAACTTATCCCATCTTCCCCAGACCCTACACTACCCACTACCCCCAATCCTCCTCCCTTATTTGAACTTAAACCTATCTTAACCTTATACAATCACTGCCCTTCTCTCTTTCTTAGATATAGTAAACTGTGTCCGTGATTCTGGAAAACTAGTATCAACAGTTCTACTAGATCTCTCCAAGGCATTCGATACTACCTCCCATACCCATCTCCTGAGCCATCTTTCTAACCTTAATCTCTCTCAGAATACCTTATCCTGGTTTTCAAGCTACCTCTCTAACAGATCTCAAGCTGTGAAGTGAAGAAAAGGCACCTCAACCTTCCTTCCTACCATTACTGGAGTACCCCAGGGATCCATACTAGGTTCAATGCTGTTTAACATATTCATCAATGATTTCAACACAGACATACCCAACACTAAAATCGTACAATATGCAGACTACTCAACTTAAGTCTGTTCCGCCTCTAACCTCATTGAGCTCCAAACAATAACTCAAACTGCCTTCTCTACCACTGAGAATTGGATGCTTCAAAACCACCTCTCTCTAAATGCCAACAAATCCAAAATATTACTATTCTCTCCTTCAAAATCTTTTCCTTTTGATAAAAACACATTCCAAATTATCAGTCAAAACAACACTACCATAGAAGTTGTTCCATTCTCTAAACTACTTGGGGTAACTATACGTGAACACCTAAAATTTGATACATTAAGCAAAACATAAAGAAAACACATGTAAAACTTGACATGCTATACAGGAACATCCATTTTCTCTCTCCTTCTACAAGATAAACTCTTGCCATCGCCTATCTATTTCCCTCAGTAATGTATGGCACTCCTTTACTAACAAACCTGTCTTCCTCTCTCTCCTCCAAACTGGAAGTCTGTTATAATAAAATTTCAAAATTTGCCACCATAGCCAAATACTCCTCCCATTATTGCACTGACCTCTACTTGTTAAATTGGCTAGAACTCACCAACTACCAAGACTTCCTCCAAATTATTACAGCCCACAGACTAATATTTCAACCTACTAATTGCCCGGCACTAACCAACATCCTACAATCATACACCCCACCCAGAACACTAAGATCCACTCACCAAAACCTAATCACTGTCCACAAACCCATCCGTCCTGCTGGTCAGCTTCTGTTATCGTACTCTTTAGCCAAAAAATGGAATTCTCTCCCTCCTTCACTAAGGACATGTGAAAACTTTGATAACTTCAAATCCCAGCCCCATTCCTACATTTCCTTTAATTGGAAATGCAACGGCATTCTCCCTACCTAGCCTACTAATCACCCCACTCCATCCCAAATTACTAAACACCTAGCTAACTCTGAATGCAAGCAAAACTAACAATATTTTCATAATGTATATATTGTAAATAGCCTACTTCCAGATTTCCTCTCTCTTTCAATTAAGTCATTACTCTCTCCTTCCAATGAAGCCATTACTGCCATCTTACATTTAATTGCTATGTAACCAAAGAAGAATTCCAATCTCTAACATGAAATAAACTTTTAAAGTTTTTAATCTACTCTGATTGTATCTGTAACTTAACTATGTAATGCTGAGCTTTTCTCCCCGGGCCTCTACTGAAAATGGGCTCCCTGAGCCCAGTGGACCTCCCCGGTCATCAAACTGGAAATAAACAAATAAATAAATAAATAAACTGTTAATATGTAGATCGAATTTAAGTTGGTCATCAATGATGGCGCCAAGGGGTTTGGTGCTAGTTTCCACCTCGATGTGTGTGTTACTGAGGGACAGAATTGTGAAAGTAGATTTAATATGGTTGTAGTTTTTAGGAAGAAAATGCAGTAGCTTAGTTTTTTGGGGTTGTATACCTGTATACTTGACTCCTTTTATGCTATTATATTACTATGTTCATTGGAGCTTTTCTCCCCGGGTCTCCATTGAAAAAGGACTGCCTGTCCAAAGGACATTACCCGGTAAACAAATATAAATAAATAATAAATAAATTATTGACAGCCTCTATCCGTTAGTGACATAGAGGTCAGACTGTTTACAATTTCCCATCAAATGTTTTGTTGGAACATGGTTGTAGAGCCTATTCCATAGTGTGGGTAACCTTTGGGACACATAGTTGTCTATCCAGTGCGTTCTGTTTATGTCACAAGAGAAGTTCAGATCCCTGGATCTAGTGTTTCTGGCACTGTTTGTTTTGTGAATGTGCAACAGATCCATCAAGACTGGGTAAAATGCCAGGCTTGTCTGGGATATGAACCTGGCACCTCTCACATCCAAAGTGAGAATCATACCTCTAAGCTGATAAGCCATACTTGGACATGTGACCCAACAATGACGGTCATCCTACCAAGCAGCCTGACACTGACTTAGTAAACGTTTTTCTTCAATATTTCCATTTATCATCTGATTTGTGTAGAATGATGTTATCTAGCAGCCACTTTCTGTCCCCTGGCAGGATACAGAACCTGTATCTTCCCCTCAGTTGCATACCATTTTGTAATAGGCAATACTGTGGGCATTTAAAGTTTCCACTTTTTAGGTATTACTATGTTTTGCAGTAGTTTGATGACACTTCCCTAATGTAGGTGACTCTGGAATGCACAGCAGTACTGACCAATTATTTTGCATGCATGTTTTTACTCAAGTGCTAGGTCATAGCTACAGCAGTCACACAATCTAGTTCAGAATACTTCAGTTACTATAAAAGAATGATTTTTTTTTGTATCACTTGCCATATGCTAGGGAGAGACAGTGACCATATCGTCATCCGCATGGATCCGAGTAAAACATGATCATTTGTAAAGTATTCTGAAGTCTGTGTCAACTTTGCCCATATACAGGGCTTTAAACTTTTGTTGTCAGCTTTCATCAGTCTATACACACAGTTCACAATTTTTATGAATTACATCATTACCTACATTTTGAATAACATTGTATAATTACTATAAGGATTTTCATGAAATGTTACACTGTGGTATGGAAAGCCATAGCAACTGAGTTTTTAAGAGATTTACTATAAACTTGGGCTCATTATTCTTAACTAAGTGTTGAAGTTCAGTAATCACTTTAATCTTCAGTTGAAAAAAAAAAACTTCTGTGGCAAAGACAATACCACAGTAGGTGTGAAGGCAAGTAAAACTTCTCATTTCCGCTCAATGAGACAGCGAAAAGAAGTGAAAATGCCCCCATTCACATTAACAAGCTGGTGAAAACAGAGATTAATTTGTCAGGTCTGACGGAGTCCTGTTCTATCAATACTTCACAATTAATGGATTGTAATTTCAATGTATGACAAGTGACATAGAAGTCATTATTGGTAGGGTATGGCTCTGTAGGAGCTATGCCATACTTTGCACTTCCTGCAGGCCTTTTGGCTCAGGTCAGAACACACAAAGTGAAAAGTTGGAGGAGAGTTTCTTGCAATCTTTTCTCTGGTAAAAGGAGAAATAGTCCTGTTGACCTATGTGTTGTTACATGGATATTGGCTACATTGCTCATTTTTGAAGGAATCATTTTGAAATTGTCATCTTTGTCGAGTAAGAGTACTAACAGAAGACTGTGTGAACTATAAATACACCAGATAGGTGCTGGGTATTACAGCTAAGTGCAACTTTTTTTTTTTTTTGAGAGAGACTGTAAGACTGTGATGTCAGTGGTTTCAGTTCCTGTTCTGTGGGTGCATGGTGAGGAATAAATGGGTACAAAGTATGTATTTTGTGTACTTCTGCTGTATTTTGATGTTGACTGATTTCTTGTGTTTGTGCAATTTTTATGTGGATCTCAACCAATTTTCTGCTATTCATTGATTAGTGTGGATGTAACTGCAATCTAAGAATGTATGATGATGCAAGAGATTGTAATTCTGCTACCCTGTCCTTTGTTATATCATCTTACATCTAGTTCCCTGATGATGTTGGCTTTTTTTTTCATCACTTTACACATTCACAACTGCAAGCAGTATAGAGGTAGCAAACTCCAGTCACACTTCGAGAAATTGCAGGAAATGATGTCTGATAGACAAACAGAAAATAGGACAGGAGATGAGTAGTTTGGATTCAATCCAATGTTGACAGTGAGACAGTGGAGAAGATAAAGATGAAGAAGGAGTACAGATGAGCATTCCTAGACTTGAAGGCATATGACAAAGCTGATTTGGGCAATCCTGCAATGTACTGAAGACCCAGAAATAGAATTAGTGCAGACTATGTACAAGAACCCAATGGCACAAGTGCTAACAGTACGTACTCGGACTTGCAGAGGAGTTCCCAAATGGGTGTGCATCAAGGCTCAGCTCTGAGCTCACTGTTGTTTATACTAGTGATGGACTACATTAGCAAACTGGTTGGAGGGGACAGGTGAACAAAGCTGATGTACTCAGATGATGTGGCATTACAGACAAACAGTGAACAAGAAGTTTGCAAATGATTGGGGGATGAATACAAAACTGAAGTCACATCGAATGAAACTGAATACAAACAAGACAGCTGTCATAGCAACAAATGGAGAAATCAGAAGAAGCAAAAAACTGAGACTGAAGGGAATATAGCAGAACAGAATAAGAGTTTCAAGTATCTAGGAGAGGTGGTTGAGGAGAAGGTAAGTCTGAATGGGGAGGTCAAAGCTAGAGTCAGAGGGGGCTGCAGCCAAATAGCAGAGTTTGAGGGGTAATGTGTGACAGAATAATGTCAAAGAATCTGAAAAGATGTCCAAACCCACATTATGACCAACACTTCTTTATAGTACAGAAACCTGAGCAGTGAAGGCTGAGCAGTTGAGGAAAGTGGAAGTGATGGAGATGAAGTGACTTAGATGATGGTTAGATGCACACTGTAGGACACATGAATAAGATGACGACATCATCACAGAAGCCAAAGTAACTTCAATTGCAAAGAATGCCAAAAGAAACAGCTTACAGTGTTTCAGACACGTGCAGGAAAACAGAAATCAATTTGGTGAATAGGTTTTTAGAGAAACTGGGAAGAAGAAATGAGGACCTCCAGCAAAGAGACAGCTAGATTATGTGGTAGAAGACCTGCAACACTTAGGCATGACTCTCAAAGAAGGGTATTGAATCAAAAGAGGTTGTGATAGTTCGCATGACACTTTAACCCCATGTAGAAAAGTGGGGGAAGGTGGGTAATGATGATGTGCATTATTAATGGCATGTGATGAAGACATTTAGAATGTAGGGAGGTACTGTGCCTGAGATAACAGAACAGGTTATGGAGATCAAAGTACTGTTTTTGCTCATACTACATTCCAGGGATCATTGCCTTTCATTGTCACTCCCTAACAGATATTTGCTTTATCTTCCAGCAAATGTGTTATCTACTACCTTAAGATCCCACATTTGCTAAGCTAAACAACAATATTGTAGCCCCATGAGGTTTGCAGACAATGAGCTGAATTTTAAGCTACATCATTTTGACCTCATCATTTAGTGTGTGTGTGTGTGTGTGTGTGTGTGTGTGTGTGTGTGTGTGTGTGTGTGTGTGTGTGTGTGTGTGTGTGTGCGTGTGTACGCGCACCCACCTATGGGTATACATAACATATATGTGTACTGATTCATATGTTAATAGGAGGTTCCTAGGCTAATGCCACTAGAGATTCTTCCCCTTTTTACAGTTCTCCATCATGACTGTATTTAACAACAGGCGATTCTTTGTTCCATATGACTTTCTTTTATTCCCCTTTTGTTCTATTGCCATGGCTGAGTGTTCTTCTAAATAACTATAAACTCCTGTCAGCATCAATTCCAGTGTGTAGTTTATACGTCATTGGAAAGCAAGCTACTGGTTTGGTTTTTAGGATAGTTTGCAGGTTCACTCTTAAGTAGGAGCATTGTTTTTCCTGTTGTTAATCAGGCTGGTGTTTGTTCAGGGTGCGCATATAAATAGTTCTTACTGATGGATAAATCTTCATGTAAAGATGTTAATACTTTTAGCCAAAACTTAAGTACTGCATCTGGGCCTGGGGTTTTCCAATGAGGAACTTTTGTTCAATCTCTCTGGTTGTTACTTCATCCCATTTCATATGCTGTACATTTGAACTTATTTTTTTTACTTCTTCTAACATTTAGGATCTTTATGTTCCACAGGGTCTTCATAAATATTTCTCCAAAATGTTTCTCTTTGTTCTTTTTTTTGATGGTGTTTCAATTCCTTTGCTTTGTTTCCCAGTTCTCTATAAAACTTTTTTGGGTCATCAATAAATTTCTTATTCTGTACTTTACCTTTATTTTTATCTGCATATCTTCTAAGTTTTTCTGCCTATGCTGATAATTTTAGTTTATTACTTGCATTGGTGCATGATCGATCCAGATCTGTTCTGATATTGTGCATTGCTTTTATCACATCTTTCTGAGTATTTTTATTAATATATTCCATCTTCTATACTCTTCTAACAGTGACACTTCTTGTTTAAATTGCTTTACAGTTTTCTCTATTCAATATTTCCCATGATGTTATTTGATTTCTACCCTTCCTTTCCCTTACTGTCCTGTGTTTGTGTGGTAAGACTACCTGTTACTCATTTAGCTGTCAAAGTGAAGGTATAGGAGAGAGCAAGAGCTTTTATAAGCTAGCTGGTTATTGTGTCATGGGCAGGCCACAATCCATATTGCCTACAGGCTACTGCGGCACTGGGAATGAGCCTTTATTTTGTTATGGTCATCCTTGTACCTCAAGAGTGCCTGATATTTCTTAAAGATGTCAAAGACTTTGGGATGTGTCTTACAGATTACTCAACTACACAATTATATTACTTGCAAAGAAAGCTATTTTTTAGTTGATCTCATAGCAATCATATAATTGTAGCCATGATGACCTGATGTTTGCATCCAATAGCTCTAGATATACAGTAAAAAGTAGTAGCAGTTGTTGCAGGTGCCCCTGTCCAGTTTATCTTGTTAGGTAGAAGTCTGATAAGATAAAATATCCAGTTTTTATACATTCCCTTGACTCTCGATAGATTCTCATTATCAAGTCTGACCAACTGTTTGGAAACCCAAATGTTAGTAAAGCCTTGCATATAAATTTTCTGTTAACCCTGTCAAATGTTTTTTCTGCATCTAGGCTCATTAATACCAGTAATCTTTTGTGATGCTTGGCATCTCTCTCTCCAACAAACCTACCTCTAAGTTTATTAATAAAGGGAACTTACTTGCTATTCTCTTGGTTAAGACGGATGTAAAAACATTATAATCATGATTCAAAACAGATGCTGGCTCATATGAACAGGGATCTGCTTTTTCATCTTCGGACAGTACCAGCACAACTGCTGCTCTCCACAAATTAGGTATATATCTCCCTTTCAAAATGTTGTTAAATAATGCAGAACATATTCTTACTTCTTCCATATCTATGTCAGTATCCTGTCTAATATATTACATTTTCCTATCCTTTGCAAGTTTGCAACTTCATTATTTGATTTAGGGAGGTAATAGCGAAGACAGCCCTGTTCAGATTGAATGTTTTTTGAAAGGAATAAGGGTAACTTTGTTTTCTTTGGATTTAGTTGGAGCTCAGAGTTATTAAGCTAAGATTCAATGGAGGTAAACAATGTCTGGCTTATTTGCTGAAAATGGGAAAGTTCTGGGTCAGAACATATGAGTGTCAATTCACTGATATACTGTATGAAGGAGGTGGGTTTGAGTGTTGTATGGAGGTTGTTAATGAAAATATTAAAAATCACCATAACTTATCCTTGGGACACCCTGATAAGGAATGGCAGGAAAGGTGAATGGGCACTTTTCCATTTCATGGACTGTTGTCGATCTGATAGGTAGTTATTGAGCTATTGAGTAGGAATAGGCAAGAAACTGAGTAGCTATTATAATAGTTTGGGATGAGAGGCAGCATTAAAGGCTTTTGATAAATTCAGAAATAACACAGACACCAGGCTTCCATTGTTTCTTGCTTGGTTAATACTGACACCATTGAGAAGCCCAATTACATTATGTATAAAAGCCACGTTGAGTAACTGTGAGAAGCTGATGATCAAAGCGGTGTTAGAGGAGTTGTCAGTGAACACATTTTCTTGGCATCTGGACAAAGGAGACTGCATTACAATTGTCCTAAATTCTGAGAAAGTACTAGTTTCCACCCTTATATAGCGGAAGAATGTATGATTTTTTTTTCCAAACGAATGGGACATAGGACTCGCTGATGGATTTATTTATTAATATGGACACAGGGTAGGCTATAGCACCTGTGGATAATTTGAGATACCATGAGAGAAGTCTGCCTGGAGTAAGAGTAGTGAGTTTTTGTAGACGTTTCTTTTTTTATAGAGTAAACTGATACATCTTGCAAGGTGAGGGTGGTGTCACTTTTCTTGTGTACATTAAGAAGATGTTGAGGCTTGGGTGTTTAAGTAGTTTATTGCATACAAACACATCAGGATGGATAGCAGGAACACTGAACTTAAACAAACTGACTACATACATGCTCTCAGTCTAGCTGCTCACTCAAAACTGCACTCTTGCTTGCACATGCTCATTACTTATATGCATCTTCCCAATGACTGGAATGCATTGAAAGGTATATCACGCACTCTTATCTACATCCTCCCTCTTTACCGAGCTGTCTAATATAAACAATAACATTTAAATAGTCATGCAAGTATACAGACACTAATAAGGAAACAACAGCAATGTCCAGGTTGCTGTGTATCTGGAACTAGGCTTTGAGATGTGACCTGATCTCATAAATTAATAGGACTGGGTTTAGCAACAGGGACAGTCACTGGGGAATGTTCATAGCTTCATAGTTTGGTACTAGGCTATCGGCCCTAGGGCCTATACAAGCCTAGCCATAACAATTCCCTGGCTATTTCTTCCCACAATATAGGTTCATAGGTAGGTACTAGGCTATCTGCCCGAAGGCATTTATAAGCCTAGCCAGAATGTGTTGGCTTTTGCCGCCCCCTTAGATTATTTCCCTGTGCCTCTGTCCAGCAGAGCCACTGAAGTGATCCCCGGGGTAAACTTTCTGTTTCCCATCCACTCATCAAGGTTTCTCTTAAAGAGTGTTATGGAGGAGCTCTGCCTAATGTAGACTGGAATCTTGTTCCAAAGCATGGGAAGTCTCTGGGACAGGATTCTATCCCTCCAGCACGTCCTATTAATTGTTGTTGTGAGGTTTAGATCCCTTGAGCATGTGGCTCGAGGGGATAAGCTTTTCTTTAGGTGGAGCATGTCCATCATTTCTGGGTTGGACATGGCCTTATATGTCAGGCAGACATCACATGAGTAGGCGGTATGCAACTGAGTACAGCTGAAGTTTCTTCAGTCGAGCTGCATAGGGCTTCTGTTTGAAGCCAGTGATCCTCTTGGTGAGGTACTTCTGTGGTCTTTCCAGCTGTTGCAGGTGCCTTGTAAGATACATCACAAATGGGGCGTTGTACTCTATGATGGGTCTGATGAGCAATGAGTAGAGGGGCACAATGGCCTCTTTTGATCTGGATGCGAACCCTTTTGCGATAACGTGGGCCACGTAGAAGGATTTTCTAACCACTTTGGCAATGTGATTATCAAATGAAAGATTACTATCTGCTTGGGTCCCCAGATCCCTTATTACATCTTCTGTATTTAGGGGACTACCACCTTTGTGGTAGTTTGTGGGTACTTTGTTTTTTCCAAAGGGGATGACTATGCACTTTTTGGTATTTAGCTTGAGGCCATGATTTTGACACCAGGTATCCGTCTCAGTGAGACCCTTTTGGAGGATGTCTGCGTCAGCCGGAGAGTCAATTATAGCCCCTAGTTTGCAGCTGTCTGCGAACTTGGTCAGCCATAGTCCTCCTGTGCTTGCCTAAACCTCTGAGAAGTATATGCCAAACAGGAGGTGTCCTAGGACTGAGCCCTGGGGAATACCACTGGTAACCAGTTTAGAGTCAGACCTAGCTCCCACAACTCTTACCACGTGGGTTCTGTCCATCAGCCAATTGGCAACCCATCTTGTGACGTAGGGGTTTATCTTCAGGCTGGTGAGCTTGTCTATAATACCAGAATGGGGAATGGTGTTGAAGGCCTTTGCGAGGTCTTGGTAGGCTGTGTGTACCACCTTTCCCTCATCTATATCCTTGGTAACTGTCTCAAAGAAGTCCACCAGGTTTAGGAGGCATAATCTGCCCTTAACAAAGCCGAACTTGGTAGGGTCCAGTGTTTGGAGGTTCCCAATGTCTCTGTTAATGAGTTCCATGATAATGCACTCCATAGCCTTGCAGACCAAGCTAGTCAGGCTTATAGAGCGATAGTTCCTGGGGTCTGTTGTGGCTCCACCTTTGTGGAGTGGAATAACCGATGTTAAGTTGTCTCTCTTGCCTTCATTCTTGCTGGTTGGGTTCGGAGCCGACTCGGCCATCTTCTAAAGCTCGAGAGCTATTTACTGGCTCGAGGCCTCCTTATATCCCACAATGCCTGGCGCTATATCCCCAGATCTTGTTTGCTGCTTCAGCTACGAGGTTGCACTTTACTGGTTCAGGTCGTATTCATCTTTTTGTGATAAATAGTTGTTAAAATTTAGTGTATATTTCAAGCTTTTTTGTTTTAGTAGTGTAGTACTGTTATATTAGTCTTAGTATTCCTGTGTTTTCTGCCTTTTAGGAAACTCGTTTTACTTAGAGAGTTTCTCCCCTCCCCCCCTATCTCCCTAAAGTAGGCCGTTTAAATTAGAGGCTATCCTCTTCCCTTTTGTAAACCCTTTTTCCAGTAGGAAGTAGTGTTTAGCCTTTATAGTTAAAGATAAAATTCTCTTTATTTTTGTTAGTATTGTTACTCTCTTTAATTTTTTGTGTGAAGGTGTGGGACTAGTGTGTGTGTGTGAGTGTTGTGTGTTGTTTTACACTAGTCTAATATACTTCTCTTGGTATCCCTTTTTCTTCAGCATGTCAAAGGATACCAAGGTATCAGGGTTCAAGAAGTGTGACTCGTGCTGTCAGAAAATGTCTCTGACAGACGGTCACACTTCTTGTGTTTATTGTTTGGGTGCCCTACACCTGCAGGACTCTTGCTCGGTATGTCATGCCTTTAGTCCGAGAGTCCTGCAGGACAGTAGGAACAAGTTGATTCTCAGGGGGTTACTAAAACCAGAGGGGTCTCCGGCAAAGTCTCAGCCAGCAAAAACCCCTAAGCCCACCAAGCCATCAGCTCCCAGTACGGAGTCGTCGCCAGGTGGAGTGTCTGTTTCCATTTCGGTTCCGGCCGGAACCGAAGTATCTAAATCTCACTCGGTTCCGACCTTGGTGCCGGAACCGTCAGGGAGCCATAAGCGATCTAGGTCGCCATCCCTAGAGTCGATTTGCTTGGCCCCGGGGTCGCCTTTACTACAATCTGAATGGAGCCATCGGTCCCACTCTTCTCAGTCCTCGAGGCTATCCGATCATGACATGGAGAGAGTGGTTAGTAGACTCCTCAAATCGCAGGCCCTGGCTAAAATGTTAACTAGCCCTCCTCATCAGGCTGTGGCTGTTCCTGATTCTGAAGTAGTTCCTCCTCTGACTCCTCATGTCATTTTGGAGCCGGAACTTGTTGGGGCTCGGGTCTTGTAAATGTCGGCGCCGATGCTTCCCCTTTTGGCTCCGTCTGCTCTGATTTCTTCAATGGTTCTGTCCTTGGAGGGGTCTGGGTGCTGAGACTCCCTCGTCGGCTCTGAGGGAGTGAGTGGCATCAGACCCTTGTCCGACCCCGTTCTCCCTCTCGGAGCCTCGGCGCAAGTAAGCTCGGCCCCTACATCAGCCTTGGAGCCATCCCTTTCAGTGCCAGAGAGGATTCCTGTCTCTTTGGAGCAGGGGCCCTCTTCTCTGCTGGCCAGGGGCACCTTCAAGGTCATGAGGAGTGTACTGACTTCTGAGTCTGCACCTCGATCAGCCCCTTCAGCTCCTCTCTCCAGGGTGCCTGCTTCAGCCTCTGCCCCTCCTCCAGACCCCAAGCGAGGGGATCAAATGCTCCAGGTCACCCCACTGGGTGTATCTTCCTCTTCCGAGGCATCCCCTGAGATTTCAGAGGAGCCCCCTTGAAAAGAGGAAATGTAAGAGCAAACATGTTGACTCCCCCGAGTCGGTCACGTCAGATACCAACTTGGAGGATTCGGAAGGGTCCCCAGGATCCCCCTCTGAAGATGTCTCTTTCTCAGACATCCTTGAGATCCTTAGGCAGAGGGGGAACTGGACTGCCCTTAACCCTTCTGAGGACGAGTCGGTATTCCTGGACGCATTTGGTTCTCGCCCCTCCACCTCCTGGGTGTCTCCGCCTTTCGATCCATTGATGGAAGCAGTGGCTTGGAAGGCGTGGTCAGCCCAGGACACACTGGAACCAACCCCCCCACAGCCCACTAAGTTTATTACAGCCCCTCAAGATAAACAGCTTTTGACAAAGGGTGTCCCCATTGATGCCATGGTGGTAGCAGCGGCCATGAAAAAGGAGTTGGCTGACACTTCTGTACCTGTCCATCCCCCTAATAAAGAGTCTAGGACGATGGACAGATATGGGAAGTGGATGTTTTCTTCAGCGACCTTCTCCATGTGGTCGCTGAATTACTTGTGCCACTTCACCCATCTCCAGAGGGATCTCGTCAAGGAGCTAGGAGATACCCTTCAAGATCCATCGGAGGCTCAAGACAAGATTAACTCCCAGCTGGCGACTCTTAATTCTATCGTCAACTCCTCCATGCGGCTCATTTCGTATGCGGCTGATGGAGTGAGTAGGGCCGCAGGCACAGGCGTGGCTTTAAGAAGACTTGCCTGGATGCGGTTATGTAACTTTGCTGATCCCTTCAAGGTGTCTTTCACCAATACCCCTTTTGATGGTTCGGCTCTGTTTGGACCTCAAGTGAAAGATACCCTTATCAGGTGTGAGCAGGAAGGCAAGACTCTCTCTGCCGTGGGAGTCCATTTTTCCACTCCCTCTAGACCATACCCTAAAGGTCAGCAGAGTGGAAAGATGTGGTTCTGGAAACCCCAGGGAGCCGTGCCTGACACACGTGGTGAGTTTCCCTCCAGAAGCAGAGGAGGGAACAACAATAGACGCCACCCGTGGGGCAGAGGGGGTCCGTAGAATCAGGGCAGCAGAGAATCTTTCCCTAACAAGCCCTTCCAGCACCCCTGAGGGGCTGCCCGGCTGTCCACCTTTGGAAACAGTCGGGGGAAGTTTGTCTCTGTACCCAGAAGCCTGGTGTCTCATCACTCGAGACAGATGGGTATGGTCTATCATATCCGGAGGTTACAAAATCCCTTTTGTCCACACCCCCTTAAAATCAAACAACCCCATCCCAGATGTTCCACCCAGTCTAAGGGAACAGACAGTACAAGAAATTTCAAAACTGCTAAAAAAACAGGCCATCCAACAAGTCCCAGCAGACCAGCAAGGATCCGGAATTTACTCAAAGTTCTTTTTGGTACCAAAAAAGACAGGGGACTGGAGACCCATTTTGGATCTCAGCAGACTAAACAAGTCTGTTCAAAGAACGAAGTTCCGGATGGTCATGCTTCAGTCCTTTCTACCCTTTTTGGGTCAGGACAATTGGATGTGCTGCATAGAACTTCAGGATGCGTACTACCATATCAAAATGGACAGGCGTTCCAGAAGGTTTCTCCGCTTCCGGCTGGGAGCCAGTCATTACCAGTTCAGAGCACTGCCCTTTGGTCTCACCACAGCCCCCAGGATGTTCACCAAATGCATGGCAGTGGTTACCACTCACCTGAGACTGCAAGGATTCCAGGTGTTTCCATATCTAGACGAGTGGCTCCTTACTGCTACCACCAGACATCAATTGCTGAGAGCCAGGGATTATACCATCCAAACATGCTCCAACCTAGGTATCTCAATAAATTTAGAAAAGTCTGCATTGTCACCTTGTCAGTCTTTAACCTTTATAGGCGCAAGATTAAATACGAAAGATCTGTCCACAAGATTTCCAATAGACAGAGTGGCAGACATTCACCAACACGTACAGGTATTATTAGGATGCAGAAAGATTCAGGCCAGATTCATCCTAAAAACCTTGGGTCTCATGGCAGCAGCGATCATATTAGTTCCCCTGGCTCGCTTTCACATGTGGATTCTCCAGTGGATGCTTTTCACCCAATGGTCCTTTCAACAACTCCCTATGTCTCACAAGATAATAATCATGCAGTCATGCAAAGACCACTTGGCTTGGTGGATGGTCTCCACATCAGTACCCCAGGGCAGACCATTTGTCCTTACTCCTTACTGCCACGGTGACCACAGATGCCTCCCTGATTGGGTGGGGGGGGCATTTTCAGGGCAGGACTGTCCAGGGCACCTGGCAACCCCACAAGTACCACTTGCACATAAATGCCTTGGAGATGAGGGCGGTGCTTTTAGCGTTGCAAGCTCTTCAAAACTCTCTACCCACTGGGACCATTGCAATTCAGACAGACAATATGTCTGTAGTGTGGTACATCAACAAGCAGGGCGGAACCAAGTCCTATCCCTTATGTCAAGAAGCACTCAGACTATGGCAGTGGGTGATCTCCTCTAAACGGTTTCTGACAGCAACGCACATCCCTGGGAAGTCCAACGTCATAGCGGACAGACTAAGCAGAGCTATTCTCATGCCTCACAAGTGGTCTCTCAATCGGACAGCAGCGGACAAAATCTTCCACAAATGGGGTCAGCCTTGCTGCGACCTTTTCACAACTCCTCTCAACAGCAAGTGTGACAGTTTCTTCACTCTCTTCCCTCTTCCTGGACACTCCCCCAGAGACACTCTAGTTCACGATTGGCCCCAGGGACTTCTGTATGCATTCCCACCCTTTCCCCTAATTCCCAAACTAATTCAGAAAGCTACCGTGCTGGGTTGCAGGATGATCCTCATTGCCCCCTACTGGCCTCGACAAACCTGGTTCTTGTTCCTGCATCATCACCTTCTAGAGCAGCCCTGGAATCTGGACCCAGTTCTGGACCTCCTGATCCATCAGTCGGGTAGGCTGCATCAATCTCTTCAGTCTCTCAACCTCACTGCTTGGTTGCTCCACTACCAACCTTAGCCAGGCTTCCCAGTATTTCCCATTCAGTGTGTGAGATTATCCTTTCTTCGCACAAACCTACAACCAGGAAGACTTATGCTAGTAAGTGGAAACATTTCTCTTTCTGGGCAGAGGCTAGCAATATAGATCCTTTTACGGCCCCTGTCCATAATGTTCTAGACCTTTTAGCAGAACTTTTTCAAGCAGGCTCCTCTTCTGTAACCATTAGAGTTCAATTAGCGGCAATCTCTAATTTCCATACGGGCCTGTCAGAAACCAGCATCATGTCCCATAAGCTTTGCAAAGCCTTTCTTAAAGGAACAATCTTGCTCAGGTCTCCAGTGAAAGATCCCCTACCTCCGTGGGACTTGAATTTGATCCTAGCTTCCTTGATACTGCCTCCTTTTGAACCGGCAGCTTCCTGTTCCTTGAAATTGCTTTCTTGGAAAACCCTCTTTTTGGTGGCCATTACTTCAGCGAGGAGAGTTTCTGAACTTCAAGCCTTATGTGTTCGTCCTCCTTACCTAATTTTCCATAAGGATAAGGTTTCACTCAGGACTAATCCTTCATTCATTCCTAAGGTCCCCTCCGAAAATAATTTGAATCAATCCATTGATCTACCAGTCTTTTTTCCAAATTATTCCAACAAAGCTGAACACAAATTACACCAGCTGGATGTTCATAGGCAATTACGTTTCTATTTGCATAGGACTGAGCAAATAAGGAAATCAGACCAACTCTTCCTGTCCTATGCGGTGGGTAAGCAGGGTCGACCGGTGTCTAAAGTAACCTTATCCAGGTGGTTGTCCTCTATTATTACCCTTGTTTATCAGTTGAGGAGTAAAGAACTCCCTGCTAAACCTAAAGGCCACTCTACTAGGGCTTTAGCTATGTCGGTAGCCTTTCAAGCAAGACTACCAATGGAAGCCATTTGTGCGGCCACATGGGCCACCCCTCATACCTTCATTTCACATTATAAATTGGATGTGGCCTCTAGGAGTAGAGCTGATTTTGGTTCCACTGTGCTCAAGAGTCTGTTCCGATGAGCCACCCAGGACTAAGGTGCTAGGGACGCTGTCCCAACCAGCAAGAATGAAGGCGAGAGAGACAACTTAACATTAAGAAGTTATGTACCTACCATAACGTTCCATGTTAGTTGTCTTCTTCTCACCTTCTTTCTTGCGTCCCACCCTCCATCCTCCTAGCCTAGATAGACCAAGAAGAGTCCTCCTATGAGTCTTGTCACTGGCCGAGTCTTACCCGATTTATGTCCTCTACCTTTTCTTTAGCCCTATAGCTAAAGTCTTGCTATTGGGATAGTTGTCCTCTTGTATTGTTATGGTGTTAGGTCTTACAAACGAGATCTTGGGATCTAGTGCCAGGCATTGTGGGATATAGGGAGGCCTCGAGCCAGTAAATAGCTCTCAAGCTTTAGAAGATGGCAGAGTCGGAGCCGAGGATCGGCTCCGAACCCAACCAGCAAGAAAGAAGGCGAGAAGAAGACAACTAACATGGAATGTTATGGTAGGTACATAACTTCTTATTACTGTACGCCACTCTGTGGGTACGTAACCTGTGGAGGGGCTCATTTTGAACAGTGTGTTTAGGTGAGGGGTTAGTTTATCTTTGAGTTTGTGTAGGACGCAGCCTGGGACACCGTCTGGTTCCATTGATGCTGTGTTTTTGGCTTTGGAGAGGGCTGTTTTAACCTGAGTGTCTATGATTTCAGGGGCTCTACATTCTTATGGTATGGTTATGGGCCCTTTTGGGGGTGAGAGGGGGTGAAGTTTGTGCTGAACCTGTCTGCCAGGATGTTGCAATATTGGTTGGCTCAGTGTATTTTGTACCATTCTGCACTATTTACTTCCCTGGACCCCTGTCTAGCAGGGCGACTGACGTGATCCCCGGAGTGAATTTCCTATCTCCCATCTAATCGTCAAGGTCCCTTCGGAAGAGGGACAAAGAGGCTCTCTGCTTGACATGTATGGGCAAGTCCATTCCAGAGTCTAGGGAGTCTCTGGGTCAGGAACCTATCCCTCCAGCATGTTTTGTTCATTGTGATGACAAGGTTTAGATCTCTGGAGTGTGTGGCTCTGAGGGATTGGGATTTCTTTAAGTGTAGCATGTCTAACAGCTCTGGGTTTGACATGGCCTTGTATGTTAAGCAGAGATTGCCTCTGAGTAGATGATATGCGACAGAGTATATCTGGAGTTTTTTTCAGATGGTCAGCATAGGGCATCTGCTTTAGGCCTGTGATTCATTTAGTGAGGCATTTCCAGTTGCAAATGTCTTGAGAGGTATATAGCAAACAGGGCGTTGTATTCTATAATGGATCTAATGAGGGATGAGTACAGTGGGACAATGACCTCCTTTTTCTGGATGAAATTTATAGTTATCCCCTTTGGGAAAAAACATGTACCTGTGAATTACCTCATAGGTGGCAGTACACTAAACACCGAAAGTGTGATAAGAGACTTAGGGACACAGGTAGACAGTGGTCTCACCTTCGATAACCACATCGCCACAACAGTCAGGAAATCCCTTTATGTGGCACACCTCACTTAGGTGAGGTGCCAGTTCATTTTGTAGTTCATGTAGTACACAGCCCAGGATGATGTCTGGTCCCATGGATGCTGTATTCTTAGCTTTGGAGAGTGCGTTTTGTACCTGTGTGGCCGTTAGTACTGGAATTTTGCAATCTTTCAGTATTGAGATGGGCCTTTTAGGGGGTGAGAGGGGGGGTGAAGTTGGCAATGAATCGATCTACCAGGATACTGGCAATATCCTTGGGATCAGTATATTTAATGCCATTCTGTTGTAGTTCAGAGCAGATCTGAGCATTACCATTTAGATTCTTGACATAGCTATAGAATGAATTGTGGTTGTCTTTGGAATCTTTGGAAATTTTATTTTCGTAACTAGCTCTGGAGGATTTTATGAGGGATCTCAGCTTCTTACCGGGGCTGGTAAAAGAGTTTTTTGCATCCTGGGATTAGTCTCTTTTCTGCAACAGTTTCTTCCTTTTGTTGTAATGTTTGTTTATGGCAGGGGACCACCAGATTGGCTTCATTTTTTTGGAGGAGATCATATTGGTTCTATTTGGGATGGCACGATTCATGCACAAGTGGATGTGCTCATACAGTGCCTTAGTGTAGGATTCAGTCGAAATTTCAGTTCCCGTCTGCATGGGTGTCATGAAGTTTGTCACTTCTGACTTGACTAGCATGAAGTTAGCTTCGGAGAAGTTTTATACGGAGGTTTCCTTACTGGGTGGTGGGGGAGGGTTATGGATGTCAAGGGTGATTAGTTCATGGCCAGACCTGGCCAATGGGGGGGCAACCATAGGTGTGGAGCATTGATTTCCCATGTTGGTAATGACCAGGCCTAGGATACTGGAGCCCCTGGTGGGACTCTGGATTAGTTTATCCAGGGCACTGGAATTTACGAATTCCAAGAACCGTTGGCCAAAGGTGTTGGTACATGAGTAGTTTTTCCAGTTAATGGCAGGGTAGTTAAAATCACCCAGTTTTAGGGAGTTTGGTTGTATCTTAATATTTTCCAGTATGTTTAGAAAGGTGTAGTGAGAATCCTGAGGCATGGTGGGGGATCTGTAGCAAGCCACAGTTTGGATTGTAGTCTCACCTAGTGTTAGTTGCACCTGGAGAATTTCAGATGCTTTGTTTTGGGCAACTAGGCCTGGTGGTGTGAATATCCTTGGTGAATATTGACGCTCCTCCACCTTCAGTGTTTCGGTCCTGGTTTGGTGGCTGAAAAGTGTGATAAGAGTTGTAGCCTTGTATTGCAGGGGTGCTCTCTGGAGCCTTGAACCAGGTCTCAGTTACTGCATAGATATCGATGTTTTCCATTTTTAGGAGTGCCTTGAGAGAGTGCATTTTGAGGTTTAGACTTCTAGCATTGAGTAGCATTACCTTCAGATTTTGCATGCTTGTACCTGTTACAGTGGTGCTTTTGTCCTTTGAACTTTGCCTAAAAAGGCACTATAGGGGTGGCAAGAGCCTTAGCCAGTAACCTGAATCCCAGGGGCGACAGGTGCAGACCATATCTGCCAAAGCATCGTGGTCTGTCCATCATGTCATCCAGGCAGATAGATACTGGATCCCCTTTGAATGACAGCAGAAGCTTAGCCAATTGTTTAAGTCAATCATTTTGTCCTTATACTGTGGTATCATTCTGGATGAAGGCAGGATGCTACTCAGGGCTAGGGTCATACCTGCCTGGGCCACATGATTCGAGAGCTTTTCCATGTCTCTCTTCATGTAGTCCAGGGTAGTACATCTGAAGTCATTCACTCCAACACGGACAATGACAAAGTCGTATTTGTACTTGTTGTGGAGTGACTTGAGTGCATGCATTATGTGGCGGATCCTGGCACCCAACAGGCAGCTGACTGTAATTTTCTCCTTGTTCACCCTGGTCAGTGGGACATCAGTGTGCCTGACTATAGAGTCACCTATGACTAAAGTGTTGGGTACTTTGTCTTGCCTTAGGGGCTGTTGTTGGGTGGCACACTGGTGTTGTGAGCTATTTGATACTTTGGTTGTGATTGGTGTTTGTTTGCATTTCAGCTTTAGAGGTCCTTGTTGTTTAGGCAGGTTGCTGTTAAGGGCCTCAGCATATGAGGGTTTAGTGTTGCTATGTGAGGGCATTGGTGGTGTGGGTTTAGAGGGGCTATGTCCTGCTTGAGGTGTAATGCAGTTGTTAACCTTCTCCTCTTGACTGTCCAGCACAAGCTTGGGTGGAGACCGCTTTGTTTCCAGTTTGGCTATGTAAGTGCATCTCTCGCAGGTTGTAGTGTTAGGAGGAGAGGGTTGTCTGTGTACATGAGGCAATTGCTGCATTGCCCCAGTATGCCAGATTTACCAGGTGGATAGGAAAAATCACTGGAAGCTGACCTTTGCACATGCCTGGTTTGGTGCTTTTTTTGTAAAGTACAAGAGCTGTTTTCCCTTACCTTAGCAAGGTCCTTTGCAATTATAGGCTGTTTAGTGCCTACAATTAATTTCTCCTTATTACCAAGGAGAGTTGAGTGCTTGTATCAGTTTAAGGTTCCTAGTGCTTTCCAGCAAGTTTTAGAGCAAGTGCTAGTCACAGGGATGCTTAAAGGTAAGATGAAAAAATGGTTTATCCTAAACACTGCAGTGTGCACTAGAGGAGTTAGATGTGAAAGTAGGTAACTTAAGTTTTACCTGTCTAAAAAGTTACGTTTTAGTGGAGTCTCACTATTTTTAAAACAGCAAGATAGATTGAAAGCAGACCTCCCAACCATCCCGAATTACTCGTTTTTTACCGAGTTTTGGGGTTCCAATAATGGGGTGCCACGATTCCTGAGTGGCACCCCTTCATTTACAATTTTTTCATCTTATTTTTTAAATTTTTGCGCTTTTGGAGCTGACGTCATCATGTGCGTGATGACGTCAGCACGGTCAGCTCCATCAGCCTGTCGGAATCAAGACATGCGCACGCGTCTGTTTGAATACTTTAGGCAGGTTAGAAGTGAACTTGGAAGCATGGAGGATGCTTTTACTGGATATTGGAAGCTTTTTACGAACTGCAGTCCAAATAAAGGACTGCTATGCTTTGCTGCCTTGGATTAGCTTTTTGATCATCGCTCGATGCTCGTTGGGTTGGGGTAAGCTAAGCCCAGATGACTGGAACTATGTTATGCTTTGCTGGAATGATTCCTCGCTTTTTTTTTAGCCAGTTAGTGTTGGTTAACATTTTTGATCATCGAGGTAGGTACTTTAGCTTGTTTGTACTTGCTGCATCCATTTGAGTAGACGAACGACTGATTTATGTTTTTGGGAAGTTGGTGACTCCATTCCCATTCACAGAATGCTAGGTTTATAAATTAGCTGCTTGGTGTGGATATGGTGGTAAAGTTTCATTTATGAAAGGTGTTTTAGAAGAAGAAAACATTTGTTTTTGCCTACCTGATATGATGCAGTTCTGGTAGAGAGATGGAACCTTCCACTAAACACACACACACACCTGTCTTTTTGTGTGATTTTTTTTTTCATTTTATGCTGCATCCATTTGAGTAGACGAATGACTGATTTATGTTTTTGGGAAGTTGGTGACTCCATTCACAGCGTGCTAAGTAGGTTTATAAATCAGCTGCTTGATGTGGATATGGTGGTAAAGTTTTGTTCTTTATGGCCTTATAAAAAGCAAATTGTCCAAATAACACTTCACAAAGATGCAGACTATGCTTCCTACATCGCGTTTTGAAAATAACAAGCAGTAGATTGTTTGCTCATTTTAAGGAAACCTTACACATGTATGTTTTCCAGATAGTTGGATTCCATTTTTGCTAATAAATGCACTGTGGACAGCAACATTTTGTTTATTCATAACCCTTTGCACAGCACTCTTATTTTAGAGATGCAGCTGCAGTCTTGGATATTATAAAAGCTTTTTCTAATGTGTGAGAAAACCTTCTTATGAAGCTCATCATCACCATTGCTATCATTGTCCAAGTCATTGCTATAACCATTATCTAAAAATATTTCAGTTTAGTGTAACTGACAGGTTTGCTATTAAGTGTCTTTGAAACTAATTGTTGAAATCAGTTCATAAATAATTCCTTGGACTGTAGATACATTTTAAAATTCAATAGTTGTTCTTGAAGTATATAATGACCTACAGACAGGGATACTGTGAAAGGAAAATATCTGATAAACAAGTATGAATTAAAGAATCCTCATCAGATCTATGTAAGAATGCAATGTTTTCAAAACTGTTTTTGTATACATTTTGTGAGTGTAGGAATTATGAGTATAACAGATAAGGACCTGTTGAGAGGTGTACAGGAAATCAGTGCAAATATTTTCCATAAGGACTTAATATTAATGCACTGCTGCTGTCAATGTTGTTGGTATTATTTTTTGGGGGCCATGTAATGCTCAGATCCAGTGATAATTACTGGAAATACAGTTTGCATGTTAAAAAAAAACAATCAATACATATTATTATCTAATGAGCACACATCTTGTTGCTTCTCTCACATCATTCATGGCTTGCAACTGTCTTGAACAGTAGTGCAAAACTCAGTCACAGTTAACAGGTGACACAAACTTGCATTCCCTTCTTGCTCCAATCTTGAGAAATCCTGCACATTCAAAAAACTCTCAAAATCATGTATACCCCTTTATGGATGGCTAACCTCCCAGTCCTAATGATAATACAACATATTGCTAGGAACTCCAAAAATCTAACCGTCAGAACAATTAGTGTACATGTGTGTGTGTGTGTGTGTGTGTGTGTGTGTGTGTGTGTGTGTGTGTGTGTGTGTGTGTGTGTGTGTGTATGTGTAGGTATGGTGAGAACTGAATTCACTACATGATAGCCATTTAAGTCTGTCTTTCAAGAAGCTGATGATTTGGCATAGGGGTATGTTGTTATGACTGTAGCGCACAGGATTGTTTTGGGTTCAAGACTTGGCAGTGACAAATGCATGGTGGTAACCTATTTTATTCTAGCAACTTTCCAAAGTTATACAAGCAGTGATTATAATGTCTCTGGTTTTTGTCCTTTTGTCCCCCCCCCCAAAAAAATGAAATTGAAAATAAGTGCAAGAAGTTGTGCAAGATGCATTTGACTTACACTACTGTCATTCTATTTATAGATTTACACTATTATGATGGAAATGTTCTTAACTGGGCAGTTTTTGTCATTATTGGCTCATGCATTTTGTTTCATTGGCTACTGGAAAAATGTTCAAACAATACATTTAAAATGTGATTGTGTGTGTGTGTGTGTGTGTGTGTGGAAATAGACTTTTATGATGGAAATGTTCTGAATTGGGCAGTTTTGTCATTATTGGTTCATGCATTTTGTATTTTTGTTTCATTGCCTACTGGAAAAATGTTCACACTATACATTTAAAATGTGCTTTAACTTAAATCTAACAAGTGTGCTGTATTAAACAAGGAATATAATTTAATAAAGTCAGGAAGGTGTATCAAATAATGCATGCATGTTTCTTGTTTTGTGTGCAAGGGGCCTATGTTTTGAAAACAGCCCAAAGGTAATCTTTACCCACCACTGACCAGATGCATTTTCTTTGGATGTGGTTTGGGTTTCAATGCTGTTTCAATGAATGTGAGTTTCAAGGGCAGAGCAGTTTTAAGCCAAGTCTGTTTTCATTGTGAGACAGTATTGCTTTGTCTATCTGATACCTATTCGTGTTTGTGCATTGTGCTATAAAATGTAAAAATAAAATCCAAATAATCATTGTAGAAGTAAAGCAGTATGCACACATTAGTGTTTATGGTAAATGGGATGAACTAGCCAGATAATGGGACATTGGAATGGCTGCAGGGAGACTCTGGTTCCATATTTTGGTTGTCTGTTCTTCAGTTTGTGTTCAGAAAACAACACATTTTATGAAAGTTGTTATCCCACAATTCCATTGGAGTGGGTGGGGTTATGTAATTTTGTATGCAAATTTTATGTTAACCAGCGTACAGATTTGTACCTATTTTTCATGGGCCCTGTCCAGATTTTTGATGATTCCAGGTTGAGAGGTATGATTGAAAGGGGGTGGTCAAGTTTGTATTCTGGTACTACAAAATACAGTAGATGGCCAATAAATTTAAATAGTTGAAGGGGAGTGATTTCACAAAATGATAATTTTGCACTTACTCACACAAGCCAGTAAAAGCAGAGAGGAAATGAGATATATGGTCAAATTAACATAAGGGGTAGGCAACTAGAAAGACAGTGGTGTTTCTGCCTGACTCACAAGAGACAAAACTGTGGTCTCTTTTCAAGTTTTAATATGCAGTTAAAAGCAGTATACAATTGAAACAAGGTAAAGAAAACAAATCACAGTATTCAAAACAGAAAAAGGCAATAAAGTAATACAAAATAAAACAAATAAAAAAGACCATGACAAATAACCCTTCCCTAACAGCAAAGTGTAGCATAGTCTGGATGAGCCTTTCTAGTAAAGCTCTGAAATGTTTTATTTTACCCCTTAAATAGAAGGTTTAGTTCCTAGCTCCACGCCCTCAGTTCACAGATTAACCTTAGCTGACCTGTTCTATCTTATGTGCGAGTCCTTAATTGATCTGTTCTGATTTATGCCTGACTCACAAGAGTTAGAGCTGCGGTCTCTTTTCAGTTTGGGCTCTATCATGGATTTTTTCAGGAATGAGGATTGCTGACAGAATGTCCTGTGGAACAGGAGCATTGGACAAGTCACTCTGAGAACTAGAGTCTTTGTCAGAGGCAAGATACTGTAATACTGGTTCGGACACTGGTAACAAATGCTTGAATTCCATTCCTTGTGATTCCACAATGTAAGATCTCAGCTCTTGACACAAACTTTTCACAAATCTGATGTGATCAAAACATTTTGATATCTGCATCCTCACTGTCCCCAAATTAGTAATGAATGGAGTGGTTTTCTGGTTTTATCATAGTAAGGCTTCTGGGACAAATGCTTCAACAGTTGGGCATTTATTGCTTTGTTTTTAGCACATGGAACCAATAAATTACTACTGATTGGTAATGTGGTTCTGGCTTGTCTCGACATAAGTCTCTGGGCAGGTGAACCAAGATGAGTATCACAAGGAATGTTTCTGAGATTTAACAAGTTGGGAAAAACATTGGTACTGTCACATCTGGATTTCTCTAACAGCTGTTTTGCACTTTGAACTACACATTCAGCCAGGCCTTTTCACTGAGGTTATTCAGGAATACTAGTAATATGTATAAAGTCCCATGCTATTGCAAATTTCTTGAACTGCTGGCTTGTAAACTGTGCATCATTATCAGAAATAACTCTGTGTGGACTATCATGGACAGAAAAATGATGCTTCAACTTAGTAATGACAGTAGTGGAAGTTAGGTTGGGAAGTAGGTCAATCTTGAACCAATTTGAATAACAGTCTATTAACACCAAATAATGTATTAATAAATAACCATTCCACTTGAAGATATCTGTGGCTACTGTCGACCAAGGTAGTTCAGGAATCTGGCCTGATTGAAGTGGTTCTTATTGTTGATGTGGCTTTGTACTGTTACATACTCAAGATGAAAGTATTTTCTCGATATCTATTGACATGGAAGGCCAAAACTAGATCTCTTGCTTTTCTTTTGGTAGAATTAGTTCCTAGGTGGCCACAATGCAAAATCTTAATGTACTCTTGTTGCAAGGATTTTGGAGCAATCACTTTAGGACCTTTCATGATGATACATTGTCAGACAAAACTCATCTCTATATGGAAAATACTGCTGCACTTCTCCTGGTAAACAAGACTGCTTTGAAGGTCATCCTCAACAAAGTGATTGAGCTTCTGGAGAATCAGATCTGAAGCTATGCAAGTTCTGACTTCAGCAAGATGTGTGGAAGAAATCTTTCCCACTTCCATGACCTCAAAATCAAGTTGCTCATTGCTACGCAGTTTGTGTTTTTTTCTGGGTGATCTGGATAAGGTATCAGCAAGATAAAGTAGTTTGCATTTTTCTGTAAACAAGACTGAAGTTGTACTTTTGCAATTTGAGCATCATCCGCTGCAATCTGGCATGAGCTGTATGCATAGGCTTTCTCCAAGTAGTAACTAGAGGTTGGTGATCAGTTTCGTTTTTGGTTAGGTCAGCCATAAATATAATCATGAAACTGTGAACATGCAAACACAATTGCAAACAGCTTTCTCAATCTGGGCATACTGCATCTCAGTTTGGGTAAGAGTTCTTGAAGCATAGGCTACTGGTATACCCTTTTGAAGAATGACTGCACCTAGACCAAACTTAGAAAGAGTAACTGGTTTGTGAACATCATAGTTGCTGAGAGTTGGTGGGCTAGCAATGTTCTGTTTCAGGACATCAAATACTCTTTGGAGCTGTTATGACCATGACCAAATTACATCATTGCATGGCAGCTCTCTTAGCAGTGGTGAAAATTGGTTTAAGTCTGGAATGAACTTGACTAGATAGTTGACCATGCCACAAACGCGTTGCAGGGACTGAACATTGTCTGGAGCTGGCATCTCAAGAATTGCTATTTGCTTGGAAGGATCTGGTCACAAACCCAAACTAGTAAACAAGTGACCAACATAATTAACTTCTAGTGGACTAAATTTCCACTTCTGAGGCTTCAGCTTAAGATTCAAGTCATGTGCTCTTCCCAGAACTTTCTTGAGGTTTCTGCCATGTTCAATTTCACCATTACCTCCTCCTACAATATCATCTACTATAATAGCAAATGGATAGCCAGAAAAGCCAGAAAAAAATTTGTTCTATCACAAGCTGAAAGACTTCACTGGCAGAATTTATTCCAAATAGCATTCTCAGAAATCTGTATCTTCCAAATGGCATACTGAATGTGGTTAACAATGAAAATTTTCGGTCAAGCAAAATTTGCCAAAATAAACTTTTTGCGTCTAAGACAGGAAAAACAGTGGCATTTGGCATGAGGGCAGCAACCTCCTTGACTGTGTGCATTGGATGATGAGGTCTTTTTAATGCTTTGTTCAGATCTCTTAGATCAATATATATTCTGATATCTGAGCTTTTTGTATGAGCTACTACCATGGAGGATACCCTTTCAGTAGGTTCTTCAACTGTAAAATTACTCCTAGCTGCACCATTCTGTCTAGCTCAGCTTTGACTCTCTTCAGCATAGCTACTGGAACTTTCCATACTGGCGTGATAACTTATCTCTGGATCTAACTTCATAGACTACACAACTGATAATATGCCTAGTTTGTCTGCAAAAATATCAGCATACTCAGAAAAAATAGTTTGGGAGAAATTTGAGCTGTTGTCATTCAAGCTTACATAGGGACATCTTTATTAAATGAAAGCAGTCCCATTTTCAAACTGTCTTTGAGTCCTAATAATGACTGCACGTGTCTCTTGAGAACATAAAACCGCAAGTCATAGCTGTTCTCAGCAGAGTAACATGAAAGCACTACTGAGCCTTTGGTATGAATCTCTTCATCACCATAAGCAACAAGCTTTGCACACTGTCAAATTAAGTTGTTCTGTAGCTTTTACTCTAGCAAACGTTTCTGCTTACATAACATTGCACTTTGAGCCAGTGTCTACTTTGAGCTCTACGGGACTCCCATTAATTCAAACAGTACAAAAGATTTTATTCTTTGACCACAAATTACTGCACTGACTGTTTCACCAAACACAGACACACCATCAACTAAAAAGCCTGTGGACATCCAGAGTATGCAAGATTTATATATTTAAGACAGAGAGGGATAAACAGATTAATTTATGGAGAATTCTTATACCATCTTTGACATGAAGGAATGGTTGTTTCTTATGAATACCCTTTCCTTATGAAAGGTGAGAAAAGGATGAATTACTATAAGAGCATGGATTTCAGGCACTCTCCTAGTTGAAGTGAAAGCTGTGACTAACATTGTTTTCTACTCCAAGAACTTTAAATTAGCCAGAGGAGCTGGTTCAGAAGGAAAAAGTGTATTTTTCTACTAGACAATAATAATATCAGAATAATAATCTCTTAATTACAATCACAATGCTAATATCTGAAGGTACAGTCACCTGTTTTCTAGATGGACAAACATGAAGTACTTTCAAAAATAGTTTCACCCAAGATGAGGATGAAAGGGAAGATCTAAGGGAAGACAGACAGACATGCCCAAAAAAGATGAATCTTAATACAGGAGTAAGAAAGGACAGATTTTAGTAGTTTGCACATACTGAAGAAGCAGCTTTAGCCTTTAAAGGGTTGAATATGACTTTCTAGAAGGTATCTTAAAATCCTTTAATACTTGTTGCACATCCACAGAGAAAGAGGTCCCTGAGATGTATCAAAAGTCCATCATTCAGGATATCAGGGGAAGGATTTGTAGGTAGGGTGAATCAGAGATCTCTCACCCTGTGTGAGTAAATCCCTCGTGTGAGAAGTTTATGGTAAGTTGCACTTGGCTAACTTAAAGAGAAGGGAGAACCACTGTTGTCTAGGCCAAAAGGAAGTTACCAAGATTGTTTCTGAAGACTCTTTTTGGATCACTGAAAGAACTCTGGTTATCAAGGGAAAGAGAAGAAGGCAGATGGGAACATTTCTGTCCATGGGAAAGAGAACATATCTGTCCTCCAGGCAAATAGTCATGGAACAGAATATTTTCAACTGTCTGTTGTCAGTGGAAGTAAAATGATCCACATGGGGAATTCTCCATGTGTGTATTATCTCCTGGAAGATTCATGTGTGTAAACTGCAGTTGTTTAAGTATATTCACAATTAACAGTAGATCAAATGATCACTGCTGTAGTAGCCCAAGTTATAGGGGTCCAGCTTCCAAAGTTTCAGGGTACCATCCACATACCCTAACTGTTAGTCAGCTCATGCTGAAACAGCTGTAAGTCAGGGTTGGGTGTCAAGCCTTTTATGGCTTTCATGACAACAGAGAGAGGAAGGCTAAAATCCGAAGAGGACAATTATAGGAAAAAAATACATGTCCACACCCTGGCAAAAATTATAAAAAAAATGAGAATGATGGAGGGAGGGAGCAGCTACTGCAGCAGTGATCACTCAAACAACTACTCTTATGGAATGTTAGCTTATACAACTGTACTATGTTCATGATTATTATTACTGGTGCAGTGGACTAAGCTATATGGGTAGATGACCATAGCTTAGAAGAACTGGCAAGAGGAACAAAAATGGTCCAGGAGCCCCTTTTAAATGGTTCTAGCAAAGCCAGTCTTAGACCTGGAAAACAAATCCAGTTTACAGTGCTTTTTAATAGTATGCAGAGAGGCCCAAATTGCCGCTTCTATAATACATCTACAATCTAACCCTTTCCAATAAGCCAGAGAGAAAGCCAAGACCCTGGTAGAGTGATCCTTTACCCTGCATGGAATAGTTTTGTTGTGGTGGGAGTAACAAAAGGTTATTAGACCGGAGACAACCATCTGTAAATAGTCTGCCATGATACAGATTGTACTTTCATCTTGCCTTCACAAGAGATGAACAACTGATAAGAAGGTCTGAAAGATTTTTATTCTCTCAAGATAGTACCAGAGTTGTCTGTGGATGTCCAAGTTATGACATATCCTTTCTCCTTCATTTTTAGGCTCTGGAGAGAATACAGGGAGATGACTGGCTTAAGGTAAATTCAGGATACTCATTTAGGCATAAAAGGATTAGTTCTCAAAGAACCCTTTTTTGTGCAAAATGACATAAGGCTGACCCACCATAATAGTTTATAGCTCAGACACCCTTCTTGCAGAGTTCAGAGCAATGATTAAGACTGTTTTCCATGTCAAAAACCTCCAATTAGCCTGATGAGCTGGTTCAAATGGAGGAAGTGTTACTTCTAACAAAGAATTATGATGTCATGGAAGAGCCCCTGGTTTTGTGGGAGGTTTCTTATGCAGAACCACTTTCAAGCTGTACCAACTGTCTTTCTACCTAGCATACATTTCCTCAACCATTTTACTGTTCTAACACCTTTTACAGTATTCGCGCTTTTAGCGACACTGTGGATTTCACGGCGTCTGCCCCTTTACCCACTACACCTACTTAATTTCCCTAATATGTTTTCTACTGTTAGTGCGCTTTCAGCGCTACAGTAATTATACGGCGTGTGCCCCTTTACTCTCTATACTTGCTTCTTTTCCCTAACATCTTCTTACTGTTATCGCGCTGTACCAACTGTCTTTCTCCCTAGCATACATTTCTTAAACCCTTTTGCTGTTCAAACGCCTTTTACTGTATTTGCGCTTTTAGCGACACAGTGGATTTCACGTATTATGCCCTTTACCCACTACACCTACTCATTTTCCCTAATATGTTTTCTACTGTTAGCGCGCTTTCAGCGCTACAGTAATTACACGGCGCTTGCCCTTCCTATCCTAAAAACGCCTTCTACAGACCTCGCGCTCTCAGCGCTACAGATAAGTCCTGACATTTACTTCTCCTTGCCCTCCCCGGACATTTCTGCTCGTATATTATCACCTGCACAATCACTATCATTCTGTTAATAATTGTGTAGTCTCTCCTAATTTATTTCTACTGTCTCATGGAATAAATTTGCACACACTGCTGATTCCTGAATTTGCTGCTGATGAAGATCTAAGATGCGAGCAAGTTTTTCAATGTAAATAATGTGTAGCTAGCTTAGTTGTTACTGTGTAGTCTCTCCTATTGTATTTCTTCTGCCTCATGAAAACGATTTGTACACACTGCTGACTCCTGAATTTGCTGCACGTTAGCTTGTTGAATATCTAGATGTGACCAAGTTTTTTCGTGTGAAAATTGTTGTAGCTAGCATAGATGTTATTATTACTATACATTCACTGTTGAACAATGTGAATTATTTGATACACGTACATGTGCTAACCTTGTTCTAATTTCTTTCTCTCCTCCTGCCTACCTTCTCCCATACAGTTACTTGCTCTTCAGACTACTGTCCTGCCTTACTCCCAACTGGTGACCATCGACCTTGGGCTGCCCTCACTAAATGTGACTTTGCTTGCCTCATACCTCTAAGAACCTGACTCTGATCCTCTGAATACAAAGTAGGTTTGGGCTCTGTATTGCTCTTTTAACTGGGCTCCAACCAGGTATTCCTTCAGAGTTGCTTTAAAATGCCTGTGCCTTAGTCTCCAGCAGCCAGTACCTCCCTTTCTTATCCCTCCCTCTCCTAGCGTAATCTGTTCTCTCCTAGAATCATTTTAACTCCTCTACATCTCTACTGTCCTACTTACTTTTCCCCCCCCTTTGCCCCCTCTTTTCCCCCCCTTAAATAATCATTGTAGAAGTAAAGCAGTATACACATTAGTGTTTATGGTAAATGGGATGAACTAGCCAGATAATGGGACATTGGAATGGCTGCAGGGAACTCTGGTTCCATATTTTGGTTGTCTGTTCTTCAGTTTGTGTTCAGAAAACAACACATTTTATGAAAGTTGTTATCCCACAATTCCATTGGAGTGGGTGGGGTTATGTAATTTTGTATGCAAATTTTATGTTAACCAGCGTACAGATTTGTACCTATTTTTTCATGGGCCCTGTCCAGATTTTTGATGATTCAGGTTGAGAGGTATGATTGAAAGGGGTGGTCAAGTTTGTATTCTGGTACTACAAAAATACATTAGGATGGCCAATAAATTTAAATATTTGAAGGGGAGTGATTTCACAAAATGATAGTTTTGCACTTACTCACACAAGCCAGTAAAAGCATAGAGGAAAGGAGATAAATGGTCAAATTAACATAAGATGCAGGCAACTAGAAAGACAGTGGTGTTTCTGTCTGACTCACAAGAGACAAAACTGTGGTCTCTTTTCAAGTTTTTAATATGCAGTTAAAAGCAGTATACAATTGAAACAAGGTAAAGAAAACAAATCACAGTATTCAAAACAGAAAAGGCAATAAAGTAATACAAAATAAAACAAATAAAAAAGACCATGACAAATAACCCTTCCCTAACAGCAAAGTGTAGCATAGTCTGGATGAGCCTTTCTAGTAAAAGCTCTGAAATGTTTTATTTTACCCTTAAATAGAAGGTTTAGTTCCTAGCTCCACGCCTCAGTTCACAGATTAACCTTAGCTGACCTGTTCTATCTTGTATGCGAGTCCTTAATTGATCTGTTCTGATTTATGCCTGACTCACAGAGTTAGAGCTGCGGTCTCTTTTCAGTTTGGGCTCTATCATGGATTTTTCAGGAATGAGGATTGCTGACAGAATGTCCTGTGGAACAGGAGCATTGGACAAGTCACTCTGAGAACTAGAGTCTTTGTCAGAGGCAAGATACTGTAATACTGGTTGGGACACTGGTAACAAATGCTTGAATTCCATTCCTTGTGATTCCACAATGTAAGATCTCAGCTCTTGACACAAACTTTTCACAAATCTGTGTGATCAAAAACATTTTGATATCTGCATCCTCACTGTCCCAAATTAGTAATGAATGGAGTGGTTTCTGGTTTTATCATAGTAAGGCTTCTGGGACAAATGCTTCAACAGTTGGGCATTTATTGCTTTGTTTTTAGCACATGGAACCAATAAATTACTACTGATTGGTAATGTGGTTCTGGCTTGTCTCGACATAAGGAGAAGTCTCTGGGCAGGTGAACCAAGATGAGTATCACAAGGAATGTTTCTGAGATTTAACAAGTTGGGAAAAACATTGGTACTGTCACATCTGGATTTCTCTAACAGCTGTTTTGCACTTTGAACTACACATTCAGCCAGGCCTTTTCACTGAGGTTATTCAGGAATACTAGTAATATGTATAAAGTCCCATGCTATTGCAAATTTCTTGAACTGCTGGCTTGTAAACTGTGCATCATTATCAGAAATAACTCTGTGGACTATCATGGACAGAAAAATGATGCTTCAACTTAAAAAAGTAATGACAGTAGTGGAAGTTAGGTTGGGAAGTAGGTCAATCTTGAACCAATTTGAATAACAGTCTATTAACACCAAATAATGTATTAATAAATAACCATTCCACTTGAAGATATCTGTGGCTACTGTCGACCAAGGTAGTTCAGGAATCTGGCCTGATTGAAGTGGTTCTTATTGTTGATGTGGCTTTGTACTGTTACATACTCAAGATGAAAGTATTTTCGATATCTATTGACATGGAAGGTAAAACTAGATCTCTTGCTTTTCTTTTTGGTAGAATTAGTTCCTGGGTGGCCACAATGCAAAATCTTAATGTACTCTTGTTGCAAGGATTTTGGAGCAATCACTTTAGGACCTTTCATGATGATACATTGTCAGACAAAACTCATCTCTATATGGAAAATACTGCTGCACTTCTCCTGGTAAACAAGACTGCTTTGAAGGTCATCCTCAACAAAGTGATTGAGCTTCTGGAGAATCAGATCTGAAGCTATACAAGTTCTGACTTCAGCAAGATGTGTGGAAGAAATCTTTCCCACTTCCATGACCTCAAAATCAAGTTGCTCATTGCTACGCAGTTTGTGTTTTTCTGGGTGATCTGGATAAGGTATCAGCAAGATAAAGTAGTTTGCATTTTCTGTAAACAAGACTGAAGTTGTACTTTGCAATTTGAGCATCATCGGCTGCAATCTGGCATGAGCTGTATGCATAGGCTTTCTCAAGTAGTAACTAGAGGTTGGTGATCAGTTTCGTTTTTGGTTAGGTCAGCCATAAATATAATCATGAAACTGTGAACATGCAAACACAATTGCAAACAACTTTCTCAATCTGGGCATACTGCATCTCAGTTTGGGTAAAGAGTTCTTGAAGCATAGGCTACTGGTATACCCTTTTGAAGAATGACTGCACCTAGACCAAACTTAGAAAAGTAACTGGTTTGTGAACATCATAGTTGCTGAGAGTTGGTGGGCTAGCAATGTTCTGTTTCAGGACATCAAATACTCTTTGGAGCTGTTATGACCATGACCAAATTACATCATTGCATGGCAGCTCTCTTAGCAGTGGTGAAAATTGGTTTAAGTCTGGAATGAACTTGACTAGATAGTTGACCATGCCACAAACGCGTTGCAGGGACTGAACATTGTCTGGAGCTGGCATCTCAAGAATTGCTATTTGCTTGGAAGGATCTGGTCACAAACCCAAACTAGTAAACAAGTGACCAACATAATTAACTTCTAGTGGACTAAATTTCCACTTCTGAGGCTTCAGCTTAAGATTCAAGTCATGTGCTCTTCCCAGAACTTTCTTGAGGTTTCTGCCATGTTCAATTTCACCATTACCTCCTCCTACAATATCATCTACTATAATAGCAAATGGATAGCCAGAAAAGCCAGAAAAAAATTTGTTCTATCACAAGCTGAAAGACTTCACTGGCAGAATTAATTGCAAATGGAATTCTCAGAAATCTGTATCTTCCAAATGGCATACTGAATGTGGTAAATCATGAAAATTTGTGGTAAAAAAAAATTTGCCAAAATGAACTTTGCATCTATGACAGAAAAGCAGTGGCATTTGGCATGAGTGAAGCAAGCTCTTTGACTGTTTGCATTGGTTGATGAGGTCTTTTTAATGCTTTGTTCAGATCTCTTAGATCAATATATATTCTGATATCTGAGCTTTTTGTATGAGCTACTACCATGGAGGATACCCTTTCAGTAGGTTCTTCAACTGTAAAATTACTCCTAGCTGCACCATTCTGTCTAGCTCAGCTTTGACTCTCTTCAGCATAGCTACTGGAACTTTCCATACTGGCGTGATAACTTATCTCTGGATCTAACTTCATAGACTACACAACTGATAATATGCCTAGTTTGTCTGCAAAAATATCAGCATACTCAGAAAAAATAGTTTGGGAGAAATTTGAGCTGTTGTCATTCAAGCTTACATAGGGACATCTTTATTAAATGAAAGCAGTCCCATTTTCAAACTGTCTTTGAGTCCTAATAATGACTGCGTGTCTCTTGAGAACATAAAACCATAAGTCATAGCTGTTCTCAGCAGAGTAACATGAAAGCACTACTGAGCCTTTGGTATGAATCTCTTCATCACCATAAGCAACAAGCTTTGCACACTGTCAAATTAAGTTGTTCTGTAGCTTTTACTCTAGCAAAGCGTTTCTGCTTACATAACATTGCACTTTGAGCCAGTGTCTACTTTGAGCTCTGGGACTCCCATTAATTCAAACAGTACAAAAGATTTTATTCTTTGACCACAAATTACTGCACTGACTGTTTCACCAAACACAGACACACCATCAACTAAAAAGCCTGTGGACATCCAGAGTATGCAAGATTTATATATTTAAGACAGAGAGGGATAAACAGATTAATTTATGGAGAATTCTTATACCATCTTTGACATGAAGGAATGGTTGTTTCTTATGAATACCCTTTCCTTATGAAAGGTGAGAAAAGGATGAATTACTATAAGAGCATGGATTTCAGGCACTCTCCTAGTTGAAGTGAAAGCTGTGACTAACATTGTTTTCTACTCCAAGAACTTTAAATTAGCCAGAGGAGCTGGTTCAGAAGGAAAAAGTGTATTTTTCTACTAGACAATAATAATATCAGAATAATAATCTCTTAATTACAATCACAATGCTAATATCTGAAGGTACAGTCACCTGTTTTCTAGATGGACAAACATGAAGTACTTTCAAAAATAGTTTCACCCAAGATGAGGATGAAAGGGAAGATCTAAGGGAAGACAGACAGACATGCCCAAAAAAGATGAACCTAAAGAAAACCAATCTAAAAAAACTTGCTACTTGCTATAACAATATAGCTCGCTTCGCCACTAGTAACCCCTTTAGGACCCATCATTGTATAAACCTAAAACAACTAGGCTGGCTAGAAGTTCAAAACCACATTATTATTCCTCAACTCACTATTGCCCACAATATACTATACCAACCTGACTATACCCCTATACTCTCACAACTACTAATCCCTTACAACAATCTTAACTCTCTTCGCTCATCTAGTAAACTCATGACAAAAACTATAAAGGCAAACAATACAGCAGGTGATTCCCTTTTCAGTAACACAATAGGTAGAACTTGGAATCTCTTACCTTGTGACATAACTTTGACTTCATCCCTGCCACTTTTCAAACAGAAAATTAAACAATACTTCCAAAATCATTGGCTTTGTTCCTGTAGTACACCTGACTAACCTGCATCTTCTCCACTCTTTTTCATCCCTGCACTTCATTAGTTCTATTCCTTTTACTGTTAGTTTTTAAGTATGTACTTTCTGCACAATTATGTGATATTTTATTATCTGCATATTTTTAACTTGATTTGCTTGACTTTATCCTCACTCCAATGTTTTCTATTTTCCCTGATTGTAGTTATATCTTAGAATAATTAGATTTATATCTTTTTGTAATTTTTCTTAGCTTATAGTGGAGCTTTTCTCCTCGGGCCTCTGCTGAAAATGGACATGTATCCAGCCAGACTAGCCCGGTCAACAAATGTAAAATAAATAAAAATTTTGACATGAGATTGCATTGAAAGAGGGGGATTCATGGGCAAACTTGCTGAAATGGCTAAAAAAATTAAACTTGTCCTCTAATTAACAAAACTAAGACAGGCCATAGGATAAAGTCACAAACATACTATAAAACCAGGGAAACACTAGCCCTGAGTGGGTGCTATTTCTTTTATGGCACCAACTAGAAAACCTTTTTCCATTTGCTAATACAGGACTTTACAGTGGCAGCCGTTCTTGCCTACATCAATACCTGCTGCACACCCTCAGAAAGTACAGCTGTGGAAACAGAACTTAACATAACAGTAGATGTTTAATTGATCTCTGCTGCAGTAGCTTTAGCTATATGATTTATACCTTGCCAAAAATATAACAGCCAGCCAGCTTCCAAAGCTACAAGGAACTTCTACCCACACAAATTGTCAGGCAACTCTTAAACACAAATCTGAGCACAAAACCCTTCAGAGCTTTCCTGCCAGCAGAGAAAGGATGGCTAATTCCTGAAAGGACAATGATAGGAACAAAAGTAAATAAATAAATGTCCACACCCTGGCATGTAAAACAAACTAAAAAAAAAAAAAACCAAGGGAGATGGAAGGAGTGAGCAGCTACTGCAGCTGTGACCATTCGAACACCTAGCATTATGGCAACATTTACACAACTGTACTGCGTTAACCATACTGACCACTGCTGAGGTAACCTTAGCTATATGGGTAAATTACCTAAGCTAACTATATTTGAGAGGTGGAAGAAGAGTCTAGGAGCCCCTGGAGAATGGAAACTTTTTCAAAAAGCCATTGATGAAGCCAAAGCCTGGTTGAATGGACCTTGACCCTGCCTGGAACAGTTTTGTTATGATGAGTATTGAAAAAGGTAATAGCATTAGACAACCATATAGAAATAGTCTGTTTTGATATGGATTGTCCCTTCTTCTTAACAAGAAAGGAACAACTGATCCAAAGATCTGAAAAATTTAGTTCTGCCAAGATAGTACCTGAGTTATCTGTCTTCATCCAAAGTATGGAGTATCCCTTCTCTCTCATTTTTAGGTTCAGGAAAGAAAACAAGGAGATAGAGAGTACTGCTTAAAGTAAACTTGTATACCACTTTAGGCATAAAAGAATTATTAGTTCTTAAAGAAACCTCTCCATGACAAATGAGAGAGTTAACCATAAGGGCTTGCAACTCAGAAACTTTTCTTGCAGAGGTCACATCAATCAGTAAACCTGTTTTCCATGCTAAGAATGTCAAGTCAGTCAAATTAGGAGGTTTAAATGGAGCAAGTGTTAGCTTTTATAACATAAAATTAACATCCCAAGGAGGGCCCAATGGTTTTCTTGGAGGCCTCTTAGGCAAAACCCCTTTCAAGAAAATGTTGACAGGAGACTGCACTGAAAGACGAGAATCCATTGGCAGACATACTGAAATGGCCAATAAATGAACCTAGACAGAGGAATTAGAAAGGCCATAGGATAGTAGTTTGCACAAATAATGTGGAGCAAGAGAACAACTAGCCCTGAATGGGTGCTTTTTATTTTGTTGGTACCAACTAGAAAACCTTTTCTATTTGATAATATATGATTTTCTAGTAGCAAGGTTGCTTGCCTTCATTAGTACCTGCTGAAACTCTCATTATACAGGTTCCTAAAAGGAATTAAGACCTCATTATCAAGGCAGTCAATAGAAGTTGATTGATATAGGGGTGTATCAAGCAACCCTGTTCTTGTGTGAGTAGATCCGGTCTGTGAGGAAACTTTTTGTACTTGACTCTGGCCATTTTGAAAAAAAGGGAGAGCCTCAATTGTTTGGGCCAGAAGGGAATCATCACAATGATCTTGGGGGGGGGGGGGGGGTTCCTTCCAAATTTTCAGAAGTACCCAGGACATTAGTGGAAATGGTGGAAAAGCATAAAGGAACATTCCTGTCCAAGGAAAAGAAAAGCATCTGTTTTCCATGCCTTCATGCTTGGAGTCCTGGAACAGAAATTTACCAGTTAATTGTTCAGACAGGAGGCCACGATATCTACTTCAGGAACTCCTCACAAATGGATCAAATCTTGGAAGACCCCCCCCCCCTCCAATCTAGTATTCTTTTGTGAGGGTGTGTTCTGGTCCTGCTAAGCTTGTCTGTGTTACAATTTTGCTCTGATGGAATGTAGGATGCCTGTAGAATGAGATTGTGCTGTGAAGCTATATCCCTAGCTAACACGGCTGGTCTGCAAAGGGGTTACAAGCTAATTCTCCTCTTGCTTGTTGATGTACCACATGACTGTGTTATTGTCTGTAACCACTTGAAGTCTCAGGAATGAAAAATGGTGCCTTGATCGAGGGGTAAAATAAAACATTTCAAAGCTTTACTGCAAAGACTCACCCAGACTCTGCTACAGTTTGCTGAGGGAAATGTTAGTTTGCTTTTTATTTGCTGTATTTTGTATTAATTTATTGCCTTTATCTATTTTGAATACTGTGATTTGTTTTCTTTACCTTGTGTTTTAATTGTATTCTGCTTTTAACTGCATATTAAAACTTGAAAAGAGACTACAGCTCTGTCTCTTGTGAGTCAGACAGAATTATTTTTCCCACCCTCTCACCCAGTTACTGTAGTGTTCTTAAACACCACTGCCTTTCTAGTTGCCTGCCCCTTATGCTAATTTGACCATATATCTCATTTCCTCTCTGCTTTTACTGGCTGGTGTGAGTAAGCACAAAATTATCATTTTGTGAAATCACTTCCCTTCAACTATTTACATTTTTGGCCATCCTACTGTATTCCATAGTACCAGAATGCAAAAGTGACCACCCCCTTTCAATCTATCTTGCTGTTTTAAAGATAGTGACTCTCTACTAAAACGTAACTTTTTAGACAGGTAAAACTTAAGTTACCTACTTTCAGATCTAACTCCTCTAGTGCACACTGCAGTGTTTAGGATAAACCATTTTTTCATCTTACCTTTAAGCATCGATTGCAAGACCACCAGTTATTGGAGCGCTCACATTCTGCCTCTCAGTAGTCATCTTGGGATTAGTGCTTCTGTTTTCTCCTAGTGAGAGAAGGAGTGCAGTTACATTATTTCCTGGAGACTGCTAATCACCAGAAAGCTTAATAACAGCTTTATAGGTGACAGCTTGGAATTTGTGTTATATTCTGATCAAGGTGAGAGTAGGAGCACAGTGCATTGATTCCCCGACTCTTTCTGGTTGGAGAGTGAGTGTCTGTGCTTAATGTATCTGATTGGTCTGGTTGCTATTTGAGGCATCTACCAGACAAAGGCCACAAGTTTGCAGACCCTTGCATCATCTGGGACAAGTCTGTGGATCACCAAACAGGCTGTGGCCTGCTTCTCTTCTTGGCATTGGTGCTAACATTTTGCTTTCTGGTGAGAGAAGAAGCAAAGGAGTATTGTATCCCAACAGAGTGAAGCTGTGCTGAGACCAGCATTAGTAGTAGCCAGGCCGTAGCCATTCATGTGACTCCCCTCTTTTCATCATTCTTGACAATTTAATTCTTTATTTTTCAGTAAGTACTGCTTGAGTTCTTTCTAACTTCAGAATATCTGCCTTAATACTTCATCCTTAAATTTTCAGGGTCTATGTATTAGTTTCCCCTCAAGTGTTTTCAGTGCTCCGTACAGACTCAGACACCCTGGGTGACATTTTTTCCTGTAAAAGGAATATACAAGGAAACAGCTCCAATACTTAGTAATAATGACCATCCCTTCTGGCATGTCTAAAGGTCAGTCCCCTGTGCTTTCTCCAATTCATCTGGTGAAATTGGGCAACCTGAGGCAGTGTACCAACTGCCTCATGTACACACACACAACCCTCTCCTCTTACCTCCCAATACTCAGACTTGTGAGAGATGCACTTATATATCCAAATTGGAAGCCATGCACTCTCAAGCCAAGACAGGACACCTGCAGCACACCACATGCAACACAAAGCCCTCCAGAACACCCACGATCACAGCTCTCACATAAAAACATAAGCCACACACCCACCTTCACAGAGGCTCTCAATAGAAATCTACCCAAACAGCAGAGACCTCCAAGGCAGAAATGCATTCTACCACCACAACACAGCACAAACCACAAGACACACAGCTCACCAACACAGTGTGCCTCTCAACCTAAGGCTCTATGGCAAAACAGCTTGCCCAATACACTAATCATAGGTGACTCAATAGTGAGGCACACTGATGTCCCACTCACTAGGATGAATAAGGAGTCAGCTGTCTATCAGGTGCCAGAATCCGACACAACACATGCACTCAGGTCACTCCACAACAAGTATAAGTATGACTCTGTTATTGTCCATGTGGGTGTGAATGACCTGAGACACACCTCCCTGGACTACATGAAAAGAGATGGGGTGGAGCTCTTGGATTATGTGGCCCAGGCAGGTATGACTGTAGCCCTGAGCAGCATCCTAACGTTACTCAGAATGATACCGCAGTACAAGCAGAAAATGATTGACTTCAACAATTGGCTAAGTTTCTGGTGTCATTCTAAGGGGATCCAGTATCTGTCTGCTTGGGATGACATGACTGACAGACCTCGATACTTTTCCAGAGACAGCCTGCATCTGTCATACCTTGGTTTCTGGATACTGGCTAAGGCTCTTGCTACCACTATAGTGCCTTTTTTAGCTGATGTTGCAAAATACCAAATTCCCATCATAACAGCTATAAATAAATAAATGCAATCTGAGGGTCATGCTGCTCAAAGTTAGAAGTCTAAATCTCAGGATGAACTTGCTCAGAGCACTCCTCAAAATGGAGAACACTGACATTTGTGCTGTAATGGAAACCTGGTTTAAAGCAGCAGAAAGCAGCCCTGCGCTGCCAGGCTATAACTCATTCCACACCTTTTGGCCCCAAAAACGTGGACTGATGCTCCAAAGGTGGTGGTGTCTCCATATTCATAAAGGATATACACACCTCCATACAGTAGCCCAACATAACTCATCTGAGATACTTCAGGTACAACTAACATTGGGTAAGACGGTGATTCAGGTCATAGCCTGCTATAGGTCCTCAACCATGTCCCAAGACTCTCACTCCATGTTCCTAAGCACCCTGGAAACTGTAAGGGTCCAACCCAACACTCTCATACTAGGTGACTTTAACTACCCCTCCATCAACTGGGAAAACTACTCATGCACCAATACACTGGCCTAATGCTTCCTGGAATTCATCAGTTCAGTGTCCTGGACCAGCTCATTCGTACCCCTACTAGAGGAAGCAACATCTTTGACCTGATTATTAAAAACATGGGCAACCTTTGCTCTACACCAATAGTCAATAATTCCCTGGTTAGATGGTTAGAGCCGACCACAAACTAATCACTATGGAAATCCACATCTCACCCACACCCCCTGCAAAGGTAAACACCATGAAAAACTTCTCCAAAGCTGACTTTGGGCTCCTAAAAACAGAGATGGCTAACTTCACAGCACCCATGTCAATGGAAAATAGACGCATGACTGCCAAATCATACACCAATGCACTGTACAAACACGAACATAAATGCATGGAACTAGCCATACCCAAAAGGACCAAGACAATCTCCTCCAAAAAAGGAGGCCAATCTGGTGGTCCCCTGCCATTAATAAACTCTACAACAGAAGGAAGAAACTTTTGTAGAAAAAGATGAACTCCCAAGACTGTAAAAAACTCCCTTATTAGCCTCAACAAAAAGTTGAAATCTCTCATCAAAACCTCTAAAGCCAGCTATGAAGGCAGAATTGTGGCAGACACTAAAAAACACAAAGCCTTCTATAGTTATATCAAGAATTTCCACAGCAATAGCCAGTTTTTCTCCGAGGTACTGCACAATGCTACCTCCCATACTGAGCCAACAGATATTGCCAACATACTGGCCAACAGATTCAGTGCCAACTTTACCCCTCTCTCCCCCACTACAGGACCAATAACAATACCGGAGGAATGTAAGGCACCCAGCATTACTGCAGCACAGGTTAAAGCTGCATTGTCCAAGGCCAAGAATACATGCCAAGAACCAACACCACATCTGTGTGCCCTGTTCAATTACAGCCTCACCTCAAGCTTTGTCCCTACCGAATGGCACACTGCTACAGTCATCCCTCTCCATAAAGGGGGAGTGACTACAGACCCTGGGAATTATCACCTCATTAGCCTGATGAGTCTGATATTTAAGGCTATGAAGCACATCATCATGGACCTAATTAACAAGGATATAGGGAATCTCTGAACTCTATATCCCACGCAATTTGGTTTTGTGACAGGTAGATCATTCCTGCTCGACCTGGTTGACGTATTTGAGTCAGTCACCAGAACTGTGGATGAGTGCAAGGCAGTTCATACAGCCTACCTTGATCTGGCCAAGGCTTTTGATACCATTCCCCACTCAGGAATTATTGATAAACTCACCAAACTAGGCATCAACCCCTATATCACTAGATGGGTTGCAAACTAGCTCACAGATAGAACCCACAGTGAGAAAGTAGACTCCAAGTCAGACTGCCGACCGGTCACGAGTGGAGTCCCACAAGGATCAGTCCTGGGTCCTCTACTGTTTGGCATCTACTTCTCAGAAGTCCAGGCTAACATGGAGGGACTCTGGCTGACCGAGTTCACAGACAACTGCAAGCTGGGAGCCATTATTAACTCCTGAAAACATCCTACAGAAAGGCATCACCGAGACCGATGACTGGTGTTGAAACCATGGGCTTAAGCTTAATGCCAAAAAATGCATCATCATCCCCTTTGGGAAAAACATAGTTCCGACTAATTACCACAACTTTGGGAGCCCACTGAACACTGAAGGCGTTATATGAGATCTGGGGACACTGGTTGATCGCAACCTCTCCTTCAACCATCACATTGCCACTGTGGTCAGAAAGTCCTTCTATGTGGCACATCTCATTATCAGGGGTTATGCATCCAGGAAGAAAGAGGTCATCACTTCTCTCTATTCTTCCCTCATTAGGCCAATCATTGAGTATAATGCCCCATTTGACATGTACCTCATTTGACACATGCCACAGGTGGAAGGGCTACAAAAGTACCCCACAAAGAGGATTCTAGGCCTTAAACACATGTCCTAGATGGACAGACACAAAAAAACCCTATTCTCTATCTCATATCATCTACTAAGAGGTGATCTCTGCTTGACTTACAAAGCCATGTCTGACCCAGCTCTGTTAGAAATGCTACATCTAAAGAAATCCCAATCTCTCCACATCACACGCTCCAGAGACCTCAACCTCATTACCACAATCAACAGAACATGCTGGAGGGACAGATTCATAGCCCAGAGACTGCCCATGCTCTGGAATAGACTTCCCATACATGTAAAGCAGAGCACCTCTCTGGCCCTCTTCAAAAGAAATCTTGATGAGTGCATGGGAAATAGAATGTTCACCCCAGGGATCACTCCAGTGGCTCTACTTGATAGCCAGGGCACTTCTATGGACTAGGCTTGTAAAGGCTCCAGGGTCATTAGCCTAGTACACACTTATAACCCAATGAACCTTTGAAAAAGACTGCAAAGATAAAGAAAGTAATTTAAATATGTAAAAATGTGGATACCCTGTAGCCTGCAATGAGGTATACCTGGAGCTAAACAGTTTGTGAACACCTTTGGTGTAATGAATAGTCCAAAGGATAAGGCAAAAAATTGATAATGTGATCAAGACACACACAATCTTGAGAAATGTCAGAACTCTAGATGAATAGAGATGTGATAAGCATTTTTTAAGTCAAGTGTTGCCATGAAACAAGAAAAAGGGAAGAGGCAGCAGGTTGTGAAGTGACATCATTTTGAATTTGTGCACTATCACAGAAAGATTTAGGAAGAAAGATTCAGAATTGGTCTCCAAGAATTTTCTTTCTTTGGCACTAGAATGATGAAGAACCCTTGAATACAAAAAGTTTGATCTGGAGAATGAGGAATAATCATCACTACCACCCTTTTTGGCCATTTTCTACATGGTGTTAAGGGGTCATGTCAACTGTCACAATCTCTCTGCTTCTATTTATTTAATACCACTCTCCTTCCATCCATGCAACTCTTTGCTAGATGCCCTTGTTTCCTCTGGTCTTCTTCCTGTCTGCCCTAAATCTTCACCAGATTGTCTTCTACTTTTCTGCACACGTGCCCAAACATCTGTAATCTGTTCTCTTTGACCTTTTCTGCATTTGAGCTACTTTGGCTTCTGCTCTTATGTCCTCATTTCTTCATCTTTCCTACTTGTATACTACTACTTTGCGTATCCTACAACCTGTCTCAGTAACTTCATCTCCATCTCTTGCTTCCTCAACTGCTCTGCCTTTACTGCCCAGGTTTCTGTGCCATACAGTCATACTGGTCACACCACTGTTTTGTTCACCTCACTTTTCAGCTTCTTTGGCAATCTTCTGTCATACACTACACCTGATACTCTCTGCCAGTTGGATGCAGCCCCTCTGATTATAGCTTTGGCCTCCTCATTCAGGCTTCCCTCCTGCTCAACCATTCCTCCCATATAACTAAAGCTGTTAACTGTTCCACAATGTACTCTTCTATCTCAATTCTCAGCTTCTACTAATTTCCCAAATTTGCTGCCATTACAAGTGTCTTATCTGTACTCAGTTTTATCCTATATGCCTTCAGTTTTGCAGTCCATTCCTCAATCCTTTCCTGAAGGTTTTGCTCAGAGTCTGCCTGTAATGTCACTTCATCTGCATACAGCAACTTTTTTGATCTGTTCCCTCCAACCTATTTTCTAATGTATCCCATGACACTGATACACACCCATTTCTAATGGGAACCCCTCTGTTAGGCAGAACACTTTTTGTACTTAAGTCATTGGGTACTTGTACATGGCCTGCACTAATTCTACCAGTGTTTCTGGGACCTTGAATCACTGCAGGACTGCAGATAACAGCTTTCTTGAGACCTTATCACATGCTTTCTCTGTCTTGAAATGCCCAGTTGGTCTCTTTCCTTTTTATACCTTCTTCTTAAATATCTGTCTCTCTGCAAACACTGGGTCAGTTGTTCTGCATCCTGAACCTTGCATATTTGTTTACTGATTACCCTGTCCAGAACTTTCATGCAATGTGACAGGAGTTTGATACATCTGTACTGCCCACAGTTATGAATGTCCCCTTTGTTCTTGTACAATGGCATGAGTATGCTTATTCTCCAGTCATCTGGGATATGCCTTTTTCTCCACACTGCTAAGAGTACTCTCAGGAACAATTTCTCCCCTATCTCGCCCAGCATCTTTATCATATCTGCTTTGACCTCACACAAGCCTCCTGCTTTCCCTGACTTCATTTTCCTTAGTGCTATTCTTACTTCTTCTATGATAGGCTCCTCTTCATCTCCCATCATAGACTGTGTCTGGAGCAGTAAAGTTTCTGTGGGTTTTTCTTCATTCAGACACTGCTGGAAGTACTCCTTCCATCCATCTTTGACATCCTGTGGAATGCTGAGTAGGTTGTTGCTGGAATCCCTTATGAAGGGTGTCTGACTATATTCTTTATCTTTCTGTCTTTGGCTTGCAGCCTGACAGTTTCTTTGTACCACCTACTGAGTCAATTTCCAGAAGCTGGTAGAATGTCTCTAATGCCCTATTTTTTGCTATTGCAACTCCTCTTGTAGCTTCTTTGTTAGCCAACCTGTAGTCCTTCCTAGCCTGATCCGTCTTTTCTATCTCCCACTTTTTCCTGCACTCCTTTCTTTTGATGACTTCCTGAACTTCTGCATTCCACCACCAGCTTTCCTTATGTACCTTATTTCCGTATCTGTCTCAGCCACATATCTGTTCTGCATTCCTGACACATGCTGTTTTGAGATGCTACCATTCTTCTTCAGCTCCACCTATTTCCTCTTTTTCTTGAGATGTTAGAGCCCCGAGTAATTCCTTGAACTGTTGTGCTTTCTCTCCAGTCAAATTTCAGGTCTTCAGCCTGGTCTCTGTTAACCTTAGAACTTTCTCTAACCACTGCTTGCAGCTGATTGAGGCAAACAGTGATTTATGCTGTGGACCAACTGTCTAAATGGGGAAAACTTTGCAATCACTAATTCTACCATACTGCCTTTTTCTTACTAGGATGCTACTTGAGTTGCATGTTGGACACAATTGTATGTGATCTTCTAGCATTTACTAATAGTATTGTACTACCATTTTTTTCCTCACACAGGCTATGTCTAAAAATGGTCATTACTGATAATTGAACTATCTCAGTTAAAAAAAAATAATGACTGAATGAATGCATTCTTTATTTAACTAATTCAAGCTACTGAATTAAAAGCAGGGAGGGTTTGAGAAGTTTTTTTTCTGGAATGGTTTAAGATGGGTGGGGGGACTGATCACTGTAAAATAAATAATATGGATGTAAATAAAATGGGGGCATGGCAAGAGATCATAGCACAGTTTAGCATAGAAAGCAGGATCAGGCAGGCCCTCTGCAGCTTCTACCTAACACTAACCATCATTAAGATAAGGAGAGCTTCCACAGCCAAGTAATGAGCAAATTAAAAGGTCACATTTAATGGTACAATAAAGCTGTTCTGATTGAAATGATCTAGGACAAGTCTCCAAGATTTGTCCATCTGGGGAACTAGGAAGAGTCTAGAAAAAAAGTTTGCTAATTTCTAATGGTCTGCAGTCAATATAGTAAGCTGCTTTTAATGTTAAAATAAAGTTATGACTGATCTAGTACAGGTCTCCTGACTTGTTCACCTGTGGGACTAGGATTAATTTGCAGTACAGGCCTGTTCCTTTCTGGTGGTCTGCTACTGCAGTACTTTTTTCTTTCAAAGCTGTTCCTTGTGTTTTATTCCAATTTCAAATAAGTTGTAGTCTAAGAAAATGATACATGATTATAATACTCCTGAAAATCTATTTAATCTGAAAACTGCCTCCCGGAATATGTGCGAGGAAAGGATTAAAGATGGATTTATTCCCAGCATTGTCACTGGGAGTTATTTTCTTGCTGATGCCTGCACTTTTATGATTTAGATGAAAATAAATGAGACTTTTTTTTACGTTCTTGAGTATATGCTTTCTTCCTTTAAAAGCACTGATTGCAGGCCAGCAAGTTTCTGGAATATTGCTCTGAGGGTGCATGGAAAAACTTATTTAATTGCCATTCTAGATTCTTCTTTTTTCCAGTGCTCCCAATATTTATCTGCTAAGTTGCCAAAGAGGGTAGCTATGGTAATGAATGCACCCAAAAGCTGAGCTTATACATCATCTGGGTAACACTATTTTCTCACTCAAACATGCATACGCATGGCCACTCCAGTGGTAAACATTCTTGGTGTAGCATTCAGTGTATCACAGGAACATTTTTAACATGTGCAGTCTTATCTTATTGTGAGGTGGAGGTCAGTTTTTCCATTTCATTTTCTGTTACCACTTCCAGTACTGTCAATTTTATTTGTGATTGCTTTAATTTTATGTGAGTTAAATAATTGCTCTTATTATCCAGGTTATTTGATAAGAAGACTCTCTTCCCAAAATTTTAATCTGTTACCAGAATAAAGACAGGCCAACAGAACAGTCTTTTCTGTTACTGTCCTGAAGTCAAATAAATTCTTGTAGAGTCAGCCTTTAATCTGCTATACAAATCTAGGGTCTATGTTAAAACGACTAACGGAAGAAATTGCAAATGCTCCGTTGAGCAAAACTGAGATACTCAAAAATCGCTATTGTGGGGGGCTGGCCCACCCCACCCTTAAAAAATATATTCCAACTCAGAGATCACACTACTGTGAGGAACGGGCAAATTTTCCGATCTTCACTGTACTGCGATCTCACAATAACGATTTTGAGTATCTGACTTTTCGCTCAATGGAGCGTTCACAATTTCTTCCGTTCGTCATTTTAACAGACCCCAAATCTACTCCTGTGGTGGATCCCATGAAAAAAAACTGTACACTGAGGTGAACCTACAGTTTTACCACATTGCCATGGTTGTGTCTTCAACGAGAAGACATCCGCAGTGAGCAAAGTTTTGGGGACAGGCCCAAAAACAATTTGTCTATAAGCAGTTTGGATAGATTCATGCAGCAAAGCAAATGTTTTCTGCATGATGTGGAAGTTTTTATCAGTGTCTAGATGATCTGAATTCTGAGACCAACACTACTCTCATATGGATCTCTAACTGTAGCGCCACCAAATTGGCAACTACTAGGGGTTCCAAAACCCTGAGACAAATCTAGATGGAAATGACCTGCTTAAGAGAAGAAAAAAAAAGAACTCTAGAGATGTCTGAATCATTTTCAAAAGCTAAAAATACCTAACATTTCTTAGTATCAAAGGATGAAATTGTAAAGACCAAGAGCTGATTTGACGATAGGTGTGACTGCATTGACTGATACCCTACTGAGTGAAAAACCTGAAGCAAAACTCCCTGTGCCAGATGAGATCTCTGTGGTTGGCAGCTAGGTGCCAGTCATACAAATGGTGAAACAATTGTTCCTTTTAGACATATGAATGTGGGTGGCGGCCACAGACATATATTTTGTAAAACACCCTGGGGATTGCATGAAATGCTGAATGGTCTGTGCAGGAGAGGCTACATATGCTTCATTGCTGCCAACTTATAACAAGAAGAATATGTGTCAAGGACAGTAATGGGGCAGAGAGGAAATAAAAGTACATTTTATATGACAGACATGCAATCACCACCTGTCCACACACACACACACACACACACACACACACACACACACACACACACACACACACACACACACACTGTTAACATCAACCATGCAAGGGCAGGAAGAAAACATTTCCCTCCACAACAACGTCCTTTAAGGGTGGTTAGGATGGGTGTCAGGACTGCTGTTGCCACAGCCTCAAAGAAACTGCTGAAGTAAGTGGCTTTTAGACTAACATCTTTGGAACTTACTAACAATTTCTGCGTGTTCCCTTGATCTTCATGCTTTTAATGCCATGCGTCTTTGCCGACACACCTACCTGGCTTTGACAGAATGATGGCTGTGAAAAGTGAAATCTCACACTCACAGCTGAAAGACTTTACCTTCATTGTTTTCAGTAAATCATCAGTTTCTAGTCCAAACAGCAGGGCCCACAAAAGGGCAAATCCAAAAAGGATGTTTTGACAGCCTTTGCAAAGGAAGCATGACAGAAACAGGAGTTTGTATTAATGCTGAACCTGCCAGCAGGGTAGTAACATAAGTAATGTAGGCCATTTGATTGTCCACATCTGTGTCCTGAACCACTCTATTATAATTTTATATATTTTTTTCTTGCATCCAAAAGTTCCTCTACGCACAACCAATTGGCCCAATCATTCCAACTGTGAGGAAAGAGACAAGATAATGTATTCCCTACACAGGATGACAGCCCTACAATCCATATGCTCCCTGACTGGGACAGGATCCTAATCAGCACATTTGTTTCCCTCAGGAATGAGAGTCAGGTAAAAGGAACTGTGTCAGTCTCTTAATCAAGCAGTCCCCTTCCCAATTCCATCTAACCCCACCCAACAGTAACCATGACACCACAGTTGCTATTGTCTGGAAGACCATATGAGCATTATGGGTCTATATTAGAACATCAAAGTTTCACAACTTCGAATGTTCTAATATCGACCCCTATTCAGCGAACGCTGAAAACATCGAACATGCAAAACAGCAAATTTTTTCCTAGGGAAAAAATTTGCTGTTCCGAAACACATACACAAAACACAAACACACCAAACAAACAGCAATCCACACACATACACCTAAAATCTTACATCTAACCCTACAATGTACATACACCACTATCTATCCACTTACCTTAACCCAAACCCTAACCCTAAGGTCCGTCACTATCGCACACTCACCTCACCCTAACCCTAACTCACCTAACCCGCCCTAACCCTCACGTCCACACAATCGCACACTTACCGGACCCATGCCCTAACCCTAACTCACCTAACCCGTGCCCAATCGCACACTTACCTGAACCCGACCCGTAACTTTCCACCACAGTGCCGAAAATAGCGTAGTGACAGAAACAGACAACCGAATTCTTTCCCTAGGAAAAAATTTGGTTTTCTGTAGCTTCGCTATTTTCAGCATTCACCGAATAGGGGTCGATATTAGAACATTCGAAGTTCTGAAACTTCGATGTTCTAATATAGACCCAGCATTATGACACATGCCTACCTTGCCCAGCTTCACTGCAGCACCATAAGATACCTGTACGTTCCTACCCTTCTATGCAGGTGCTAATGAATAGGCCAGGCTGCCTCCCTTCCTCCAGGATAGGTGAGCTGACTAATGCTGCTCATCCCCTTGCAACTCTATCCAGCTCTTTCAGCTTCCTGTATGAGGCTGTATTCAGCCATAATGAAAGAATAGCATCCATATTAAATAGATAAATTCCTTCACAGACAGAGTGAGGGATGCAGGCATTTGATTTCAAAGCCTCAACAGAAATCATGATTCCTTCTGGAGGATGAAAAGCTGGAAACTGATAAATGGGGTTTCTCTTTAAAACAACTGTAGTGTTGGTGACAAGTTTAAGAGTCTCTGTCCATATAGAATAATCCATAATGGTTAAAATACTCCAGCAGCTGTTCTTGTTACTCAGGCCACAATATGAAGGCATTCCAGCACTTGATTAACAATGTCTTGAAAGGTGACTACCACCCACCCCTTATTTCAGTCGCCCAGCTTCAACAATATTGGGAGAGTAAACTTTAAAGGGGATTAGGAAGGCCTTAGTTGGGGCACAACGACTTGTGAAGAGGGATTAGTGCACAGTTAAACAGTGTAGACTGTAAGTCAAACCCCTAGATTGGTTAGGACAGAGCCTCTATAAATATGAGTCAGGGGTACTTCCCACTTAGATCTGCACAATTTTCCTTATGATGATTTTATTTTTAGCTGGAGCTTTGTAGGTGGATAGAGAGGGCTCCTGATATAAATGGTTTAATTTCTCAGATATGAGGGTATTTTCTAAAATTCTGTGCACCACTTGGTGATGTCACTGACTCCACACTAAACAGAACCTATGAATGTCATTGGACAGACCCAGACAAATTAAACACTTGGAAGTCTTTGTCTGTAGTAGATAAAAGAAGACTAAATAACTATGTTAGATGCCATGAGAAAAGGAAGGGCTGAGGGCCTGAGGAGGATGGCACTGAAGTAAAAAAAAAGTCTATAAAAGTTTTAAAGAGAGAGAGAGAGAGAGAGACAGAGAAACAATACCAATCTGGAAAATGTGAAAAACAAGAATATTGACTAAGATTGTATATAACAGAAAAAGCTGGAATTTACCTCAGTTTTAGTCAACTTCCCTGAAAGCAGCCTGGAGTGATTGAGTGTACAAAAAACTCTTTTGCAGTGGCAAAGTACAATGTACTATGGGTGGCAGAAAGTGATGGGGTTTGGCAGCCTTGAATAGTTTGGGTGCTGAACAGTCTTAACTCCTGTGATAACAGTACCAACTGTTCTTCAGCCCAAGATCTTTGACATCAGATCCTTTTCCTCCTTTTCCAGACTTGCATGGTTAAAAGCCACTATGCCATATAAGTAGTTTTCTATCTGCCAATCCTGCTCTTAGCAGCAATACCTCAGCTACTCATTACGTGCTCTGATTTTGTTTCTGTGTTTGTGTGAGGCACTCGCAGCACTACTACTACAAATATTGAGCTACTAGCCTTCCTGCTGATTTCGCATGACTCTACTTTTCTGCTTCCTTAACACCAGCTGTGCTATAATAATAATTGTCTGTGCACAAATACAAATGGAGGAATCACTCTGTCTCTTGATTGTTTTAACATGGTCATAATAACTGTGCAATTTCTGAAGCCATCTTCTTTGAGAAGTCTGAATGCATCAAACGACATTTAAGATGTGTGCAATATTCTGACTGTGCATCATTTTTAACAAATATTGCTGAGCAACTGATAATTTTTCAGTCTGAAAAAATATTCACTATAATCATTTTCTCATAGTATCTCCTTTCTGAAAAAAGTCATTAGAAAAGATTTCAGTTTATAAATCCTGATACCCTTTTTTATCTTGAGAGGATGCCTTAACATTGTTGGTCAACTACAGCAATCAACCAACCAACTTAATGTTTGCAAAATGAGTTTACTGTAACTCACTTGTTTAAGGTTCTCTAGTCTGTGTCCCATGATTTTTTAAAAATAAACCCCTTTGAGATGCTTCTAGCACCATGATTAAGCGGCTATTCTAATAGTCACACACTACACTTTGTACATATCCCCAACACTGCTGCAGTTCTTTCAGATATTCAGATTTTATACCTTTACTTCTTATCTATTGCATTCCTAAACTGTCAACACTCCAGAAAATGTCTCTTGTGATTAGTATAAGCATACCTCTTCATGTACAGAATTTTGCAGAATGTCTAGATTTTTGCCTCATATTTTTGGTGTGTTCCTCCTAAAATCCGCACCCTTCTGGCAAATAGCTGAGGACTGAAGTCATTAAATAATGACAAACATTTGAGTTTAAGACTTCACATCCTTCAGAAAATTTGTGCTAATGTAAAACCTATTATTCTATCAACTTTCTAAGTTTGTAAGAACAATATTTAAACTCTGTCCCTATTTGTCCTGTCCCCCCCATCATTTTAGGTTTGGTCCAGATTTTTTGCTCTAAGAGGTTGAGAGTTATGATGGCTTGTCATTTTGTACTGTGTGTTAATGGTGTCCATGTTTAAAACAATTCAATACATCAATGCTCTTTAATTGGTTTTCTCATCAACCTTTATACCTTCAAATATAATTATTTCTAAATCATTACTTATTTATTTTCATCTGTTGACTGGAATAGTCCAATCAGGCAGCTGAACCCATTTTCAGCAGAGGCCTGGGGAGAAAAGCTCCACAATGGCAATAAAATAAGAGTACACAAGTAACAAATGATAATCATGATTGACAACTGAAGTATGTCAGGAACATACAATGCATTACATTCCTGTAATTATATCAAATAAGAAGAGTAATAATAAAAGCTGGATTATTCAAGACACAATATATAAGCTAACATTCTGTTTGGTGGGCACATTTAGATTTGAGTTTATACATAGAGGTTTAGGTTAATGATTGACTAAAACTGAGGTAAATTCCAGCTTTTTCTGTTATATACAATCTTAGTCAATATTCTTGTTTTTCACATTTTCCAGATTGGTATTGTTTCTCTGTCTCTCTCTCTCTCTCTCTTTAAAACTTTTATAGACTTTTTTTTACTTCAGTGCCATCCTCCACAGGCCCTCAGCCCTTCCTTTTCTCATGGCGTCTAACATAGTTATTTAGTCTTCTTTTATCTACTACAGACAAAGACTTCCAAGTGTTTAAGCATGCATATCTCTTACTGTTTCTTTCCATGTGACATTTGACATTTGCAAGATAGTATCTCACCACTGCATAACTAACATCCCTTACGTTACTGTAAAACATGTGAATACATTATGCTTCAGTGTCCTAACTCTCAATCCTCCAGCTTTAGTATTATATTTTTGCCATGTTCCTCATACAATGGTGACTTTTAGATACTTTTGAATAATTAAAATTAATTATAAATATATAATCATGGCTAATTAATATTTAAAATCAAGAAGTAGCTTGGCAATACCAATCAGCACAGCCATGATAAATAGGCAAGTTCTCCAAAAAAAAGGAGTTTTGTAGCCACAGTGAAACATGGATATGGGTGGGTACTGAAAAAGAAAAATTAATAGCCACCTCACCCCCAATAGCCACACCTAACATTGCTGCTACCAAGCCTTATAAAAACACTCAACTTATAACCCTCCAACCAAATACCAACAAACCATAAACAGTTTTTTAATATAAAAAATATTAGTATAAAGTATACCCCTGTCAAGATGTGAGAAAAAACAAACCCTTAAAACTGTAAAAAAAAAAAAAATGTCAGAGTACTAATCATAAATAACCACACTGTATTGTTTAATATTTTACTATAGTTAATGTATTAAAATAGAAACAAAAATACAAGAGACTTGCCAACTAAGCAAATTATCTCTTTGTAGAATGCTATAAGTACTACATCATAAGGTCCCCACTATGCAAGTATTTATACATACAGTGCTGTACATATGTAGTCTCCAATCAATCATAATCAGTAAAAAGACATGTAAAAGAAATTATGCTCCATAATAGACTTTTATTATTTGAAAAGGTAATACGTTTATTTGTTGAATAATAGCAATATATTATGCTTGGGTGAAATAAATCCAAGTTTTAGTCATGCTTGGTTTTGTTTATTAAATACTATGAAGCCACTATGACCAAATAACAGATGAAAAAGCATAAAAGAGAGAAATTATATGCATACCTACAGGAGGTTTAAAATCTTTGTTGTGGCTTGAGGGAAGCTCTGTGTGAAAAAGACGGAACCAAAAAACTGTGAAGATTCACAAAATACAGCACTGGCTGTCTCTCCTTTCTCCTTCTTTAGAGTCAAAATTCGTATCATTTATGAATCTTTTAAGGTATAACATAAAGCTGGTTGGTAACCCAAGTAACAGTTTTATCTCTCAGGCTGCTCATTTTCTTTATTATCAAGTTATGTGGGAAATTATTAAGTGTACTGCTAAAATCCAGGCAATGTATTTAGATCTCTACCTCAGTACTTTCCAGTGGTGCTGCGGTAGCGTTGTCGCCTCGCAGTAAGATGTTGTCGTGTTCGATTCTCAGCTAGAGCATCTTCTGTGTGGAGACATGCGTGAATGGGTGTACCTTCATTGAAGGTTGCGTGTCAGGGCTGGCAACTCAGCATGCAAAAATCTACTGCCAATCATTAGCGGACCGGAGTTCTGCTGTGGCGACCCCTAACCGGGAAAAGCCGAAAGACACAACAACCTCAGTACTTTCCAGATTACAGCATAAATAGCAACCTTCATAAGAGCTTCAAAATTCTTTATTGGTACTTTAGATTCACAACTGGTCAGTTTCATAAGTAGTATGAAAAAGTGTTATAGCTAATATCAAAGGGACACCCGTTTCCAGACTAAGATATATTTTGGTACTTTTAATGCTAGCCTTGAGAAATAGTGGATAGCTTTTTTACAACATTATGCACATCAACAAAATGAAATATGTAGCTGAAATGTGGCCACTGGCAAAGATTCAAGAGGCCCTCTTTCAGATGATGTTTGCTATTATACCCTAGGTTAGCTGTTGGGTTCTGATGTTAACAGACACATCTGCTCACAAAGAATTTTTTTTCAACCCTCCAAACTGACTGTCTAGCATAAATAAAACTAAGAGCACCATTGTTTTATTAATAATAGTCAAACTATTATATCATTTTGTTCATACTATTTCATCTGAACACTGAAGCATAGAAATGAGAAAACATAAATAAATATTATTGAGATGTATAACAGTGTGAAAGTATAACAGCAGATGATGAGCAACAGTAAAATAAGAAGTATAATTTATTTCAAGGACTAAAATCACAGCTATTGAGTGTTTGACAAATCACTGATACTGCCTTAGATGCTGCAGACTGAGCCATGTCAATACATTGGTACTGGAAAATCAGTGCCATAACAGAAGGCAAGTGTTACAAGAGACTAACAGCACCAAGCAAATACCTTTGCTCTAATCTACAGGATGCAGACAAGGAAAACAATACAAAAGAAAGCTTTCAATGCGAAAGAGAGCGACAGAGAGAGAGAAGGGGGAAAAAATACAGGAGATGACTACATAGCGGGCTAGCATGGAAAAACAGATGACAAAACTAAAGTGCATACTGTTAAAAGAGGTAATGTAACAAGTGCATGTACTTACCTCTGCATGCATGCCTTCTTCCAAATGTGGGTAGAGTGCAAGTGGATGCTTAGAAAGACTATATTCTATCTCAGCTATATATTCTCTCCTAGTTTGTTTTAGTGGGATCATTTTAGAAAAGCAGAGCTGATCCTTTGTAAGTCTGTTCTGCAGTTTTTTATCGAATAGCTTGACAGACTCCGAAGCATTGCAGACCACATGACATGGGCCCTTAAAGTGCTGATTGAAAAGGCCATCAGACTGGATAGGTGGGAAGCCATCTCTATAGTCATCCAAATCATTTTTTCAGAAATCGACAGTTCTGCCCACATAGTGAGTCACAAGTGACATGCTTTTCCTTTGATTCTTTTAGTATTTTTGTATACAGTCTTTCTTTGTACCTACAAATTCACAGTATTTATAAATCAGTTTTCAAAAAGTATTACATCTGCCTCCATACTTTGTATAAAATATGCTGAATGACAACTATCTAGGAGACACATTATTATATGGATTAAAAAAAGAGGCATCTCCTGCAGCACAGTACAGTTTAAGAACAATAAAAGTATAAACCCCACTGTCTATGTTGTAAAAAATTTATCACAGAAATAATTCACAGGCTGCTTTCAAGAAAATGTTTTCCAGATACCAAAGCATTATTGTGGTATCTCAATACTAAAAGAAAAAGTGCAAACATACGTAATAAGACTAACTTCTTTATTGCAATCAGCAATGTTAAACGCTTTTGTGAAAAACGTATTCAGATTACTGAATATATAGCAGAAAACACTTCCCTTAAGTACAAGTAAACATTAACATTCTACTAATCAAAAAGGTTTAATATAAATTTTAAATATCAACAATTTTATAAAATAATATGATCAATTAACACTAACCAATGAGCATACTATAAATCAATGTTTTAGATACCTATGAGTACTAGTTTGAAATTTATAGTTTCTTTGTAAACCTGGCAAAACTCAGGTCTAGTCTGTTGTCTGAATTTCTCATGCATTAGTTAAGTGTCAGTTTTATTCTTACAAATATTTTTATGGCCTAGTCTTTGGAACTAAAATTCCTGCTCTGGTTACAGTGTTTAAACAAATCACAAATCACTTCTTCTGTCTTAGAATTTACACATGTAGGTACACCTAAATCCTTTTTTAAACATTTCTAAACAGTTTTTCATACACAAAATGAGATATGGGAATCACAAGTGGAGATGTAAATAAGATTAAAATCATTGTAGTTTTTAGGCAGAAAAAATAAGTAATGCAGTGTTAGTCAACTAAAAGAAAACACAGACTCTGGAACACAGAGGTGATGTAATCCATTTTACTGTACCAGCATAGCATTTGCAATTACTCAAGTTTTGGACGCACAGGGGCTTTCACCACGAGTTAATCATGGTTTAACACCCCCCCCCCAATGAAGGGAATCTTGTTAGCCCACTCCAGGTGACTGGACTGCTGACACTGCAGAGCAGTCTTGAGGAGGGGGCTGCACTCTTAAGTGAGCCACCCTTTTGGCCTAAATTTCCCTTAGTAGTTTAAATATCACATCAAATCTCCCTTGAAAACATGCCACTATCCTAATAGGACTAATTTAGTCAATGAAGTATAGACAGATGGATGGATGGACAGATAGAATGACAGATAGAGAGATAACCTTTGTATTCCACTGCAGTTTTTTACAAATTTAAATACAGGGAGAGTGAAAAAAGACATTTTTAAAATGAACTTAACAATATGAACAACAAAAAGTGCCTTCCTTACCTAGAACTGTTAGCATAGACCCCTTGCCTTCAAAAATATTCTTGGTGCTAGGAAATATTCCTATAGGCACATTTCAGAATATCAGCAATGTGTGCATTTATATTTACATTGCCCAGTAAAATCCATCAGCTATAAGAAATAATCTATTTAATAATCTGAGAAAGTTTTTATATTTGAAAAATAAAATATACATCTAAGAGCTGAGATACATTTCTAAGATACCTATTCATGGTAACGAAAATCAGAAACAAAAGAAGTGATGTACTCACCATAATGTTCCATGTGAGTTGTTCATCTCGCCTTCTTTCTTACAGATGGGGTCGGAGCTGATCCTTGGCTCCAACCCAGCCAACTACAAAGCTCAAGGTCTTCAGACAGCTCGAGGCCAAGTCTCTATCCCATGATGCTCCATGTGTTACCTCAGATCTTGTTTGCTGCCTCTAACAATACCATATGCCATTCTATCCCTCTTTAGGTAAGGAAACCATGATAAAACATGAATCTTGGCCCTCAAGAAAGCCTGGAGGGGGTTGGAGGGTGGGAAGTAAGAATGAAGGCGAGATGAACAATTCACATGGAATGTTATGGTGAGTACATAACTTCTTTATGTGAAGTTGATCTATCTCGCCGTTCATTCTTACAGATGGGTAGCATCCCAAGCACCATCTTTCTCAGGTGGGTCATGGGAGTATGTTTCTCAGGACAGTGGAACCAAAGAAGCCCTGTTACTGGAGGCCCTATCAACTTTGTAATGAGTGATAAAAGTATGAGGCTTCGACCAAGTGGCTGTTGCACAAATACTATCTATTGGTAGCTTGGCAATAAAGGCTGAAGATGTGGAAACAGCTCTGGTTGAATGAGCCTTTATTTTGTGTTGCAGAAGTATATTGGCAGCTGAATAAGTGAAGGTGATGCAATCTGATAACCATTTCGACAGACTGGTTTTTGCCACAAGGCTACCTTTTCTGGAGTCTGAAAAGGAAACAAAAAGTTGTTCAGATCTTCTAAATTCTTTGGTTCTATCTAGGTAAAATTGAAGTTGTTTGTGAACATCAAGTTTGTGCAGTATGTACTCCAACTCATTGGTGTGTTTGGGGAAAAAAAAAATAGTAATTCTATGGTTTGGTTAAGGTTAGTCTCAGTACAAACTTTAGGTAAGAATGAAGGATTTGTTCGTAGTGAAACTCTATAAAAATGAAAAATCAAATACGGGGGTTTAATAGACAAGGCCTGCAACTCAAACTCTTTGGGCAGATGCGATGGCTACTAAAAAGACAGTCTTCCAAGACAAAAATTCCAATTTGCATGAAGAAGCTGGCTCAAACAGTGGAAGAATGATGCGTGAAAGCATAGTTTAGATTCCAAGGTGTACAGGGGGATTTGACGGGTGGTCTAAAGTGGCGAGTCCCCTTGAGAAAGGCACCAAATGAAACAAAACCAGGAAAAAACATAGATCAAGGAAGAAATAACCAACTCGAGCAGAAATAGCGTAATCCTTTTTAATAAATGCTTTCGTCGAAAGACTTCATCAGAATACAACTTGAATTTTTAAAAAAACTCTATAAGTACTAACTGTTGTAGACAATTATCCAATCAACCAATAAAACAATTAAAAACTGATACAATACAATAAACATTATTTAATCAAATAACTTTATGTCACTATTTTTATCCATGCATAATTTACGATCCTTTAAAAAACATTTAATATTTATAGCATCATTCAGTCCAGGAAATTTATCTGATTTTAACTTAATTTGCCACAAGGCTTCCCTTTGTTCTACGTAGTTTTTAAAATCACCCCCTCTCAAATCTGTCTTACATACTTCCAATACTGAAAATAAAAACTTTTTAAAATTGTGACATACTATGGAATGTTTGTATAAAGCATTAGTCTCATCGTGCTTTCTAATACTGTAAATATGTTCACGAATGCGAGTTTTTAAGCTTCTAGTAGTCATTCCTACGTAGAAAACTGGACATGTGCTACAAACACTAATGTAAATAACTCCTTTAGTACTACAGTCTACATAACCTGGAACTTCCAATGTCTTCCTTAGGGTATCAACTGCTATATAGGGCCCTTCTGCAATATACCTACACATATTACAGTGGTAGCAGGCAAACATACCCTTTTTCTTAGTTTTGACTGGTTCATCAGAATTTTTATTATTATTGTTTTCCAATGCCTTTTTTATGTTGAAATTGTTTCTAAAAACAAATTTCAGTCTAACCCCTAAAATCTTTAAAATGTCAGGATTTCCCTGTATAATTTTCCAATTACTTTCGAGCAAGCGTTTTATTACTCCACTGTCAATACTAAGATCTAAAGAACAAATCAATTCACCATCTCCACTGATGTTAGTTTTACTCTTAGGTATAAGAATTTGGTTATTAGGATCAGTCACATTCAATATTGCCTGATAATGTGAAGTCCTTTTATTCAGGACTTCTTCAATGATATTATCCAATATTGGTATATCATAGCCCCTATTGATAAACATGGTCCTAATAAATTTAATTTCCGAACTAAGTTCTTGCTCTTTAGAAGTCATTCGACAAGCCCTAATGAGCTGTCCCTTTGGTATATTTCTAACTGTGTGTTTAGAATGCCCGCTACGATAGTAGAGATAACTATTAGTAAAAGTATTTTTACGGTGTATTCGACTGTGGAAACGATGTTCAGTTTTGTCCCACCAAAACAATACATCTAGAAAACTAACAGATAACCCAACATCTCCGGTGGTAAATTTCAAAAAACTAACTGTAGAATTAACTTCAGAAATAAAGGTGTTAACAGTTTCATAGCTTCCTTCTATAATAAACACCAAATCATCCATAAATCTATAATAAAAGGAAATATGAAAGATGTTCCTCAGTCGGTCAAGATACTCCTGTTCCCACCAGGTCATTACTAGATTTGCATAAAAGGGTGCAGCAGAGGAACCCATGGCTACCCCTCTTTTTTGTTTATAAAAGGTTTGATCAAACAAAAAATAGTTGTTGTGTAGTACAATATCCAGTAATCTACAAATAATGGAAACACTGCCTACACTGTATTTTTTGCTCTTAGTTAGCAGTATTCTTATTGCCTCCACCCCTTCCTCATGGGGAATACAGGTATACAATGATACTACGTCCATTGTAAAAATAATAAACCTATTAGGATCGAAAACTAATCTGTCCACATAATCTCTCAGTTTAGTCAAAAAAATGCCAGGAGTCCTTAATAAAGGACGCTTGTTCAAGTACTAAAGGTCCCAAAATAGCATCAAGAACAAGTGACATCCCTTCAGTAACTGACTGGGGTGAAGAAACTATCGGCCTAAGTGGTGGATCCAAAAGATTTTTGTGTACTTTCAGAATACCGAACAGAACCCCTATTTTAGGTTGTTCATTAACACAGAAATTATAAATATCAATAGTTATTTCACTAGACATCAAGGCTTCATACAAGTGGGACTGAATCAAACGATGTTTCCTCTTAATTTCCAAAAGGGGGACAACTTCATATTCTTCCTCATTGTTTAAGATTTCTAACATTTTTTGTCTATATACTTCTTGTTCCATTATCACAATGTTTCCCCCTTTGTCACTTTTCATAAATCTCAACCTCTGGTTTTTGTCCCGTAGTTGTTTAAACGCCTTCCTTTCTTCAAAATTTAAATTGTACTTATAATAACTCTTACTGGATAAAACAGTGTCAAGTTCTTTCACACATACATCTTCAAAAACCTTTAAAGTGTGCATTAACTGAGGGTTATAAGTAGAAGGTTTTACTAAAGTTCTATTAACTTCTGGTACATTATGCATCAAATAAGAAAGATTCAATTTCCTAACATATTTCTTAATATCTACTACAGTTTTGCTAAGATCAGCCTTAACTGTTGGTACAAAATTCAATCCTAGTCTTAATACATCTAACTCAGGTTCAGTAAAAACAGTGTTGGTCAAGTTTATGATATCAAATTGAGTGTCACTGAATTTGTTTGTCGAATATTTCAAGTTTCGTCCCCCGAAGAATTGGATGCCAGAAATGTCCGGCTCCTGGTGAACACTGTCTTTTTCATGGCTGGTAAATTCTTCTTCACAAAAAAAGAAGAAGAAGTAGAAGAGGAGTCCGTTAAAGAATTAACTACTCCAGCAACAGTCTTTATCTTAGTAACACAATCATCAGATGTTTTCTCCGTCAAATTATTGACGGCTGAATTAGAGTCTTCTATAACAATGTCCAGTTCAGCATCTCCCCAATTTCCTGGAACATTTTTACTACTATCAATGTCAGTCCTTTTAACCAGCTTAGATGGAACACTACCATTAGTTTCGTAAATAGAAGTTGGAATAATACCATCGGTGTCAGTACGTGCAGCGGCAACCACTGAACTGTAGTTCCGCCTGTTGCCGTTGTTAAAATTTAAACCTCTAACATTATTTTTGTTATTTTTGAAACCTACGGTAAAATTATCATAGGCAGTCCCTTCCTCATAAGAGGAGATATCACGTAGTAATTTAGAGTGCTTCCTATTAGTTACTTCCATAGAATGTTTCTGCACTTCATCGGTTAACTTATTAAAAAATTCAGTCCTGTTGCTCTCGGTTAATAAACTTTGTATGTCATTTTCTATGTTGGAAATTTCGTCTTTTAAAGCCAACATTTTAAGTCTGTTATTTTCTATAGGCAGTTCTAAAAATCGTAGTCCTACTTCATTAAAAAAAGTTACTAACTGGTTAAACATTGGCTCACCTTTAGAAACGCCGTTGGGGCATTTAAAAAATCTGAGCCCCTTCGGCACAAGTTTCAGTTCTATGCACCGTTGAAAATAACAATTTTCTAAATCAATTGAACGGTACCTTTTAAGTAGCTTTACTAATAATTCACGTTTCTTGGCAATTCCTTCTTCATTAAAGGCTTGTTGGTACTGTTTAATGTCCCCAAAAGGATTAATGAAATTATCCAACAATGTTTTTAAATTATGTCCGGAATGACAGCGGACTCCTGATGGTAGAACTTTTCCCCCACTTCGTTGATCTTTGCTAGGACGTAACTCGTCAGTGACGTCAACTACTGTTTCCATTTCTGTAAACGAGCCCACTGGGCTAAAGGCATTCGCCGCTTGTTCACTTGCCGTTGCTTTTGTTACCAAAAACTTCAGGGAGCTCTGTATATCCATTAGTGTAGCTAATAATAAATTTTCAGTACTTCCCGTTGCGGACCCTGGTGTTGGGTGTACTGATAGATTCAGTAAGGGTTCGTCTCCTTCCTCAGCCATGAGTGGTAAAATCCAAATAAAACACTGAAAAAAACACCAAACGAAACAAAACCAGGAAAAAACGTAGGTCAAGGAAGAAATAACCAACTCGAGCAGAAATAGCGTAATCCTTTTTAATAAACGCTTTCGTCGAAAGACTTCATCAGAATACAACTTTGAATTTTTAAAAAAAACTCTATAAGTACTAACTGTTGTAGACAATTATCCAATCAACCAATAAAACAATTAAAAACTGATACAATACAATAAACATTATTTAATCAAATAACTTTATGTCACTATTTTTATCTATGCATAATTTACGATCCTTTAAAAAACATTTAATATTTATAGCATCATTCAGTCCAGGAAATTTATCTGATTTTAACTTAATTTGCCACAAGGCTTCTTCTACATAGTTTTTAAAATCACCCCCTCTCAAATCTGTCTTACATACTTCCAATACTGAAAATAAAAACTTTTTAAAATTGTGACATACTATGGAATGTTTGTATAAAGCATTAGTCTCATCGTGCTTTCTAATACTGTAAATATGTTCACGAATGCGAGTTTTTAAGCTTCTAGTAGTCATTCCTACGTAGAAAACTGGACATGTGCTACAAACACTAATGTAAATAACTCCTTTAGTACTACAGTCTACATAACCTGGAACTTCCAATGTCTTCCTTAGGGTATCAACTGCTATATAGGGCCCTTCTGCAATATACCTACACATATTACAGTGGTAGCAGGCAAACATACCCTTTTTCTTAGGTATTCTGTTGTATTCTGATGAAGTCTTTCGACGAAAGTGTTTATTAAAAAGGATTACGCTATTTCTGCTCGAGTTGGTTATTTCTTCCTTGACCTACGTTTTTTCCCCTTGAGAAAGGCTTTGCATAGCTTGTGTAAGATTACATTTAAGTCTTCAGTACCAAGATGAAAATTAGAGATTGCAGCAAGCTGCACACAAATGGTGGCTGTCGCCACTCCCTTGTTGAAAAGCATAATCAAAAATTCTAGGATGGAGGAAATCGAGGCTAGGACACACGTGATGAACCCCCTTCCAGGGGCAGAGGAGGGGGCAATAATGGAAGATGCCACCCTCGCAGTAGAGGAGGTCTGCAGAATCAGGGTCAATGTTATTTTGAGAAGCCCATATAGAAAATCTCTTCCATTTCGTGAGGTACAATTTCCTAGTAGATGACTTATGAGAAGATATTAAAATATGTTTTGTTTCAGTTGAGACGTTATGGAACCTGACTATGTTGGGAATTGGACCAGCCAAGCTGTCAATTTCAGGGACTGAAGAGAGGGATGAGTGCATCAGAAGGTCTGGAACTGGATCTAGAATCCAAGGCTCTTCCAATATATGGGGTCGAAGAAAGGGGAACCAAATCTAAATGAGGCCAGTGGGAGGCTATAAGAATGATGGTCCTTCCCAGGACTTTGGCTTTCTGTAATACTTTGGGTATCAGGGGTACTGGTGGGAAGGCATAAAGGAGACCTGGGGGCCAATCATGTACAAGGGTGTCCCTTGGGGCATCTCCCGGAGGGGAGATTAGGGCAAAATAGCTTCTGCATTTTGTATTCATGGGGGATGCAGAGAGATCACAGAAAGGCTGACACCATCTGTGGAATATTCTTACCGCTATTTCTTCTTTGAGGGACCACTCGTGAGGCAACAAATATGCCCTGCTTAGTTTGTCTGCTATCATGCTGGATTTCCCTGGGATGTGCATTGCTATCAGAATGCACTGGGTGGAGGTAGCCCATTGCCATACTATTAGGACCTCTCGAAAAGGGGGTAGGACTTGGTTCCTCCTTGTTTATGTATCAGACCACTGACATGTTGTCCATCTGAATTGCAATTGTCCCCAGAGGGAGAGAGTCCTGAAAGTTCTGCATTGCCAAGAGTACCGCTCTCATCTCCAGGACATTGATATCCAGATGTGTCTTTTGTTCGCTCCATGTGCCTTGGGCTATTCTTCCCAGAAAATGCCCCCCCCCACCCAATAAGTGAAGCATCCGTGGTCACAGTGGCCGATGGTGAGGATAGGCTAAAGGGATGACCTATCGTTACTTGGAGAGAGGTCAACCACCATCAAAGTTCATTTTTGCAGGAGTTTGTTAGAATGATCAGATGTGACATGGGGGTTCTTGATAGGACCATTGCGTGAACAGGAGCCATTGTAGAATCCGCATGTGCATATGACCCAAGGAATTGCTATGATTGCAGCCGCCATCGTCCCCAACAAGATTTTAGCACATATGAGGCTGATACCTTGTCTCTCGATAGGAGGTTCAGAATTTGTCTAAGTACCAAAATCCTTTCTGAAGGAAGTTTTAATGTGGTGGTGGTGTCCAAATCTGCTCCAATAAAAAGGATATGTTGCGATGGTGACAAGGCAGATTTTTCTGAGTTTATAGTAATCCCCAGGTGATTGCAAAGAATAACCGTGGTGTCCCTGGCTTGTATAAGCTAAAGCCTGGTGGTGGCAGTGAGGAGCCAATAGTCTAAGTACAGAAACACCTGGAATCCCAAACGCCTCAAGTGAGCCGTGATCACTGCCATACATTTTGTGAACACTCAGGGGGTTGTAGTGAGACCAAAGGGCAGGGCTCGAAACTGGTAGTGATTGGCTCCCAGCCAGAAGCACAGATGATCCCTGGATGGTCTGGCCATTTTTAGGTGGTAGCATGCATCCTGGAGATCTATCGAACACATCCAATTGTCTTTCCCTAAAAAGGGAAGTATTGACTGTAGCGTGACCATCTGGAACTACTACTTCTTGACAGATCTGTTTAGTCTGCTGAGGTCCAAAATAGGTCTCCCGTCCCCTTTTTCTTTTGGGACTAAAGAATCTTTAACAAGTTCAGATCCTGTCTGGTGTGCGGGGACCAGTTGGATGACTTTTTTTCTAGCAACCTTTGGACCTCTACAGTTGCTTGTTCCCTGTAACTGGGTGGAACATCTGGGATTTTTGTTATCAAGGGTGGTGTAGTGGCAAAGGGAATAAAATATTCTCTGGATATTATGCTTTGTACCCAGTGGTCATTTGTTATTTTAGCCAGGCATCTGGGTGCAAAGATAAGCGACCCCCGACTGCCTCCAGAGTTGGACAGTCTGGCCTCCTTTCAGGAGCGCTGGTAGGGCTTCCAAAAGAACTGATCTCTGTCGCCCTGATTCTGTGGACCCCCTTTGCTGCAAGGGCAGCGTCTTCCATTATTACCCCCTCCTCTGCACCTGGCGGGGGGGGGGGTCCACCACGTGTGTCCTGAAAGACTCCTTGGGTTTTTTGGAACCACATCTTTCCTCCCTTTTGACCTTTAGGGTTGGGTCTAGTGGGGGTGGAAAAATGGACTCTGATGGCAAACAGAGTCTTTCCTTCCTGCTCACACCTGGAAAGAGTTTCCTTTACTTTGGGCCGAAAAGAGACAAGCCATCAAAAGGGTTGTTCACAAAGGATGACTTAAAGGGCTCCGCAAAGGAACAAAAGTGCATCCAGGAGTGTCTCCTAAGAGCAATTCCTGCCCTACTCCTTCCATCAGCTGCATATGAGATCAGATGCATGGAAGAGATTACTACGGAATTAAGAGTAGAAAGCTGGGAAGTAACCTCGTCTGCAACTCCCTCAGCAACCGTACACTGTAGAGCATCTCCAAGCTCTTTTAGGAGATCTCTTTGCAGTCTCGTAAAATGTGTGAGGTACTTCAGTGATCACATGGCGAAAGTCGCTGAACTGAACATGCTCTTCCTTTATCTATCCATGATCCTAGAATCTGTGGTAGGAGGATGGACAGATGAAGTTTCCAACATCTCCTTTTTGGTGGCTGCTGCCACCAGCATGACATCAACAGGCATTCCCCTTAGTGGGAAAAGTCTTATCTTGAGGAGAAGAAATGCATTTATTAGGTCTCCTAGGGATAGGCTCCATGGTGTCCACAGACTCCCATGCCCTTTGTGAGACCAGCTCCATAAGCTCATCTAAGGGTGGACACACCCAAGAGGTGGAGGGCTGAGAACGAAAGGCTTTCAGAAGGACCGACTCATCATCAGTAGGGTTGGTGGGCTTCCAGCCACCCTTCTGCTTTAGGATTTCCAAGATATCTACAAATGAGATATCCTCCGAGGAGGACCATGGGGACCCTTCTGACTCATCCAAGTCGGTGTCTGAGGTGACAGATTCCTGCAGGGAGTCTAGATGTTTCCTCTTGCATATTCTCTTCCTGGGAACTTCATTAGTGGGAGCTTCTGGTGAGGACTCGAAAGAGCACGATCCGCCCAGTGGGGCCTTCCTGAGGCTCAGGGTCTCTACGCTTAAAAAAGGGATCAGTGATGCAGAAGTAGACACGGGTGCATTAGGGGAGGAGACAGTTGGTCCTGATGTTGTGGATGTCCTGGGGGACATTACTCTCCTCATGGCATCAAAGGCACCCTTGCTCTGATGGGAAGGAACCCCTGGCTGTGTAGAAGCAGATGATTCCTTCGGCACTGGAACAGTGGGCTCCAGTCCAGAGGTAGGAGCCGAACTCATCCACGCCGAAGGCCCAAGAGTAAAGTCGGAACTGACCTCCCACACCAGACCAGTGAGTATCAGCTGCTAGACCTCTCAATAGGTACCGAGGAAGTCTGAGTAGTCGGCACCGATGGCACTGGAACAGGCGCTGGATGATCATCAGCTCCAACTCCTCCAGCTCCGAAGGATCGGTTTGGCTTGGAGGAGAAAAAGTAGTAGATGGAGGAACAGCTGTCAGTTCAGAAGCCACTTGGATCGGAACCAAATAATTTGGCAAACGCCGGTGCCTGTAGCAAATTCTGCACCACACGATCCACATCCAAATCAGACTTATCGAGGACCGAGATGAATGGATCGATGATGCCACCGATTGTAAAACTGGTGATTTCAACACTGCGGAGTCCGGTTCCAGGACTGGGGACTGGCTCTGAAAAGTTATGACACTTGGTTCCAAAGGCTGTAAAGCCAACATCGATAACTTTTTGGTGGTGTCAGAGCCAAAGTTCTATGCTCCGAGGATGTCGATTTCGATGACTAGGTAGATTTTGGAGACTTTGATGTTTTATCATGATCTCGCAAAGCTTCTTGAAGAGAGGATTTTAATAACCCTCTGTCAATCAACTTTTTCTTTCTTTCCTGAAAGACTGTCAGATGAACAGCTCTCTTGTAGGTGTAAAGTACCCAAACAATAAATACAGTTAACGTGGCTATCAGTCATAGACTTTTTCTGTCCACACTTTGGGCATTTTTTGAACCCAGATTTGGGTTGTTTTTCCTTCTCATGATTAGCCATAAATAACTGTCTATTGAAATATAACCTCACACGGAAGAAAAAATCTGTTTAAACTACCAATATGAATATCTCAAAGAGAAACAATGTACAACAAACACACAACTATTCTAATGTCTATTGAAATATAAACACCAAACTTTCAAAGAGTAACTAGCCCCTAAATTAAAACGGGCTCTGCAATGCTAATTAAATGTCTAACTACTAGTAAAACACTCCTAATGTTTTAAATCTAAAGGCACACCAGAATAAGGGAAGGAAGATAATAAAGGCCTAATAAAATGATGGCCAAAGGAGCTATATAAAAGCTTTGAAAATAGTAAACAAACTAGTTCTACAAATCCTTAAATGCTTCTAAATAGAAAGGAAACTTAATAAGCTATAATAAAAGTCTTTAAAGAGAAAATTTCTTAAAGAAGAAAACTCTACTGGCCCAAGCTGTGAAGTATCCTCTGATCTGTTGCAGTGGCAAACTAGATCTGCGGTAACACAAGGTGCATCATGGGATAGGGACTTGGCCTCGAGCTTTGTAGTTGGCCGAGTCTGGCTCCGAACCCATCTGTAAGAATGAATGGCGAGATAGAACAACTTCACATCAATGATTCCTAGAGTTATAAACGCACTGAAATCTCTTACACAGTACTGTTCAAAAGGGGGTATACTATCAGACATTAAATATGCTTACTTTTTAATGTGTTTAATGGCTTTTGTTGGTAACTGCCTTTGTAAAGGGGTCATACAAAATACGGACACTGCTATTTGAGATAGATGTTTATCTGGCCTTCATAGCATGGCATACAAACCCTTGAAATTATGTTGTCCCCAGTAGGACTACTGAACAAGTGCAGGGACCAAGATGGCTGGCAAGTGTCCATGCATACACATATGCAGATACACGTGGAAAGGGAGAGATACTCATATGAATACCTTGTGACACAGGTGTACAAAGTGTAATTAGTATACCACTGATTAAATGTTGTCCTTAACCCAGATAGTGTCAAAACCCTGTATGTTATGTTATTGTTTCAGGCTTGCTCCTAACTGACCTCCTGGATGAACTTTGGGCTTTGTAGGGACACTGAGTGTCATCAGAGAAATGGACTGAGGCAACATCTAGAAGATCCCATCCAGATCATATGAAAATAAGACTTTACCTCTAGAAGAACTCCTAACTTAAAAAGGAGGAAAAAAAATAGGCTTAGAAATTTCCTTAAAATGAAGGATTTTATTGAAGACAAGTTACATAAGCTCATTCAGGTAGGCAGTACATAGATGGTCTCATGTGCTCATTTGAGATTGGTTCAAGGTACCAGGCTGTTTCACAGTGAAGAGGTGTCTGGAGTGCAATTATCAGTGTGAGGGCCGCAGTTTATCACAATTACAGATGTGTTTCCTTATCACTGTTGCAGTATTCTTTACACTTGGGATATCCTGTCAAGTATAGCCAAATGCCCAGTAAGCATACCAAACCCTTTTACACCTTCCAGGCATCGTACATCAGACATATCTCCTACGTGCAAGGCATAAGGTACGTGTGACAAAAGGACACCTAATCCTCAGAACTTCTTTGTCACCAGTCCAAATACTACTTCTGAAGTTGGTCTGTACTCCATTCACTGAGCTTGTTCCTTTACTGATATGTCTAAAGTTAAGTGCCTTATTGGGGTTCCTTCCCTTCTTTTTTCCTACTGTAGTTAGTTTCATGTCATCCAGGGAGGGAAAATTTGAGTGTGGGATGCAGATTCCCCATAAAGGTAGACACAAGAAGTGCCTTTTTTGGTTGGGTGCTACACACAACCATATTTGACGCAATATTTCTCAAGCGTTTGTTCCAAAGACACTCCACAGCCATCTGTCATCCCTTTCTATTTATTTGGAAAACCAACATCTGAAGCTATTGACTAAGGCTACCATGGTCAAATCCACCCACCCTGAAGTTCAGTCACCTCTTACAGAAAAAGGTATAAAAGCACATACTGAACCTGCTGCTAACCAGCCTCCACTGGACATTTCCCTCAGGTTTGTGGTGACGTCAGTCTGCTTTGCTGTGACTCAACTGGAGGCTGACACAGAGCTGCCTACTCACACATCACTGAAGCTGTACATATGCCTGGTATAGGTGTAAAGAAGGAACCTCTGCTTATTATATTTAAGGGCCTAGTGGAATTCCTCAAATATTAGTTAGAGAAGTACCACCTAGTGTGATGATAAGAGGTACTGCCAGCCATGTCAGTAGAAATAGGGCAGTGGAGTTGTAATATATGTCAGCACAGCTAGCTAGAATTTTGCAAATAATTCTATGTCTTCTATATATCAAACTGATTTGTACAGATGCTTGTGCTTAAAATGCATTTGTAAGGTTTGCTTGTGTTAAAATGTATCAACAATTTGCCTGCTGGAAGGAAAAGAGATACAGCTGCATTACAGTATTACTGAATTAAATGTATACATTACTGAAAGTGAAGAGGTTAATCTTAATCCACCTGACATTGCAAAATATATCTGAAATTAAATTACTTTATGGGTAAAGCAATAAAGATGTCATCTCACAGTTTTGAATGTACTCATAGATGCAATGTCTGGGCTAGAGAATAGCTGGCAGCTCCTGTAGGAAGAGTGAGATGGTTTTATGACTTCAAGCCACTGCACCACACCTGAGCAAAGTCTATCTGTGTGTATTGTAGGACATAGGTGCTAAACCCTTGTGGCTTCTAGTGAAGAGGGATAGTGCAGGAAACAGTGTCAGATGACCAGATGTATGTGATGTCATTCTGTACAGAAAAAAAATGTAATATTAGAAGAGACTAAAGTCTCAGCAGCATTCTGTATTCTGTCTTGGATCTGACAACAAGGATCACTCACCCATCTTGCCTTGCTCTATTCAGTAAGTAGGAACAGTAATTCTTTCAGTCAATCAGAAATAGACAGTGAGATTAGCTAAATACTGTTTTTCTATAACTGTGTGAAACTTTCTGTGTTATTTTTAATATTCCCTGTGGCTGAGACTCTGGTGTTTACTGTAAACATATATTTACTATTTCTTTTATTATTTATTATTAAATATATTTAAACTTTTCATTGTGGCTAGTCCTTTTTAGAAAATATCTAAGTTTTGGGAATATTTGCACATATTTATTTAGTGGTAACTCTGGTCACTTCTGAAGCCTTTGTATTAATATTAATTTGTACATAGTATAATTAGGTACCCTTGTAAGAGCCTTAAAGTAGCTAGCAGGGGTTCTGGTGGCAGTCCACAGTCCTTACAGTCTGGGCAGATATCTGTGCCAACCTTTCAAGAGAGAGAGTGTGTGTGTGTGTGTGTGTGTGTGTGTGTGTGTGTGTGTGTGTGTGTGTGTGTGTGTGTGTGTGTGTAAATCAAATCTCAAGAATGTATGTGTCAGCTGTTGGAGCAGGCTTTGACAACCTACCACTGGACCAGTAATCAAGGAACCTCAATCCTCACTACTGGCAACAGTGGGGGATGTACACTGACAGGATGATAAGTACACATACAGTATTTCCAGATGCTGCTCTCTGCATCAAGTGCAATTTCCCTTAGGAGCACACAGAGACCACAGTCAGTCCGGGGCTGTTTTCTCCTTCTTTCTCCAGATCCACAAAAAGACTCCCATAGCCGCCCTTAGGCATAGGCCAACTAGGCAGCAACCTAGGGCACCACTGTAGCAGGGATGCTTTTCCAGTATTTATTTGGTGCAGGTAGACCAGGATGGGGCACCTGGGTGGTGTAGGGAATGCTGTGGAGCCCTTTTGCCTTGGGCACCAGTTGACCTAAGGCTGCTCCTGAAGACTCCCCACTGGCACACAGCTATAGAGTTGAGATCTCAGCTGAATGGCCAAGCCAGGACCTCCAGGACCTTCTCTGTCTAACCAGTGCTTCATGTCCCTTCTCAGGTAGCTGACACACACACACTCTTCAAGGTTTGATTTGTGGAGACACACACACACACACACACACACACACACACACACACACACACACACACACACACACACACACACACACACACCTGGGAAAGGCTGGGCTGGCACAGCTTTACTAGCTATGTCCCCATTTGCACAGACTATAAGGTAGTTATCACTGCTGCCAGACACCTCCTTATCAGCTAATTTAAGGCCCTTAATAAAGGGTGTCCAATCTAACTGTGAAATGTTACTATTAATATAAATGGTAGTTTGACCAAGAGCAAGGCTATTAGGAGTAGCCCACAGTGTCACCAAATATATATGCAAGTACTCTCAGAACTTAAATATTTCTAGACAGAGCAGCCACAATAAAATGTTTAAATATATTTAATAAATTATTTAAAGAACAGGACAATGCTAAATATATATGTACAGTGACATCAGAGTTCAAAATCACAGGAAATATTTAAAACAACATTGCAGGACAGTCTCAAATAAAGAAAAATATCTAACTAAGCTTTGCTATATTCCTGACTACAGCTAAAAACATTACTGTACCCTAGTTAACTTACTTAAGAGCAAGGCAGATGTGGTGAATGGATCTTCTTTAGTTGTCAGGTCCAAGACAAAATACAGAATGTTGTGTCTCTCTAAGAGACCTCTCAAATTAATATCTCAAATATTACTGCTGGGATAATTTGCAGAATTACATCATTGTTGGTAATCTAACTCCTAGTTCCCAGGCTCCAAAACAACCACTTATGGCAGCTAGTAGCATTTAGCATGTACCTGTGAAAACACATAGACCTCAACTCTTAGGCAGACGGTGGAAGTCATAAAACAATAAAAACTTCCAAGACAATACAGAAAGTTCCCTAGTTTTAGGCACTGTGTCTCCTTGATGCATTGAAACTGAAAGATGTCATCTTTTATTGTGTAGACATAAAATAATCTAATGTCAGCTATTTTTCTAAAGTTAACCTCCTGTATTCCAATTTTCACTATTAAAGTATACATTTAAACAGTTAGAATGATACATGTACACTTCTGTTCTTTTCCAGTAGGGTTCACTGTGGGCACATTTCAAGCACTTAGCCAAAAACCTTTTCAATATATGCTTCTGTACCAGCACTTTGATATACACATGACATACAGTTCTAAAACATTTGTAGCACAAGCATATTATATGAACCATGTTGATATTCACAAATGACATATAATTTACAAAATTCTATTAGCTTGGCTGGCAGTATCTCCCTTTGTCACACTTCTTACCCCCCTTGAAGACTCAAACTACTTTTTCCAACTGACCCTTGAGAAACATTGCTTGAGAGGGATGAGCCTATTTGGGGATACATTACCCCATTCCCTGACTTGAAAACCCATCTGCATTGGCATTGCTAACCCCACTGTGGTACTGCACTGCCATATCAATATGTCTGCAACCCTTGGCTCCACCTTAGTAGCTTGGCATTTTGCTTGATGGCTCGATGTAGTTAAGTTAAGGGATTGTGATCTGTAGCTACAGTGAATGTCCTTCCATACAGATAAGACTGGTGTTTCTGCAGTGCCCACACTATGGCTAAACTTTCCTTTTCTACAGCTGCATAGCACTTCTCATTGGGTTGGAGCTTATGGCTGAGATATAACACTGAGTGCTCGCCTCCCTCTGAGAATACCTGGCTGAATACAGCCCCCAACCCATGGTTTGAAGTATCCACCGGCACAATAAATTCTTTCCTGTAATCTGGACTGGCCAACACAAAGGGTCTCCCCAATGCGCCTTTAAGTTTCTGGAATGCCTGCTCACATTCTGGGGTCCACACTACCTTATCTGGCCTGTTTTATCATGTCAGGTCTAGGATGGGAGCAGCTATGGTACTATAATTGGGGACAAACGTTTTGTAGTACCCTGCTGTCCCTAAGAATGCCTTCACCTGCTTTTTGGTAACAGGGGCAGGCCATGCCTGAATGGCTTCCACTTTGGCAGGTTCTGGTCTGATCTTACCACTCCCCACTCTATGTCCCAGGTAGGAGACCTCTGACGCTAACTGGCTTAATGGTCAACACTACTCTCTGTAGTCTTCCCAGCACCACCCAGACATGCTGAAGGTGCTCTTGCCAGGAATGGCTGTAGATGGCAATATCATCTAGGTAAGCAAGGGCAAAATATCTTGCTCCTGGTAAGATACGATCTACCAGCATCTGGAAAGTTGCTGAGACATTTCTCATCCCAAAGGCCATCTTCGTGACCTCGTACAAACCGAGAGGAATCACAAAGGCTGACCCCTCTCTCTCTCTCTTTCTAGCATTGGGAGTCAAAGGCACCTGTCAAGTAGCCCTGGATAAGATACATAGCACCCCGTGCTCTAGGGCTTCATCTGTCCTAAGCATTGGGTAAGCATCTGACTCTGTGTGACTATTTAATTTCCTGTAGTCCACGCAGAACCTGGTGCTGCCATCCTTCTTTGGTATCAGCACTGGTGGGGAGGCCCAGGGACTGCTGAACTCCTGGATTACCCTGAGTTCCATCACTTCCTGCATCTCCTCCCTCAAAGTTTGTTTGACTCTCTTGGGCACCCTATAAGGGGCCTGCCTAATAGGCCTTTGGGGTTCTGTAGCCACATGGTGCTGCACCAGGTGAGTGGCACTCTGGTTTTCTAGTGAACATGCCCCCAAACTCAACACTGCTCGGATTTCTCAAACTTGGGTTGGGGATAGCTGCTGGGACATGTGTCTGAGAGGAATGAGAGGCATTATCTGCTGCCCCACAGCATACTCTCTAGCTCAAGCATTCCTATCATACCAGACCTTTTTCCTGCTGTTGGGGTTCTGCCAGGTCCCTGAGCTTTGTCCTGAGGTTTAGGGCATATGCCACAACAGACTCCTTGTGGGATTCACACTCAACTTCCCACTCATTGCGAATCAAATCTAGAGGTTCCCTCACCCTATGCCCATTCAGCAACTCAAAGGGTAAAAAAAAACTGTGGATTCCTGGGACACCTCTGTAAGCAAACAGCAGATGGGGCAAATATTTGTGCCACTCCCACTCCCTCTTAAACTGGTCTGCAAATGCCCATAGAATGGTCTTTAGTGTAGAGTTTAACCTCTCCACATGACCATTAATCTGGGATGGTAGTGGGTAGTGTTTAGGTGCTTCACCCCACAGTGCTCCCACAGAAAAGCCAGCAGGTCTGACATGAAATTGGCACCTCTGTCAGTATTTCTTTTGGGAAACCTACCCTACTCTGCTGAAAATCTCTAACAAAGCATTTGCCACCCTTTCTGCTCTGCACCCCGGGAACTGCTGCCCCATTAGTCTGACAATCCTGGTCTGCAAGGCCATGGAACATATCATCATGGAACTCATAAACAAAGACATTGGTAATCTCCAAACTCTGGACCCTACCCAGTTCAGGTTTGTAAAAGGCAGATCATGACTCCTAAACCTGACTGACTTCTTTGAAGCAGTCACCAAAGCCATAGATGAGGGTAAGGTGGTTCACACAGCTTATCTAGATCTCACCAAGGCTTTCGACACCATCCCCCACTCTGGAGTTATAGATAAGCTCACTAAACTAGGTATAAATCCATATGTCACAAGATGGGTTGCCAACTGGCTCATGGACAGAACCCACACTGTGAAAGTAGCAGACTCCAAATCCTACTTCAGGCCAGTTACAAGTGGAGTACCACAGGGTTCAGTCCTGGGTCCTCTCCTGTTTGGCTTCTACTTCTCTGAAGCACAGGCTAACACAGAAGGTCTTTGGCTAACAAAGTTTACAGATGACTGCAAACTAGGAGGCATAATCGAAACTCCTAACAATGTGGACATACTACAAAAGGGCCTCACTGAGATAGATGCCTGGTGTCAAAGCCATGGCCTGAAACTCAATGCCAAAAAGTGTATTGCCATCCCCTTTGGTAAAAACTCTGTACCCATGAACTGCCACATAAGTGTTAGTCTACTTAATGCCAAAAGTGTGATAAGAGACCTTGGGACACAGGTGGACAGTAGTCTCTCCTTTAATAATCACGTTGCCACAGTGGTCAGGAAATCTTTCTACATGGCTCATCTCATCACAAAAGTTTTCTCATCCAGAAAAAAAGAAGTCATTGTTCCCCTCTACACATAACTCATTAGACCCATTATAGAGTACAATGCTCCTTTTAGTATGTACCTTACAAGACTTCTACAACAACTGGAAAGGCCACAGAAATACCTCACAAAGAGGATTACTGGCCTCAAACAGATGCCCTACGCAGACTGTCTCAAAAAACTCCAGCTTTACTCCGTCGCATATCGCCTACTCAGAGGTGATCTCTGCCTAATATGCAAAGCTATGTCTGACCCAGAGCTGTTGTACATGCTCCACTTAAAGAAATCCCAATCCCTTCAAGTTACACGCTCTAGGGACCTAAACCTTGTCACCACAATAAACAGAACATGCTGGAGGGATAGATTCCTGTCCCAGAGACTTCCCTACTCTGGAACAGACTACCTAACTATGTCAAACAGAGCTCCTCATTAGCATTCTTCAAGAAAAATCTTGATGACTGGATGGGAAATAGGAAATTCACCCCGGGGATCACTTCTGTGGCTCTGCTCGACAGGGGCACAGGAAAAGAATTTTCTTGGGTGGCGAAAGCCAGGGTACCTTTTTCGCTAGGCTTATATAGGCCCTAGGGCTAATAGCCTGGTACCTACCTATGAACCTATAAAACCTACATTTGTCTGTTTCTCCCACATGTTCAATAGACTTTGTAAACCAGCGTGTACATAACCCACTGTCTTGAGCCTCCAATATTAACCTTTCATCTCTTGGTTTGAATTCACCTCTCCTTAACCATTCCTGCATTTGTTCATGATCAACATGAGGTTCTTCCATAAGTTTTCTATACTTGCAACTATATTTATGCATTTTCCACATTTCTTGCCTATTTTATCTGGTCCTTCACCTTATATTCTTTCTTTTGTTTTTTTGGCACATTCATTTCTTGTTTAATTTTTATCTACTTCTGGTTTGATTTCCATTCCTGCTTGACGACAATATGCTTCTACTAAGTTAAGCAGGGAAGTCATTTTAGATTTATTCTTCTCGTGTTTCAAAACTTTTACTATGTTTGGGTCACGTGAGGTCAACAGATATGTGTGGAGTCCCATGATTGCAGATTTATACATGTAATCAATTTCAAGGAGACCCATCCCTTCTTCAAAACGGGGAATGTATAATCTTGGTATGCATTGATTTTTATAAATTATTTGGTGAGCATGAAGCATCGTTCTTGTTTTAATATCTAATTTATCCAACATGTTTTGGGGCCAATCAATCCCTCCAAAGCTGTACGTTAGGACAGGAAGAGCAAATTGGTTTATAGCTTGGATTTTGTTCCTAGACGTCAGTGCTGTTTTCAGGATTAATTTAAGTCTTCTAAAATATACCTTATTAAGTTTTACTCACATTTGTTCATGTTGTATTGCTGATCCTTCATTTCCCAAGTATTTATAACCTCCCTCTTGCTCTTGTCCCAAACTGATGGTTTCCTGGTGCTGCAGCTTTCCTGCTTTGAAGGTTGCTTTTGCACATTTATCGAGGCCAAATAAGTTTTGACAACCTGCAGCTGTGCTTTCAGTTCCTCATCTGATATACAGTTTTAAATCCTCGACAAAGAGAAGATGAGAAGTAATTAGACTTTGTTGTTTTCTAGGAGCCAAATTATAGCCATGACCTAAGCCGTTAAATAAACAGAACAGCAATGGTGACAGAGAGTCACCCTGGAATATCCCCCCTTGAATTTTTATCCCTGGGATAATAATTTGACCTTTATCATGGTTTAATTGTAAAGTGGTCTGCCATTGTTTCATGGTCACTGTAACATAGTCGATCAGTGTAGGATGCATCTTATACATTTTTAAGCAATCTTTTATCCATGAATGTGGGATACTATCAAATGCTTTTTTGTAGTCAGTCCATGCCATACTTAGATTCTTCCACTTTTTACAGCTCTCCACTATGACTTTAACAACAAATGATCCTTTGTTCCATATGACTTTATTTTATTGCCCATTTGTTTTACTGCCATAATTGAGTTTTCTTCTAAATGGCTATAAACTCTGTCAGCATCAATTCCCATGTATAGTTTATACGTCATCGGAAGGCAAGGTATTGGTCTATAATTTTTGGGGTAGCTTGCAGGTTCACTCTTAAGTAGGAGCATGGTTTTACCTGTTGTTAGCCAGACTGGTGTCTGTACACGGTAGGTTTTCATGCAAAGATGTTAATACTTTTAACCAAAAATTAGGCACTGTATCTGGGCCTTGGATTTTCTAATTAAGGCTTTTCTTAACTTTGTTTTAATCTCTCTGGCTGTTATTTCATCCCATTTCATATCCTGTACCTTTAAACATCTTATTCTTGCTTTTACTTCTTTTATCCATTTAGCATCTTTGTTGTGTTCCCCAGTGTGAATCATTTGATGTTTTAAGCTCACCCTTTAATCTGAAACACTTGCTGCATTCAGGACATTTATATGGTCTCTCCCTTTTTTAATTTCTCCAAATCCCTTCGGTTTCTAATAAAATGATGGGAATGGGCCCCATTCCTAAGTCAAAGTAAGTTTAAAGTTTATGAAATTAGGATTGTTTCACTCTTTGATGTCAGCCAGAAGTGCTCTTTGCAGCACCTGCAATGTGCCCAGTAAGGACACCTTCTGCAGTTTGTATGGAGTTACATGTATTGGTAGTATATCTAAATAAGATTTTAGACCTCTTGCTCTTACTACTATTGGAACTGTTTGGATATCTTTCTACCACATTGCTCTCGTTTCTTCTTGCAGATCCTGATATTCATAGGTCCATAGGTAGGTACTAGGCTGTTAGCCCTAGGGCCTATATAAGCCTAGCCAAAAAGGTACCCTGGCTTTCGCCACCCAAGAAAATTATTTTCCTGTGCCCCTGTCGAGCAGAGCCACAGAAGTGATCCCTGGAGTGAATTTCCTATTTCCCATCCAATCATCAAGATTTTTCTTGAAGAGTGCTAATGAGGAGCTCTGTTTGACATAGATAGGTAGTCTGTTCCAGAGTATGGGAAGTCTCTGGGACAGGAATCTATCCCTCCAGCATGTTTTGTTTATTGCGGTGACAAGTTCTAGGTCCCTAGAGCATGTAGCTCGGATAGATTGGGAATTCTTTAAATAGAGCATGTCCAACAGCTCTGGGTTTGACATAGCTTTGTATGTTAGGCAGAGATATGCGACGGGGTAAAGCTTGAGTTTTTTGAGATGGTCTGCATAAGGCATCTGTTTGAGGCCAGTAATCCTCTTTGTGAGGTATTTCTGTGGCCTTTCCAGTTGTTGTAGATGTCTTGTGAGGTACATACCAAAAGGGGTGTTGTATACTCTATAATGGGTCTAATGAGTGATGAGTAGAGGGGAACAATGACCTCTTTTTTTCTGGATGAGAACCTTTTGTGATGAGGTGAGCCACGTAGAAGGATTTCCTGACCACTGTGGCGATGTGATTATCAAAGGAGAGACTACTGTCCACTTGTGTTCCAAGGTCTCTTATCACACTTTCGGCATTAAGTATACTACCACTTATGTGGTAGTTCATGGGTACATAGTTTTTACCAAAGGGGATGACAATACACTTTTTGGCATTGAGCTTCAAGCCATGGCTTTGACACCAGGCATATGTCTCAGTGAGGCCCTTTTGTAGTATGTCCACATCGTTAGGAGTTTCGATTATGGCTCCTAGTTTACAGTCATCTGCAAACTTTGTTAGCCAAAGACCTTCTATGTTAGCCTGTTAGCCTGTACTTCAGAGAAGTAGATACTAAACAGGAGAGGACCCAGGACTGAACCCTGTGGTACTCCACTTGTAACTGGTCTGAATTCGGATTATGAGTCTACTACTTTCACAGTGTGGGTTCTGTCCGTGAGCCAGTTGGCAACCCATCTTGTGACATAGGGATTTATACCTAGTTTAGTGAGCTTATCTATAATTCCAAAGTGGGGGATGGTGTTGAAAGCCTTGGCAGGATCTAGATAAGCTGTGTGAACCACCTTACCCTCATTTATGGCTTTGGTGACTGCTTCAAAGAAGTCAGTTAAGTTTAGGAGACATAATCTGCCTTTTACAAACCCAAACTGGGTAGGGTCCAGAGTATGGAGATTACCAATGTCTTTGTTTATGAGTTCCATGATGAGACCAGGCTCGTCAGGCTAATGGGGCAGTAGTTCCCAGGGTCCGTCGTGGCTCCCCCTTTGTGGAGTGGGATAACCGTTGCGGTGCGCCATTCAGTGGGTACAAAGCCTGAGGTGAGGCTATGATTGAACATGGTACTTAGGTAGGGTGCCGGTTCATTCTGTAGTTCGTGTAGAACGCAGTCTGGGATATTGTCAGGTCCCATGGATGATGTGTTCTTGGCTTTGGAGAGTGTGTTTTTTATCTGTGCAGCCGTGATTACAGGAACTTTGCATTCTTCCAGTATAGAGATGGGCCTTCTAGGAGGTGAGAGGAGGGTAAAGTTAGCACTGAACCTATCAGCCAGGATGTTGGCAGTATCAGTTGGTTCTGTATATTTAGTGCCATTGTGCTGTAACTCAGAGCAGATCTGAGTGTTGCCATTGAAATTCTTGACATAGCTATAGAATGCTTTGTGGTTGTCTTTAGAGTCCGTGGCAATTTTGTTTTCGTAACTAGCTTTGGAGGATTTTATGAGGGATCTCAACTTCTTACTGAGGTTAAGCAGGGAATTCCTCCAGTCATGAGATTTTACTCTTTTTTGCAACAGTTTCTTTCTTCTGTTGTAGACTTTGTTTATGGCAGAGGACCAGCAGATTGACTTCTTTTTTTTGGAGGATAGCATCTTGGTTCTATTAGGGATAGCATGATCCATGCACTTGTGTAAGTGCTTATAAAGTGCATTTGTGTAGGATTCAGCAGTTGTACCTCTATTGTCCGTCTGCATGGGTGTCATGAAGTTTGCCACTTCTGTCTTAAGAAGTGTGAAGTTGGCTTTGGAGAAGTTTTTTACAGTGGTTTCCCTAATTGGGGGGGGGGGTGGGATGTAGATGTCTAGGGTGATTAGCTTGTGTTTGGATATGACCAATGAGGAATTAGCCTCTGGTGTGGAACACCGGTTGCCCATGTTGGTAATGACCAGGTCTAGGATATTTCTGCCCCTGGTGGGGATGTGAATAAGTTGATCCAAGGAGTTGAAATTTATGAATTCCAGAAAACGTTGAGCAAAAGAGTTGGTACATGAGTAGTTTTCCCAGTTAATGGTGGGTAGTTGAAATCGCCCATTATTAGGGTGTTGGGTTGTACCCTAATACTTTCCAGTGTATCAAGAAATGAGGAGTGGGAATCCTGGGGCATGGTGCGGGGTCTGTAGCAAGCTACAATTTGGATTAAGGTCTTGCTCAGAGTTAGTTGCACTTGGATAATCTCGGATGCATTACTCTGTGCAACTAGCATGGAGGTGTGGATATCCTTAATGAATATGGACATGCCTCCACCTTTAGTGCTTCGTTCCGGGTTAGTTGGCCGGAAGGTGTGATATGAATTATAGCTTGGTAATGCAGGGGTGGTCTCTGGAGCTTTGAACCAGGTCTCTGTCACTGCACAGATGTCTGTGTTCTCCATTTTAAGGAGTGCCTCGAGTGAGTGCATTTTGACATTTAGACTTCTAGCACTGAGTAGCATTACCCTCAGATTTTGCTTGCTTGTACCTGTTATGGTGGTGAATTTGTCATTTGAACCTTGCCTAAAAAAGGCACTATAGGCGTGGCAAGAGCCTTAGTCAGTATCCGGAATCCCAAGGGCGATAGGTGCAGGTCATCTCTGGCAAAGCATTGTGGTCTGTCGATCATGTCGTCCCAGGCAGACAAATACTGGATCCCCTTAGAATGACACCAGAAGCTAAGCCAATTGTTGAAGTCAATCATTTTGTCCTTGTACTGTGGTATCATTCTGGGTGATGGCAGGATGCTACTCGGGGCCAGGGTCATACCTGCCTGGGCTACAAGATCGGAGAGCTCCTCCATGTCTCTTTTCATGTAGTCCAGGGAGGTACATCTCAGGTCATTCACACCAACATGGACAATGACAGTGTCATATTTGTACTTGTTGTGGAGTGACCTGAGTGCGTGCATTATGTGGCGGATCCTGGCACCTGACAGGCAGCTGACAGTAACTTTATCCTTGTTTAGCCTGGCGAGTGGAACATCAGTGTGCCTGACTATAGAGTCACCTATGACTAGAGTGTTGGGTACGTTGTTATGCCTTATGGGCTGTGGTTGAGTGGTACACTCAGTTTGTAGGCTATGTGTCATTTGGGTTGTGTTGGGGGGTGGAGTTTGCTTGCGCTTCTGCTTTGAAGGTCCCTGATGCTTGGGCAGGTTTTTATTGAGAGCCTCCGCAAATGTAGATGTGTGTTTTGTGTTTCTATGTCTGTGTTTTGGTGGTGTAGGTTTTGAGGGATTATGTGATGAGTGTCGTGTGGTGCAAGTGTTTACCTTCTCCTCTTGACTGTCCAGTCTTGGGCGAAGAGAGCTTTGCTTCCAGTTTAGCTATATAAGTGCATCTCTCAGAGGTTGTAGTGTTGGATGGTAGGAGGAGAAGGTTGCCTGTGTACATGAGGCAATTGCTGCATTGCCCCAAGATGCCCAGATTCATCTGGTAGACAGGAGAAATCACTGGGAGCTGTCCCTTAGACATGCCTGGATGGGTGCTTATTTATTAAGTACTAAAAACTGCTTTCCTCTAGACAAGTGAGGAACGTTGAGTGCTGTAGTAATTTTCAGCTTATTTAGTGCTTACAAGTTCTGAACAAGTGCTGAGTTCAAAGAAACAAATTTGAGTGCTGAAACTAGAAAACTGGCTAGTTCTAAGAAACAAAATTAAGCTAGAAGGCTTCCCTCCAACACAGAAAGACTAGTTTTGTAAAAGTGAACTGGAAACAGTCACACACCTCGTTGCTGGTTGTGACGTACTAATGGCAGAAGGACTGTATACTGAAAGGCACAATAATGTGGCGAGACTGTTGCACTGGGGATTGTGGTTTTGTAGTGGCTGAAAAGCACTGGAAACATAAGCCACAAAGCATCATAGAAAATGATGAGGTTTACATCACATGGGATCATCCATTACCAATAGTTTAAAAGATAGATGCTAGAAAACCAGATAAGGGGTCCAGGAAAAGAAAACTAGAGCAGTATTATTTGTTGAAATTGCCACACCCAGTGACTACAGTGCCCTATGCACAGAGAGGCACAAAGTCTTAAAATATCAGGATTTGCAAGCAGAAATGAGAACAATGTGAAAGAAAGATACCCAAATAGTTCCAGTAGTAGTAGGAGTGACGGGTCTTATAAAAAGAGACTAAAATCTTATTTAGATATGCTACCGATACATGTAACTCCATATGAATTACAGGAGGAGTCATTACTGGGCACACTGCAGGTGCTGCAAAGAGCACTTTTGGCTGACATCAAAGAGTGAAACAATGCTAATTTCTTGAACTTTAATCATACTTTGACTTAGAAATGGGGTCCATTCCCGTCATGGTAATAGAAACCCAAAAGACTTGTAGAAATTAAAAATAGGGCAAAGAGTACAAACTACCTATGCACATTAGACTTGACAATAGTATTATTACTTTTAAAAAGTTTTAGATATGTAGTTGGGGGATAAAGTATTTATTCACGGGCTTAATTATGGTCACTCTAAAGTGCCAATAAGGGAATGTTGTGTTGTTATACCATATACATTGAACATAGTAGCATTTTTTCTTCTCCTTCAGTACCTGCTGCATATCCTCAGGAAAAAAAGGTGCCTAAAAGGAATCACAGTTCTATCATCTAGACATTTAACTGAAGAGTTTCCAGGAAAGTGTGTGTCACAATATCACTGCCTTTTATGAGTAAAGTCAGTCTGTGGGGAAGCCTGTGGTAATTGCCCTTGGCCAGTTTGAAAAGAAGGGAGAAAGTACAGTTAAGTTAACTTACAATAGATATTCAAATAAATCACTGTTGCAGTAGCTCTAGTTGGTAGGATATCTTTCTAAGGATATAACAGCCAGACAGCCAAAGTCTTCAGTTATCTCACACATATGCACCCAGAGTGCTGGTGCATGAGGTTCAAAGGGAGAAAAACAGCAGTATGGATACCAAAATCTTAAGGACTTTCTTGTCAACCTTAAAAAGATAGATAATAGTTCAGATAAAAAAGGTAGAGCTACTTATAAATATAAAAGTCCCCCCCCCCCCCCAGGTAATACAGCTTAGAAAATAAATGACGATGGAGGAAGCACCTGGCTACTGTAGCAATGATTTATAAGAAAATGACTACTGATATGGTAAGTTTACAACAACGGTACAATGTTCATCCATTAAATCACTGCTACAGTAGCCTTAAATCTATGTATAAATTATTAAAGCTTATAGAGATTGGGAGGAAAAAGACTGACAGTCTAAAAGCTCCTAGAGAATGGTCCTAGCAAAGCCTTTTCTAGATCTGGAAAAAGGACTCCAGTTTGTAGTGCTTTGTAGACATATGTACAGAGGACCATATACCTGCATTCAGAATACTTCTAGAGTCCACTCCTTTCTCCAAAAGACTTTGAAGAAGCAAAGATCATAGCAGAATGAGCCTTAATCCTGCCTGGAAATATCTTGTTATGGTGCAAATAACAAGAGACTGCAGTCTGGAGGGTCTATATCAGATGACCGAATGGAAAAAATATTGAACGGCAAAACAGTGAATAGACTGGACCTCAAACTTGTTATTGTGGGGGGCTGCACCCCCCACTAAATATACATACCAACTCCAAGATCACACTACAGTGAGGAAAGGGCAAATATTCCAATCTTCTCTGTACCGTGATCTGGCAAACAGCACTTCGAGGTCTGGTCTTTTCACTATTTTGCCATTTTATATTTTTTCCATTCGGTCTTCTGATATAGACCCCATTTGGAAATAGTCTGTTTTGACACTTGTTACTTTTTTTTTCTTTTTAACCTTCCCAAGAAATAATTAGCTGTTCAACTTTCAAGAGCGGAAAAGACAACCCCAAAGCACTTTAGTATAGCTGAATTTAATCATCACTTTCATCCAAATATAGACTTCTTCAGAAACAATACTTAAACTACATTTTGATCAATAAATTTATACACATATAAATGTTTAATAAGCCAAAAGAAAAATCCAAACAATTAACTAAAAACAAGACAATTAAGTAAAATTAACTATTAAAATTCATGCTTGTAACTGTTTTCTCCTATCCATTCATGAATAGCAAGTTGTTGATCTTTTAAAAAATATATATATTTTATATGTCTGATTTAATTAAGACCTGGAGGTCTATCAGCATTTAATCAAACTTGCCATTCAGTTTCTTTCTTTTCAATTTCATTCTTGTAATTCCTACCCCTTTCATACAAATTAAAAGATTATAGATGTTTTCTAGGTCTTTTTCACTCTTGGTTATTATTTGTTAAGGTTTATGCTTGACACCTTTAGGGCTTATTCCAGCTTTTTTTGTGAGCTGTTCAACTTTCCTGAAAGTTTTCGCTCTGTCAAAATAATACCAGAGTATCTTGTGGTGGAAATGTGCTTTCAAATCCCATCATTATCTTAAAAAGTGATTTTATAATACGTGCACATTGTCAGAGTTGCATGTCCCATGACCTAGGATGATCTGGTACAGCTAGTTTATCAAAGATTGTTTTGTGTGCTTATTATTCATTACAGTTTTGTCACCTCAGACTGAATTTTACAATTGCAGTCATAGTGTTTTTCTATCCATCTCTGCTTCAGATAGCAGAAAGGCTAGAAAGCCTACATTTGTGATAGTACAAATTCTAAGAGCAGGAACTATTAGATCTTGACAAAATAATGTGCAGTGACACCTGATGTTTTAATGCAGCTATTCTAGTGTCACCAAATGCATCTTTTATATAAGGCTATTTGTTGAAGATCACCTACAAGTAATGTTTATTTGAGATTTACACAGTAGAGGTGAAATATGAATTTCCTGACTTCTTTAATAACTGTACATGCTTATGTATGTACTCTGCAACTTGTCTTAGATGCAAATTCAGTGTTTCTGTAAGGCCAACTGTGTCACCATGTATTGTTTTACTAAACATGCACTTCTAGACTGTATAACACGTTTGTTGTTTTAGATAAAACTTATCTAAAACAAACTGTTCAAAGCATTGAGGACATGTGATGTAAAAAAATAAAATGCTTTTCATTTCTTAGGAAAAAAAAGAAGTTATGTCTTACCATAACATTCCATCTGTGTTGTTTGATCTTCATTCATTCATTACATGTGGGTTCAGAACCGACTCGGCCATTTTTCCAAGCCAGTGCCAGCCAGAAAACTCTCAAGTTGAGTTTTACCCACAGTGCCCCTCTCCACATTACTGCAGATTGAGTTTGCCTAGAAGACAGGACAGATTAGAGAGAGAAATGGGAGGCTTTTTCTGAGCAACTTCCTTATCAGGATTAAAGGATCATAAAATAACTTCCAAGAGTCTTTGGCGGGGTTTAGTGGGGGGTTTGTAATGAATTAATGAAGATCAAACAACACAGATGGAACGTTATGGTAAGACATAACTTCTTTATCTGATGTTGTTAATCTTCATTCATTCCTTACATGTGGGGCAGACTCCCTAACTACCTTGTTTCCTGGGAGGCCTTATGAAAGAATGTTCCTGAGTACCCAGTGAACCAAAGGAAGCTCTTCCCCTGGAGACCAAGTCCAATTTGTAATGTGCAATAAAGGTATGAGAAGAAGCCCATGTTACTGCTGCACAAATGTCATCCAAGGAAGCCCTAGCATGGAAAGCTATAGAAGTTGACACTGACCTTGTGGAATGTGCAACTTTGTTATTATGGTATACGCAGGTAATGAAATCTCTTAGCCATTTAGATAAGGTAACCTTATAAACTGACTTTTCCATTTTGCAGCCAGTATAAGAGATGAACAGTTGGTCAGACTTTCTTATAGACGGTGTCCTATCAAGGTAAAAACGCAATTTTCTGTGGACATCGAGCAAATGCAAAGTGTACTCCCCTTTATTAGAAAACCTTGGAAAGAAAACTGGTAGGTCTATCGTTTGGTTAATGGTTAGGTCAGAAATCACTTTTGGTAAAAAGGAGGGATTCATTCATAGGAATACTCTGTCTTAATAAAAAACTAGATATGGACGTTTCACACACAAAGCTTATAATTCTGAAATACTTCTAGCTGACGTAATGGCTACCATGAACAAGGTTTTCCAAGACAAGAATTTCAGATCACAGTTGGCTGCAGGCTCAAAGGGGGAACTGGTTAAGGACTGAAGGACCACGGTCAAGTTCCAGGGCTCAATTAGTTGCTTCAAAGGGGGCCTGATATGTAGGACTCCTTTCAGAAAAATTTTACATAGTCGATGAGAAATTAGAGAGGAGCCATCAAAACCATTATGGTAGTTGGATACTGCAGAGAGATGGACTTGGATTGAAGAAGTTGCAGCTCCGCATTCAAGTAGGTTAGACAAATAGTCCAAGACTGTAGATATTTGTGCCGAAAAAGGACTTGTATCCTTTTTGTGACACCAGATAGAGAATCGCTTCCATTTACTAAAGTAAAGCTTCCTGGTGGACGGCTTATGAGACGCCAGACGTACATGACAGGCAGGAGAGGATAGGTTACTTTGCCTGGCAATCAATGGAAGTGGAGAAACCAAGCTGTCAGCTTGAGGCACCCTATATTTGGGTGAATCAGACCCTGTGGATGTGATACCGTCTGTCCCTGGTAATGGCCCCCAACTGATCAGTGAGACGTCCATGGTCACTATGGCTCTGGGTTCTGAAGGGGAGAAAGGACGGCTCCATAGGTTTTGGTCTGGCTTCATCCACCACAAGAGATCTTGCTTGCTTGCACTGATGGGTTATCCTGATCTGGTAAGACATGGGTAGGTCCAAGGGGAAACCATTGTGTTATTAGTAACCAATGGAGAAGCCTCATGTGTAATCTTACTAATGGACCTTAAGAGTTGAAGAACTGCTCAGGCCAACACTTTTGTCTAGTTCAATATCACTTGGAGCTACAGTCCATGTCTCTGTAGCCTGTGAGGGGAAAGGAACACTCAACAAAGTTGTGTATCGAATTCCACCCCTATGAATTCTAGTCATCGAGATGGGGAAAGTTTGCATTTGCTCTCATTCACTGTAATGCCGAGATGGGTCAGAAGTTGTCAGGTATGATGAATCACTGACAATAGTTGATGATTGGTTGGGGTGGTAAGGAGCCAGTCGTCCAGTTATGGAAACACCCCAAATCAGTGCGGTCTCAAGTGAGCTGTCACCATTACCATGCATTTGGTAAACACTCTGGGAGCTGTAGAGAGGCCAAAGGGCAGTGCTCAGAACTGGTAATGATGGACTCCCAAACAGAAGCGGAGAAATCTTCTGGAGCATTTGTCCATTTTTATGTGGTAATATGCATCCTGAAGATCTACAAAGCACACCCAGAGCTGCCTCTTCCCAAAAAAGAGTGTATAGACTGTACTGTGACCATCTGGAACTTTACTTGTTTGACAAATTTGTTTAGGATGCTGAGGTCCAGAATTGTCCTCCAGTCCCCTGTGTGTTTTGGCACTAAAGAAAGTCTTGAGTGAAACCCGGATTCTATCTGGTCTGAAGAGACTGCTTGGATGACTTTTTTGGAACAGTTTTTGAATTTCTATAGCTGCAAATTTCCTTTGACTGGGTGGAACACCGGGAATGTGCCTTAACGGCTTTGGCATTGAGTTGAAGGGAATGCGATTTCCTCTGGTTATTACTGTCTGCACCCAAGAATCTGTAGTTATTTTCTGCCTGGCATAGTGGGACAGAGAGAGATGACCCCCGACTGCTTCCAGAAGCAAGCAATCGGGCCACTCCTCTGGAGTGCTGACAGGGCTGCCCAAAGAACGAATCCCATGTTACATCCTTCTCACACCTGGCTAACATATCCTTAACCTTAGGGCTAAACAGAGATGTGGCCTCTATGGGGGCATTAAGGAAAGAAGACTTGAAAGGGTCCATGAAATCACATAACCGCATCCAGGTGTGAAATCTAGCCACAACACCTGTGCCTGCTGCTCTGGCCGCCCCTTCATTTGAGTGTGAAATCAACCTCATGGATGAATTTGAAATGGATTCCAAGGTAGCAAGCTGTGAGGTGAATTTGTCTTGCACCGCGTCAGAGACTGCTCCTGCCAGCATTTCTGAGAGTTCCATAATTAAGTCTCTTTGAAGTCACTTAAAATGTGCCAAATAGTTCATAGACCAAATAGCAAAGGTCGCTGAAGAAAAGACCCGCTTCCCAAACCTGTATCGCCTGAGACTCCCTGTACGGGTGATGGACAACAGTGCTGTCTTCGGTGAACTCCTTCATTGCCGCTGACCCCACAACCATAGCATCCACTGGAAGGCCCTTGGACCAGTGGGGATTATCTGCAGGACATGATACGATCTTATCGTGCCTATGGGGAACTGGTTCAATGGCAACAGGAGTTTTCCGAGCCCGCTGCACAATGAACTGGGCAAGCTCATCTGCAGTTGGGGGGGGGGGGTCCGGGCCTGGAAAACCTGCAAGAATTCACTTCTCAGAGGAAGGGGTGCTAGACTTCCAATCACCCCACTGTTTAAGGATCTCCAAGATGTCTGCAAAGGAGACATCAGGAGCAAATGCGGGGACTCTTCCCAGTCATCATCATCCATATCTTCGGTCAGTGATTCTTCTGGGGTATCAATGTACTTCCTCTTGCACATTCTCTTGTGGGGAATCTCCTCGGGGGGAGCATCAGAGGAGGAACCCGCAGAGGGGGAGCCTTGTTGAAGGATGTCTTGAGGCTCCTAAGCCCGGTGTCTAGTAGCAGTGAGTTGTGGGAGCTGTGGTGCAGAGGCAGGACGAGGGAGTATCTCCGATGTCAGTGGATCCAACTGGGAGCCTGCGGAGGCTAGTGCTCTCTCCATCGTTTGGAAGGCAGGACCTCCCAAGGAATGACGGGAGCCCACAACAGAAAGAGACAAACTCAGAAACAGGGTCACACCCCACATCAAAGTATCTGCCAACAAGGAGGGAGCCACGGGAGGAGATGGGCCTGCCAAGGTGACTGGTACCATGGTAGGCATAGGGAAGGTAGGCACTGTAACCAGGTAACCAGTGCTGACAGGCCAGTCTTGGACCCAAGGAAGGGCTGGCTCCAAAGTAGACTGTCCTGCCATGTGTGCTCCCCAGGCATAATCCGATGCATCTGTTGTCATAGTTTGCGTGGCTGTGGGTAAGGTAAAAGGCTGACCCTTGTTGAGGTGACATGCCTGTGCCCACCATAGAAACTCCTGTTGGAGGCAGGGAATGAGAGGTATCATTGTTTCCAAGATGTGGCTGTGCTGAGTCCATACGCTTTTCAGGTACCATTGTAATTTCCTTATTTGCAGTTTTGCAAATGGTATTAGTAGTATGCAAGATGCCATGAATCCCAAGGCTTGCAGAATTTTTCTTGCAGGGAGTTGGGTCTTTGTTGCCATTATTTTGAAATACTGAGTTAGTTGTAGTTGCTTGTCTGGTGTGAGATAAGCCATCTGGGCCGTTGTATTCAAGCTGGCACCCAGGAATGTGATGTTCTGTGAGGGCACTAGTTTTGATTTCTTTTTGTTTACTGTGTACCCTAGGCAACTTAGAAGGTGTTTGACAAATGCCAGATGTTGTAAGAGAATGTCCTTGCTTTCTGCTTGGATGAGACAGTCGTCCAGGTATGGGTATATTTGAATTCCTCTTTGTCTGCAGTATGCAATTACTGGTGCCAGGCATTTTGTGAAGACCCTGAGTGCAGTAGATAAGCCAAGGGGCAGTGCAGAGAATTGGTAATGGGTTGAACCTGCAATGAAATGGAGGTATCTTCTGCAATTTTGTCTGATAGGACATGCATCTGGAGCATTTCTCCCCGGGCCTCCGCTGAAAACAGGCTCTCTGGAACCTAGTCGGACTTTCCCGGTCAACAAATGATAAATAAAATAAATAAATAAAATAAAAATAGGGACATGCAGGTATGCCTCCTTGAGGTCCAACATTACTAGCCAAGCCTTCTTGCCCAACATGGGAAGAAGCTGCTGTAGTGTTAGCATCCTGAATTTGGGTACTTGCAAGTAGGTGTTTAGAATTGAAAGGTCCAGAATGGGTCTCCATGCATTGTCCTTTCTGGGGACTAGAAAGAGCCTTGAGTAAAATCCTTGACCTTGCTCCTGTGTAGGTACCTGTTGAATGGCTCTCATGTCCATGAGTGCTGCAATTTGTTTTTGTACCTCTGCCCATTGATTTGGTGGCAGGTTTGGCATTCCTTTATCCTTGGCAAGGTGTGAAAATGGAATCTGTATCCTTGTGAGACAATGTCTAGGACCCATTTGTCCTTTGTGATGATGCACCAGTTGTCTGCAAAAAGTGATAATTTTTCTCCCAAGAGAGCTGCCAAGAGAGTTTTGCTTGGCAGTTTGAGGGTTAAGTCATTGTGTTTGTCTTCTAGTAGTTTGAGGCCTGTCTTCTCCTCCCTTCTGTGTAGCAGTGCCCCATTGGCGAGGTTTGTAAGGGGCTTGTGCCTGACCTCTGCCCCTTGGGCATCTGTATTTGCCCCACTGTGGTCTGTCAGAAGCTGGAAAGGACCAATTTTTTGTTGGCCAATTTCTGCTGAAGCGAGGAGGTTGTACCTGTAAAAAATCCTTGACCGTCTGCATAGACTTCTTCTTATCCTCCATCTTCTTTAAAACCTCTTCTGCTTTGACACCAAATAAGACATTCTGCTGTAAAGGTGCATCTAACAATTTTGCTTTAACATGATCAGGCAGGGTTTGTTCCTTTAACCAAGCATGTCTACGTATGACAGACCCAGTAACAGCTGCTCTACAGGAAGCTTCCAAAGAATCAAATCCACATTGTAAAGTATGTTTGCCCACCTGCTCAGCTGCATGCAACAGATCCTGCATTTCCTTGAATTCAGACTGTTGGGGGTGTGTGCTCATCTTTTTGTTTTAATTGAGACATTAGGAATTGCTGATATTTCAGCATGTGAAATTGACAATTTAGTGCTCTCATAGCTAGAGTAGCTGAGGTGTATACCTTTTCCCCCCATCTATCTAGTGCTCTGGAGTCCCTTTCAGAGGGCACAGGATTTTTAGCCATAGTAGCCTTAGCACCTTTGGGACCCTGGAACATTGTTTCTGGGTCAGCCACAGGGCTTTTGTAAAGGAATTTGTGTGATTCAGGTACTCTATAATATCTGTCTGGTTTGGCTGGAGCAGGAGGTAGAGGGTCTGGATTTAGACTAGATTCTAAGTAAACATCATCCACAATGTCTAAAACTGGAGAGATAGCAAGTGGTCTGTGCTGAGGAAGTAAAAGGAGCTCTCGGAGCCTTTTCTTTGAGTCGTAGTAGTCCTGGCCTTCCCAGTGGAAATGTTCCCTTATGGTGTGTAAAGTTTCCCCAAAGGAATAATCTTCAGGGGGAGATGCTGAGGGAATGGAGTCTTCAGCATCAGAGTCTTCATAAGGGGGAAAGGAGTAATCCTGTTCCTCAGAGGAGTCTGAGGAAATTGAAACCTGATCAGAGGAGGCATAATCCTCCTCTTGTCTTGGCCTTTTGTCTGGAGGGGGTTGGGAACCCCTGATCAGGGTAATCAAATCTTCAGCCATCTTAAGCATCTGTTTCTTAGGCATGGGGCCTTGGACTGGAGACTGATGTACAGTCTTTTTTGGTTTTAAAGGAGTCTTAAGCTTAGCATAAGATTTAACGGTGAGAGTAGTCGGTCTGAAGACACCTTCTGTAACCGAAGGTGCTTCCACAGCACCAGTTTCTCCTTCTGCAATGGTGTCGGTAGGGCCTATAGAAAATGTCTGCGTCGGCCTAGTACTCTCAGATTGAGAATCCAAAGCAGTCTGGGGCTCTAATTCTGCGGTCGTCAGGGGCTGCGTAGGCACCTCACTGAAAACCAGAGAACCGGCGACAGGCCCAGCAGAGGCCTCAGAGTCTGGCTTAGTTCTAGGCTGCCTGTCCTTATCTTTGCATTTCTTATGCATGCCAGTCGTCAGTTGCTCCGATGGCATGGTATAATTAAATTTCCTACCGAAGTAATGTCGAGCAAAATCAAAGCAACGCTTTATAGTTTGCTTATTGAACCTAGCACAAAACCGACAACCAGTGACGTTGTGGTCTGGGCCCAGGCAAGGGATACAATAAGAGTGGAAGTCCTTATGAGGTATTTGCTTCCCACAAGAAATGCAATTGTTAACTTTTTCTGACATCGGACTGAGGCAAGAAAAGGTTCCCCAACTGGGTACTTAGCTTTATTGAAGACTTCGGACTGAAATTCAATTCGAAAATCTCAGGTGTCGGCCGACCGGCACTTGCGAACTGCTTCTGGCACCGCGCAGCAAGAAAGACTGAAGAAAATGGCATTGGATGTCTCTCATATACCCCTTACACACTGACGTCAGGGAAGAAGCGACAGCAACCGACGCTGGACCAAGACTTTGGAACTCAGGCCGACTGCGGGACCGCCTGATGACAGGATAACCCAAGTGTGATGACTGCAGCAGGGTAACACGATGAACAGTAGATCTACTTAAAGAGGATCCATTCAGGAAAAAAAAACACCTTATTTTATTTCCTTCCATGAGGGTCTATCTCTAGTCATGCTCAGCTTCTCTGCTGTATGATTTTGGTCAGACAAATGCTGTAAGCTTTGAGGGTTAGAAGGAGCTGATCTGCTACCTCCCAAGCTACCTTAGCCAGCCTTTACAGAGACTAGGATCTGGTACTCCCATGTCTGTTAATGTGCCAGAATACTCTGGAGTCATTCATAGTCACCAAGAGATCCAGGGGACCTGAGATGATGAAAATAGCTGAGTGCGTAAAATAACTGCCAACATCTCCATAACATTTGCATATCATATGTCTGCTAGATTTGTTCCAAAAACCCTGCACCTATACCCCCACATAAACATAGTTCCCCATGTAAAATTTGATGTAACAGATTGTTCAGGAGATATCACACAGAAGAGGAGACCTGGATTTACACCATATGTGGACTCTGCTAAATTGATTCCCATTCTATAAAACGTTAAAGGTTTAGGGGGTGAAGAAGTTAGAACCCTGTACCTTCCAGAAACCATATAATTTCCCTCCTATGTAGTATGGCAAGGAAATCATAGAGACTATGAACCCTAGGATCTTGAGAATTTCCATGGTGAAGTCTCTGAATGAATGAAAAAGATTAGGAGTAGTACTGGGGTGGCTCTTATGGAGGACAAGCTCTCTGAATACAAGTATTCAGAAAATAACCTAGGAACATTATACTGTGAGGAGGAAACAGAATGGATTTTATTGCATTCACTTGAAAGCCTAAGTTGATAAGGACATTTCTTACCCAAGTAAGAGATTCCTGCCACTTTGAAAAAGAATCTGCAAAGACAAGCTAGCTGTATAAATAATGAAAAATGTAAATTCTTTGCAGTTTGCAATAGGCTATCACTACAGCTAGCCAACAGAGAAAAGGAGGACAGAATATTTTGAGACCTCCCCAATCAATATTCTTCTTACCTCAAACTCTTTGAGAAACGGAAGAGCAGAGAGACCAAACAAAATCTCCTTATCTAATGAAGAGATTAAATTTCCACTTTAAACATCCCCAGACAACTTCTGCATAATCATCCTTGCAAACTTTCCCTTAACAGAAGCTGAAACTGCAGCATAGGGCTCAGTATCAACATATTCGAAAGAAAATTTGGTACTTGTGTATTATCGCAACAAGGTTCCAAATCTGTCATAATTGTTGAAATTGTGGACAAATGAGTCGTTGTCCTTAATTTCATGAATTTTGACAGATTAGTAACCTGGATGCAATATTTTACTGTACTGGAATTCAGAGATGAGATGAGCTGAACGCTATCTAAATAAAATGTAGCAGCTTTTTGTAACAGTCAGTTGTGGAAAAAAAATTCAGTTTGTGAGCTTTCTTTTTAGATCCTTGACACAGTATGTTGGCCCTAGGGAATGGTATCTTCAGTTATGTCTCTTAACTGAGAGATAGGTATAGTATTAAAAGTATCACGTTTGTAGACATTGCTTTTTTGTTTGTTTCGCAACCATCAATCTTTAAAACATTTCCGAGGAAGGGAATATGCTGCAAACGAGGCACATTGCATCTGGAAAAAAATGGTAATCAATTCAGCAATTTGTTTTAACTGTTTAAAAAGACTGTTTACTACAGATAGTCCAGACCATTTATTTGGCAGACTGTAGTTTACTTGCAATTCATTAACTTTACATTTGGAAGCCTTACAACTTTTTAATGGACTTTACATTTAGCTACAGTGCTAGAATGTAGAAGTGTGTGTCAAGATCTTTTATTGACTGACGTTTCTTAATAATGTATATACTGACAGGCTTTCTCAATTTTGTTTACTGTGCCTATCGACTGTTAAAGCTTCTTTGGCACGGCAGATACTTGGGTGGCAGAAAATGTCATCACTTGAGAGGACTATGCAGAGTTGAGTCCAGGGAATTTAAAATTAAATCTGTCGCTAAAGTACGTCAAACTGGAAGAGGAAAATGGAGCTTAATACTGCTCCTGGGTGATTACCTAATGCCACAAATAGCTGGTTAGTAGCTTACCTACCCCTGCAAAAACACAACGAGTCATTTGTCTATAATTTCAAGAATCGTGAGACATTTGGAACCTGGTTGTGATAATACGCAAGTTGCTACTCATGTTATGTTAGTCATATTCTCAAACATGCTAATAAAAATATAACATTCAAGTTTGATAGATGAGAATCTAAGAGATAAAGTAACAAAAGAAAATTACATTTTCCAAGTTTGCAAAGGGCTACCCCATCCTTGAAAAAGGAAAGGTGTTAAATTTGAAAGATTGGGGAACTGAAATCATTCTGACTGCCTAATAATAGGCTGTAGATAAATAGTGAGGTATACTATAGGCATTAACAAAACATCCTCCAAGCTGGAAAAAAGGAAGTAAGCCAGCTGGAAGAGTCAACTGAGTTTGTAATAAATCATAATATTCTTACAAAGGGGGCGGCCACAGTGGTGCAGTGGTTAGCATTGTCGTCTCACAGCAAGAGGTTCTCCAGTTCGATCCTCAGCTGGGGTGCCTTCTGTGCGGAGTCTGCATGTCCTCCCTGTGGTTGTGTGGGTTTCCTCCGGGTGCTCCGGTTTCCTCCCACATCCCAAAAGCATGCTGCAGGTGGATTGGACACTCTAAATTGGCCCTAGGTGTGAGTGTGTGTGTGCCTTCTGTGGAAGGTTGGGTGCCGGGCTGGCAACTCGACACTGTAAAACTCCACTGCCAATCATGAGCAGGCAGGTGATCCACTGTGGCGACCCCTAACCAGGAAAAAGCCGAAAGAAGAATTCTTACAAAGATGTTGACATATCACTCTGTTCCTATTAGAGTCATATTAACAATTGTTTCAGAAACAGAAAATTCCTCTCCAAGAGACTTGGAGAAAACACCCATTCAGTAACAGAATCTGGTACCTAAAAAAAAGGCACATTTTCACTAGACCATTCTCTGGTCAACAGGCAGAGAATTAGCAAACAAAGACAGGAATCTCTTTTTTAACCAGACTTTCAAATAGATTGTAAGGTTTAAAGCCTGCAATAAACATGGAAGCAAACAATAGTCTTCCTTATCCAGAGAAAAGATGGAGTTTCACCTTGGGAACAGATCTCTAAGCCCAGCAAGACATAAACGCCTTCCATTCTACATCCTCAAAGACCAACAAAAGGTGGCTTCTCCCATGCCCACTAAGGGCACCTGAAAATTAAAACATTTTAATTTTGCTGAGGATGTGTCTAACCCCCAGCCCTAGAGGGATACTGAGAAAAAGTGAATAGTCTGAGGAACCAGAAGTAGCCCTAGATGAGTCACCCCCCCCCCCCAAGTGGCTGAGGTTCAGACTGAGCCCATAATGTTGGAGTGAAGTTATTTTTTTCTTGTGTCTGGGAAAGATTGAACCAAGGGACCAGTATGCCGTCCCATGGTTCTGCAGAAAAGAAATCTGAATTAAGGTTAGCAAAGCTGCCAAGAATCAGTAACATGTAAGTTCTGAAAAGTAGTGTTCTCACACGCAAAAAAAACTCTAACACACACGGTCTTGTTAAATTTCCACAAAAACTACAGCAGTTAAATAAAAACTGTAAAATTAAAAAAAGAAGGTAAATAACTGTTAGATGAGGCCATCTTGAGAATGACAAACAAAAAAAGCACAAAACACTGTTTCAAAAAATAAAAGTTTTTTTTTTTTTTTTTTTTACAAAAAACTATTTATTGTGGAAGGTATTCCTCAAAATGAACTCATTTGCTCATCAAAGGAAGATCTGTAGCCAACCTTTTATCTTCTGAAGCCCACAACAGTAGAGTTCTGTCAGGAAGCAAGAAAGTACTGAACATTTTGACACCTGCACTGCTACTTTTCTCTATTGAGATCTCGTACACCAGCAGTCTTTGTACATGTATAAGAGGTATCCCAAGGCTATGGAAAGTTGGCCAGCTGTTATCTCTTTGTCAGGATATAACTCTTAAACCTAAGGCTACCACAGCAATGATTTAATGAATTAATGTACACTGTTGCTTGGGCAAAAGGGGAGTCACCACCACAATTTTTGGGGAGCCCTTCAGGATCCTTAGGAGCACCTTGAATGTGAGACTAAAAGGTTAAACATCCACAGAAACATTCCCATCCATGGAACTGAGAAGGCATCTGTCTTCCACACCTGTCTGCCAGAAATCCTGAAGTAGAATCACTTTACTTGTCTGTTCTAAGAGGAGGCAAGCAGATCTACTTCAGATGTTCCTCACAGCTGGATCAGTTCTTGGAAGATACCACAATGAGGTTTCCATTTGTGAGGGCCTTTTGTGGTCCTGCTTAACTTGTCTGCAAACATGTTTTGATCTGACAGAATGTATGAAGCCTGAAGAGTAAAAATGAGCTGAATTGCTATCTCCCAGGCTAGCAACTCTGCAAAGATGGAAGGAGAGAGATGGCAGTGATTTGAAAGACTTAAATCATCTCTGACAATTAGGTGCTTCTGTCAGTCATGGGGGTTCCACAGACCTTGCACTTTAACACATTTGGAAACTGCTGTCCATGCCAAGTCTGATACATGTATAGTGATAGACTGTAGAGGAGTCAGAAGGGAGAATGGATTATGAGACAACTGTCCACCCACCAGAGAAACTTCCTCCTTACAACCTGAAAACAGGGATCTGAAAAGATAAAAGATGAAAGATGATGAAGCCAGACTGACTTTAGGTAACACTGGATTTTTTTTCATGTTTAGTCTGGCTAGGGAAAACATGAGAATCACAGATGCCACATACCCCAAAATCCTGAGAAATTACTATGCAGATAACTGGCACTGATTAGAAATATACAGGAAGAACAGTTAAACATCCCTGCTTTATCTTGAGGAGGAAAGGCTCTTCCCAGGACAGAATAACAGACATCACAGGAAAATTATTCTTTGGAAAGGAATGAAAGGATATTTCTTTAAATTGATTTGAAACCCCAGACTGAGTACAAGATTCTGAACAGTTGCTAAAGACTCGAAAACTGGAAGAAAAATCTGCAAAGATAAGACAATCATCAAAATATGGAAAAGATGAGAATGCCTTGAAGTCTGCAATAATTGATTAGTGGAGAAGGACACTTTATAAATACCCTTGGAGCACAGGAAAGTCAAAAAAGTAAAACAAGGGAACTGATAAGATTTTTTTTGTACCTGACTCGCATTAAGAAACAGCTGAACTGCTCGTCAATGGGAATGTGACAGTAGGCATCCTTAAGATCTAGTTTTATCATGAAAGCTAGGAAAGAGTGCAAAGAAAAAAGGGACTGAACGGATAACATTTTAAACTTTGAAATCTTAACAAAAGATTTAGCATGGAAAGGTCTATCACAGGCCTCCAATTTTCTTCCCTATTTGGTACCACAAACATCATTGAATAAAAACACGAAACAAAAACAAGCATGTGGATTGGAAAATACACCAACTCAGAAAAAAAACAATCCAAATTTGAACAGACCACTCAAGCCACAAAGTTCTAAAACCACACGAGTTGATTTATTATACTGATAAATTCCAACACTCCACGTAAAAAACAAGATTCAAGGTACCAAAGGATTAAGTAAGTGCTTTCATCTGTTCACTTGACAGACTTTTTCAAACTGAACAAAAGGTCCTTGTGAAACAGCCCTTATTAAGCGTAAAATACTAATTGTCTTAATCAACTTTTAAAGATGTAGTGGTTTTGTACCTTAATACCCATATAAACATTCATTAGTACAAATTTAAACATTTAAAATTTAAAATTTCAGACAAGGTGAAACTGTAATACACAATTGTTAAAATACTTATAGAATTCAAAGCAGGATTTTACAACTTCCTAGCCCTTTGCTTTAAAATAGGCAGCAGGGACAACTGGGACAAGTGTTCATTAATTCCTGGGGGTTCAATAGCATTCAAAGTTAACTGCCAATGAAGTTCCCTTGATTCTATCGCATTCCCCCAGTCTCCCCCTCTTGTATTCAGCCTAACAATATCCAGTATACCAAACTTGTAACCTAAAAAGTTTGGACAAACTTGGGTGTGTTTATAAAGTGCATTATTTTAGTTTTGTGTATCAATGGCGTAAAGATGTTCATAAATTCTCATTCTTAAAGATCTTTCAGTCTGTCCCACATAAAAATTCTGACACCCTTGACAGACCTCAATATAAATTACACCTTTTGTATGGCAATTCCTCCCTGCCATCTTAACAACCTGTGGCAGTTCACCTAACCTCACCTCAACTCTTTCCAAAATATAGGAACACTGACTGCACCTACCAAATTTCAGTGTTGGTTTTGGGGAACATATGTGTGTTGTAGTGTGCTCCAGCAAGTGTTTCATACTCTTACCAACCCTGTTGGTAAAAAGTGGACCTTTTCCCAAAATGTTGGCAAATTCTTCATTACCCTCTAAAATCACCTAGTTTTTAGATAAAATTCCCTGTACTTTTCTTCCAAAAGAACCAAACTCAATAACCATTGAGTGTGTATACCTGTCATTATTTGTTTCCTTACTAAAGATTCCTGTTGTTTGTTCGTGACCCAACAATGGCATGTACCTTGTACCCCATCCAGTTAGTACCTCTCTTTCAAAATTCAAAATCCACAAACATGTGGATCAGTTGTAATAATTCATTTTTTAGTCCTTTCATTGTGGAACACATTCTGGCACCTCTAATCATCTGTCCACGTACCAAATTTCTTTTAATGTATAAAGGGTGTTGACTCTCAAACCTAAGGAAACTATTAGAATATGTGGGTTTCCAAAACACCCTTGACTCAAAAACTTTCAATTCAGTGTCCTTAATTAAACTAACATCTAAAAAGTCAATTCTATCTGAATTATATGTATGTGTAAATTTAAAGATGTCACAAACATTATTAATATAACTCAGGAACTCGTCCACGACTTCTAAGTCGCCCTTTCATAAAATAAAAACGCCATCCAAGTAATGAAAATGTAATATCCAGTACTCGGAAAATTTTGTACCGAAGATATATTTCTTCTCCCACATTGACTGGCGAAAATCGGGGCATAGCTAGACCCCATAGCCACACCCCTTAGTTGTTTATAATACTCTTCTTCAAATACAAAATAGTTGTTCTTTAATACCCATTCCATGATTTCCATCACAAAATTAATCATAGTCCCACTTAATTTACTGTATTCCAATAAAGCCTCCTGAAACAGTTCCAACCCCAAATCATGTGGAATTGAACCAAACAAATCCACCACATCTATGGTGGAAAATCCTGTTGTATCTTTGAAAAATTCATGTTAGATTCTAGATAAAAAATCCCATGAGTCCTTTAAAACATAACTAATATTTTTCAGGCTGTCCTTTAACAAACGGTCTATAAAAATTCCTAATGGGTATTTAGAACTGTTTTGAGCTGCTACTATGAGTCTATATGGGGGGGTGCTGGATATCTTTGTGTACCTTCGGTATTCTGAATGCTGTTGGAATGTATGGGTATTTGTTTTGCAAAAAATTATACAATTCCTAATTTATCACTTCCTGCATTAAACAGTCCTCCAAAAACATTTGTAAACTCCTATGAGATACATTGACTTCATTATTGGATGCTTCAAGGTATTTATCTGTATCCTGTAACATGCTGGTTATATCATTCACATAATCCATGGTGTCAACAAGCACAATCCCTCCCTCCGTATCCGGCTTCATCACTCACAATGTATTAGATCCTCTCAAAGAATTCAATAAAACCTTTTCATTTTTTGTTAAGTTATAATAATTCTCCTTATAAACTTGGTAATTCTGGCAAATTTCCTTCGTACACACCTTATCAAAATGTGCCAAAAACGGATTTAAAGGAGGGTAAAAAAGGCTTTTTTCTTAAACCTATTGCTTGTGATGGTTTGATCATTTGTTCCATCTTTAAAGTACAAATGTAAATTTAATTTTCTCATATACAATTTAAATTCTTTAAGAACTTGAGCTATCCCTAGTTTTTTTTACAGGGACAAATTTAAGACCTTTTTCAAAGAGGGAAAAATATATTTCCGAAATGGGTTGGTCAGTGTAATTGTAAATAATAAATCCGTTCAAGGTGTGTGTAATGCTATACTGGTGTACTGTAATCAAATCCCTTACTACATTCTCCTTTAAAACCTCCTGCTGTTGTTGTTGCTCCTGTAAGGTCTGCGAACCCTCTGAAACCTCTTCCTGGGTGCCTGGTATCCACCTAAAAATTATTATTGTGGCTATGGTCCCTATTTTGAATACTTTCCGATTTCTTACGTTGAGGGAATTCTTGGTCAAAGACTCATCACTTTCGCCATTATTATAATCATCATTTTACCCCCCCCCCCATTCAAGTTTCTCATTTCCTCACTTACTGAACCCGTATTGTTGTTATAATCAAGATGATTAACCTCTCTATCCTTTTAACTTCTTGGAAGTAAATATGCTTCTTTATACCTATACTCCAACTCGTCCCTTTTTAGCTTACGTTGCTTTCTAGAAATGTTATCTTTCACCTGCTATTCTACTTTATTAAAAATGTTATCATACTTTGTCTCAAAATTAAAAAAGTTAACATCATTTAAAATGTCATCATTCAACTTGTTAACTTCTTCAAGCAAAACATTTATCGTATTATTATTAATTTTAATGATAAAATGAAGCAGTTCAATCCCATGTCTATCGAACATACTTAAAAGCTCATCCAGTTCTTGTTGTCCCACTAAAAGTCCATTAGGGAATTTAAACATCCTTAACCCCTTTGATACTCTTTGTACTTTAATGCATTCTGCAAGGTACACATTGTCCATTTGCAAATTACGTACCTTGCTCATTTTCTGTTCAAATTCTTTTAAACGGTGTTGTGTGTCCACTGTTTTTGGTTGCCTTCCCTGGTTAAAAAACAGCAGTTCCTCCTGAACCCATCATTCAAATCACTTTCTTCTATTATCTTCCTGCTGTAAATTATTGTTAGACATCATTTGCCCACATGGAATACTATTAGTGGGCGACTGAGATCTCTTAACTAAATGTCCTTCCCCATTCAGGTCTCAAGGACGTACATTTGTCATCCTTGACGTCTGCTGAGTTGTTGCAAAGACTGATGGAACAAGCAGTCTCTCCAAAGTAGCCTGTAGTTTTTGATATTGCGAAGACATCAGTTTAATCAATTGTCCTGTAGTTTCATCATTGGGTAAGTCACCGTCAATACTGGGAATCCGTTGCTGGCTGTTGGTCAAACTTAATTCGTTTGTAGCTTCCATAGCAAAAACAAACTAACCCTGGTAAGTCCAGTAGTTAAAGTGGAAGTCCAAACTTACAAAAGGTTTGTCCATTCAAAAAACGCTCGTAATCAAAACCAAAACACGAAACAAAAACAAGCGTGTGGATTGGAAAATACACCAACTCAAAAAAAAAAAAAAACAATCCAAATTTGAACAGAACACCTGAGCCACAAAGTTCTAAAACCACACAAGTTGATTATACTGATAAATTCCAACACTCCACATAAAACCAAGATTCAAGGTACCAAAGGATTAAGTAAGCGCTTTCATCTGTTCACTTGACAGACTTTTTCAAACAGAACAAAAAGTCCTTGTGAAACAGCCCTTATTAAGCGTAAAGTACTAATTGTCTTAATAAACTTTTAAAGATGTAGTGGTGTTGTACCTTAATACCCATATAAACATTCATTAGTACAAATTTAAACATTTAAAATTTTAAATTTCAGACAAGGTGAAACTGTAATACACAATTGTTAAAATACTTATAGAATTCAAAGCAGGATTTTGTAACTTCCTAGCCTTTTGTTTTAAAATAGGCAGCAGGGACAACTGGGACAAGTGTTCATTAATTCTTGGGGGTTCAACAGCATGAAAAAAGTTAACTGCCAATGAAGCTCCCGTGATTCTATCTCATTCCCCCAGTCTCCCCCTCTCGTATTCTGCCTAACAATATCCAGTATACCAAACTTGTAACCTAAAAAGTTTTGACAAACTTGGGTGTGTTTATAAAGAGCATTATTTTTGTTTTGTGTATCAATGGTGTAAAGATGTTCATAAATTCTCATTCTTAAAGGTCTTTCCGTCTTTCCCACATAAAAATTCTGACACCCTTGGCAGACCCCAATATAAATTACACCTTTTGTATGGCAATTCCCCCCTGCCTTATCTTTAGTAAGGAAACAAATAATGTCAGGTATACACACTCTATGGTTATTGAGTTTGGTTCTTTTGGAAGAAAAGTACATGGAATTTTATCTAAAAACTGTGTGATTTTAGAGGGTAATGAAGAATTTTCCAGCATTTTGGGAAAAGGTCCACTTTTTACTAACAAGGTTGGTAGGAGTATGAAACACTTGCTGGAGCACCCTACAACACACATACATTCCCCAAAACCAACAGTAAAATGTGGTAGGTGCAATCAGTGTTCCTATATTTTGGAAAGAGGTGAGTTGAGGTTAGGTGAACTGCCACAGGTTGTTAAGTTGGCAGGGGGAATTGCCATACAAAAGGTGTAATTTATATTGGGGTCTGTCAAGAATGTCAAAATTTTTATGTGGGAAAGACCTTTAAGAATGAGAATTTATGAACATCTTTACACCATTGATACACAAAACAAAATAATGCTCTTTATAAACACACCCAAGTTTGTCCAAACTTTTTAGGTTACATGTTTGGTATACTGGATATTGTTAGGCAGAATACAAGAGGGGGGGACTGGGGGAATGCGATAGAATCAAGGGAACTTCATTGGCAGTTAACTTTGAATGCTATTGAACCCCCAGGAATTAATGAACACTTGTCCCAGTTGTCCCTGCTGCCTATTTTAAAGCAAAGGGCTAGGAAGTTGTAAAATCCTGCTTTGAATTCTATAAGTATTTTAACAATTGTGTATTACAGTTTCACCTTGTCTGAAATTTTAAATGTTTAAATTTGTACCGATGAATGTTTGTATGGGTAATAAGGTACAACACCACTACATCTTTAAAAGTTGATTAAGACAATTAGTGCTTTACGCTTAATAAGGGCTGTTTCACAAGGACTTTTTGTTCAGTTTGAAAAAGTCTGTCAAGTGAACAGACTAAAGCGCTTACTTAATCCTTTGGTACCTTGAATCTTGGTTTTACGTGGAGTGTTGGATCAGTATAATTAATCAACTCATGTGGTTTTAGAACTTTGTGGCTTGAATGGTCTGTTCAAATTTGGATTGATCCTTGAATAAACGCCATTCCCCATCTGGCAGATAAGCACTATATGTGTTACTCCATGAAAAAAAAATCATTCAGAAATGGAAGAAACGGGAAGTAATAGTTGACTGGGCAATCCCGTAGAAAAGGATGGAGGGATCCCCACTGCCAAGTATAACCCTCTTGAATTGTCTTTAGAAGAAACCATTCATCTGAAACAATATAGTGCCATAACAGAAGATAAAGACCCAGAGTGACAGATGGCCAGCACAGGAGGGGAGAGAAGCCTGAACAGGCAAGCAGTCATGCTGAGTTGGAGAACTGCCCTTGATTCTTTGAGGCTTTTGCTTTCTTTCTGGAGCCTCCTTGCCATTGTCTTTAAAAACTTGTTTAACTGCACTTTGCTGCTTGAATAACTTTTTGAAAAAGGGAGCTGGTGATGAAAGGAACTTTTTATTTGCTCTTTCATCACACTTTTTGGCAACCTGTACTGCAGAAGGACCAAACAGAAGATCCTTGATTAGAGGAGTATTTAAAAATTTGGCCTTAACCTCATCAGAAGGTTTTGAGAATCAAGCCAAGCAAATCTTTTCATAACTGACTGAGAAGTAGGAGCTCCGGAAGTAGTATCAACAGTATGATAAGCATAGTAATAATAATAGTCTAGCTTAAAGTAAACTCTGAGACCACTTTAGGCATAAAGGTAGGATTTGTTCTCAAAGAAACCCTCTCCTGTGGAAAGCAAGGTAGGTTGTCTTACCATACGATTTTATAATTCAGATACTCAAATAGCAGATGTCAGATGAGTAGGACAGACATAAACTCAGTTCAGCCTCATGAGCTGTTTCAACTGGAGACAGAGTAAGTTTCTCAAGCACAAAGTTGAGATCCTAAGAAAGAGCTACCTGTTTTTTATGTGGACCAGTTTGTAACACCCCTTTTAAATACTGTTTAACTTGAGCATTATTAGGAAAAGGGATTCAAGGGCATACAAGTAAAAATAGCTGGCAAATATACCTTGATAGAATAAAAAGAATGTCTGTTGCACAGTAACTCACACAAATAATCAAAAACAAGAGGCAATAAAATAAGACCAGGATCCTGGTTGTCTGAATGGCACCAACTAGAAATTTTTCTATTAGCACGTTTTCTTACCTCCTTTAGCACTTGTTGCACATCCTCAGAAAAAAAATCCCAAAAAGCAGTTAGTTGAAGACTTTTTAGACTAGGGTGCATAAAACTCCCCCCCCCCCATTCTATGAGGGTAAATCCAGATGGGGTAAGCTTATGGTAAATGTCCTTGTCCAAATTGAAAAGAAGGGAAGAACGACTGTTACGTTTGCCAAAACGGAGCCGCAACCACAATTTTGGAGAGTCTTTCAGGATCTTTAGAAGAACCCTGAATATGAATGTGAAGGATGGAAAAGTATACAGGAACATTCCTTTCCATGGAAATGACAAAGCATCTGTGTTCCAGATCTGTTTGCAAGGAGTCCTGGAGCACAACTTCTTTAGTTCTGATGGTAGGCAATAGATCTACTTGAGGTGTTCTCCACAGCAGGATCAATTCTTGGAAAACCCCAGAATGAAGTTTCCATTCATAGGGGTGCATCCTGGTCATGCTGAGCTTATCTGTAACCAAGAGAGCCTGAAAAGTCAAATTGAATGGAGTTGTTACCTTCAAGGCTATCATACTAAGTTTGCAAAGGGAGTACAATCTTGTATCCCCCCAGCTTGTTTTTCTACCACATGACTGTGGTGTTGTCTGTGTACAGCTGCAGAGGTCCTGGGAATAAGAGACGATTCAAGGCCTTCAAAGCATCTCTAACTGCCAACATCTCCTTAATATGTATGCGCTTGTATCTCTCTACAAGATCCCACAGAGCTTATACTTTCACCCATTTTATACTTGCTCCACAAGCCATGTCTGATACGTCTCTGGTGACTGACCGGCCTGGGGAGGGGTGTCATAAGGGAGAAAGGAAGACTTGGATTGCAAACTATCTGGTCCACCCATCATCCAACCTCCTTCTTTACAAACCCCAAAACCAGGATTTGAAAAGACAAAGGATGCAGATGCTGAGTCCAAATTAATCTGAGATTCCATTGTATTTTCTCACGTACAGTCTGGCCTTAGGAAGCATGAGAATCACTGATGATATGTACCCCCAGAAGCCTGCAATTCCTTTGCAAATGTATACCTTTGACAGGAGAAACTCAGGAAGAACTGTTCAAACAAGTCTACAATGGAGGAAGAAAGGCTCTTCCCAAGATGGAGTCCAACAAACATTCCAAGAAAATCATTCCCTAAGAACAGATAAGAAAAGACTTCTGAAACTTTTTTGAACGCTCAGACTGAGTGAAGTCTCTGAACAGTTGTTAAAGACTTTTAATACTTGAAAAAAAGGTAAGTAAAGATAAGACAGTTGTCCAGATATGGGAAATGTTAATATCTTAAAAGTTTACAGTACACAATGTCTAGAAATAGGCATTTAGTGAATCCCATGGTTCTTTCAACAGTCCAAAGTGTAAAATAGAGAACTAATAATCTTAGCCATTTATAGCAAATCTCAAGAAATGTTTGAATTGTTTTGTAATGGGAATGTGATAACAGCCATCCTTTAGATCCATGAAACTGGTGAGGGATCAGAGGTAGAATGAAGAGACAACATTTTGACCTTCTGAATCTTGATAAAATAGTTGAGCAAAGAAAGAACCAGTACAAGCCTCCAGATCCATCTATTTTGGAAACTAAAATTTTTTTTCAGTTTTAACACCTTTATTGAAATACCACATTATGCATCACATATATTATTTTGTTTATTTATCATCAGTTCAACATTAAATAAACTAATCAATTCTTTAAAGGAGAATTACACCCACAAATAAACATATTTCATCGTGGTTTTGGTGTTTCCTACCTTTTAACATCACTCTGGGACTATATACAGATTTTTAAATATTTTTATATGTAATTTCCGAGTCAGACTACATGGGGACTGGCATCTTGAAGTAACTCTGATTGTTTAGTCAGCCTCTAGATATCCCGCACTACAGTGTTTGTCTGTAAAAAGTTACATCATGCAGGCCTCTTTCTTCCTAAAGCTCCTGTCACTGCATTGATTTTACATCCATACACTGCTGCCTTTCAGTCAGTTAGTTTTAAGTAACATTTCATGCCATTCAGTGACTACTTAAAACACGAATAGTGCAAATGCCATAGAACAGAATTTGAAAGTGCTTTTTACCGCTGCTTCTTTTTAGAATGGCTAAACTGCAGTTTTTTTGTGAATCCCTATATTTAACAGCAGCTTTTCTTCTAGACTCAATGAAAAACTCTAACAGAGCAGGTCTTTCACTTAGGATTTCCCATCCCTTTCTCTTTGCCTATACTCTGATACCAATCCTTGATATGGAAGTTACCTTCTAGCTTGCAGTCCAAATGTCTTCATGGTGTCTTACATTTCTTTCCCAGTTACTTGTTCCCAATACCTTGGATCCTTTGCCAGTTTTCTCCAGTAAATTTCAGCCTCCTCTTACCTATTTTTTGTACCCCTAGTTGCAGTCACCCCTATCAGAAAAATCTCATTTCTAACTTCTTGTGGTGGCTTAGTTCTTAGAATGTTTTCTGCTACTTTATAAATATATTTTATGCAAATTCTACTTAAGGTTCTACATCCAAAATCCCACTCTCTCCTTATTTCTTGAATTTCACCCTTGCTTCATCATCCTCCTTTTTCACTTTGAATTATAGCTTTCTGCTTGAGTTATGTATATGAGCCTTAACTGTGTAGCTCTAAAATATCCATTTAAATCAGGTAATCCCAATCCACCTTGTTCTACTGGAAGGATCAACTTATCCCACCTGACCCTTACCCTTTTCCCCTCCTAGATAAAATCTTTCAACTCTTTATTAATTACAGTCCACGACTTCTCCTCTGGGTGATAAAAATATGCCTCACCTGTATATAAAACTAAAGGGACTAAACATTTTCACTGCTTCTATCTTGTTAGCCATATCCATAAATAAGAGTTTCCAGTTTTTCAGTTTTTGTATTAATCTTTTGTTTAGACTCTTCTCACATATCCTTAGCTGGCACAAAAGAATCATTTTTTAATTCATATTCCTAAATATTTCATTTTACCATGTCCCCATAAATAAAAGTATTGTTGGACCAATTCATGTGCATGTGTATAATTTACAGCTATAGCCTTTGTTTTATCTTCATTAATTTTATAGCCTGAAAAACTTGAAACTATCTCAGAATGTTCCACAACACTGAGATATGCTTTCTGGTTCTATCAGTTACAAAATAATATCAAATGCAAATAAAGCCAGATTACTATATTGATTACTATACCAATTCTATCCATGAATGTCTGTGTTTCTTATTTTCTTTGCCAATAGCTCTAAATATAAAGCAAATAACACAGAGGAAAGAGGAGACCCCTGCTTGGTTTCTCTGTTCAAACACAACTTGTCAGAAAGGACCTCTCCCACTTTAATTTGCACCTCTGTTCCCTCATATATCCTCCCAATTAACCTTATTAATGTATCAGAAAATGGAAATGTTGCCATTGTTCTACTCATAAAATCCCAGTTTACTGTTTCAGATGCTTTTTCTGCATCAAGACCCACCAACAACAGTGGTATTTTTTTATACCCTGCTTCCCTCTGGATCATCATTGTACTATTAATGTTGTCAAATGTTTGCCTCCCTTCCACAAAACCACACTGATCCATATCTATCAATTTTGGGAACACCTTTGCAATTCCTTTAGCTACTACAGACAAACAGTTTATAATCATGGTTTAAAAATGAAGTGGATCTATATGAAGCTGAGTCTGATGGGTGTTTACCATCTTTAGGTATTACAGCCACCACAGCTTTATTCCAGGATGCTGGTGCTTCCCCTCCTTTTAAATATGGTTAAATAAAACTTTCTAGATCTGTATCACTTTCTTCCCCTCCTAGATTCCAAACCTCCACAGGAATATAATCTATTCCTGGCAACTTTACTGCAGATAGATTGTGCATTACTATTTGCATGTCACTTCCTCCTATCTTAACTGTTAAGCCTCATCTACCTCTAACATTGGCATGAGTAAGTCTTCCATAAATACTTCAATTTGTGCTCTTTCTTGATTTATACTATATCTTTGCTTTGTACAAATGTTCATAAAATTTCTGAAATACCTATACAAGATCTCTGGTTATTTTTCTTGTTATGGGCTCCCTAAGACTGGCAATGACCTTTTCCACTTTCTGTTGCCTGAGTTATTGTTATTATACTAAAAGTTTGTGTCCTCTGGAGTTATCAAAAATAGTTGCTTCATACATATTATCCAGATAGTCCCTTATTTTCTCTTTAACACACTGCAATTGTACCTCTTTTGTTGTGTGAGATTCCCGTTATTCTGTAATACTTTAACCTTTCTTAGCCCCTCAGAACAACTCTCATTACTTTCTAATCATATAATTTTTTCTTTTATTTCTGTCCTGTTGTTAAACTCCACTTTCATTTCATCCCACTCAATAGCTACATCTTCTTAAGAAATTCTTATCTTCCCTAATAATTCTCAAATAATTTCCACTACCCTTTCCTTAAATTCCTCCCTTTGTAACAGGTAGGTGGGAAAGTCCCAGTGTTTCACTTTTACTTCATTACCTGCATTTTTATCTTAGTTGCTATTGGTGCATGATTTGAAATAGTTTTCAATTAAATGAACATGTTCCTGTGAAATATAATTTCTGTCTAGTCTAGCACAGTTATTGTACCTTGGGGAATAATATGTACACTCTTCTGAGATCCTGCTACTGAATTCACAACATCCATACCAAATAATGTCATATGTTTTTTTTTCAGAAATCTACCCTTGTAGGTCCCCAAATACAGATACACCATTGAAAATCAAATTTCAGTCTCCATCTATAAGTAATATGCCCTGCTGAAATCTGATAATTTCTCCCACAATTTTCTTAAGCTTCACAATAGCAATTTTTAGTGGAATATAAATAAATGCCAGCATAATCATCCTCCCTTGCCAGTAGCCCCTTACTACCACAGACCTATCACTATTACCTTTTTTCCCTAATCTATCACTACCGGAGATCCTCTTGCAATTAGTATTTTCATTTGTTCCTGATACACTGCTAAATATTTCTCCTGAAATCCTTTCTTTATCAAATTCACATGCTCATTTCTTTTCAAGTATGTCTCCAGTAGCACTGCTATTTGCATGCTGCATTTCATAATATAATTGATTACTCTTTCCTTTTTGCCTACACTTGAGAGAGGTCATTAATATTCCATGATTATATAAATAGTGTAGTCATTAGGAAAACAAGTTATTATTGCCACCTCTTATATATGACCGTTTTTAAATGTCCATTTCCAGCTTTTATGTTACATGCACCCACTAATATCTGTCAGGATGATCTTTTAGACAGTTGTTTCTTGTCATCTCCATTTGAACCTATGACAATTTTATAAGACCTTTTGTTTTAATGAACACTCCCAGAACATCCCCATAACATATTAACTTAAAAACAAACACACAGAACTATGTAAATCTTCCTAATAGGAACAACTGCCCCAAACTGACAGCTGCAGACACAGAGATAACCTAAGCTAAAATGAAGGTGATCTATGCTTAGATGCATGTTACAGCCTGCTCTCCTACTTACAATAATTGCTATCTGTTTTTGTCTTATCTTTAGTCCCCTCCCAGATGTGAAAAAAAAAAAGTTTGTATGTTTTCAAAAAACATTAACTTTTAGCCTTAAAGTGCTCTGGCTGTTATTAAATACTAGTCAGCCTGTCTGCATGTAAAACCAGAAATAAAATGTAAAACTGCCCTCAGCTTTAGACTTCTCAAACTGAAAATTTATTTGCTGAAGAAAAACTTTTCATTACATTTACTGGTTATTATGCCATCAGGAGACATATTGGCAGATTCTTTTAGAATCCAATCGATTCCCAGGATTGAACGACCACATATCCATTGTACCATATTTGAAATTAAAAGCACAACAGATTTAGGTGGTCTATTTTTGAAACTTGCATTGAAACAGTTTAAGAAATACACCTGTGAAGGTGGGATATAAAAATGCCCGTCATGTGTTCTTCCCTTTTAGGATGTAGATTGTATGAGTGTTATGTTTTTCATATACACAAGGTTTATGTAAAATGTTTTTAATTTATGTATAAAATTATTATTTTAAACAATAATAATTATTTTAAATTTTAATTTAAGAACTATTAATTTCAGTGCATTAATATGAGGATGTATTTTTACTTCTGTTTTTATAACATATATATTTTGTACTACACTAATATTTATGAATGTTATTAATATCTTCAGATTAGATAGGTTAAAGTTTATTCCCTGAAAAACAGTACTTATGGGTTAACTTACAAACTTCACCACATTTTTTGTAAAAAGCTTTTCAGTTTGTGTTGGTTCTTTAATGTGGGCGGTATGTTTTAAATTAGTTAATTGGATAATTAGAGGATTATCAATGTAGGGTAGGTTCTATATAAGACAGTGCACTGCTGTATGTGTTTGCATTCTGACGAAGTCTTATCTTGATGAAAAACGTTGAGCAGTATTGTGGCGTTTAAATAAAGCTGTTTTTTTCTACTGGAATTACTGGATTCTTCTACTGGATTTACCTTATTGTGAGCTGATTCAATTTTACCATTTGTTTGGTGGTTTCTGCCTTGGATTTACATTTCGTTACATTTACTGGTCTCCTACTTACAGAAAAAGTTTGTTATTAGATTAAGCCAAGGGTGTTCACCTATTTATCAGCATTTGTTGCAAATGTCGGAGGTGTGTTGGGGAAGAAAGGGGTAACTGGGAACATATTTCTGAGAGTGCAATGAGTTGATATACTTCAAAAAATCCCTGAAGACTACTCTGTTATAAATACTAGGTGAGCAAATTGGTATAACTAAGGACACAATTTTTTGAGCTGTGATACAGGATCTTAATTGCCTAGACGTAGTAAGGCTTTGCTGAGTTTAATTCTAGTGGCTGCAAAAAAAAATGCAATAATTAGGAAATGGAAATCAAAGTCTAAACCAACCATATTAGAGGTAGTGAATTTAGTAACACACATAAAAAAATGGAAGTGGGATCTTTAGAAAATGGTAGGAGCAAATGACATAGAAAAAATAGAAATTGTGGAAACTACATGCAGAATAATGTTTTGGAAGAGAATGAAGTTTAAGGAAAGGCAGGAATTTCATGAGATATGTAATGCTTAATTGAAAATGACTGTTTCTATATGATATATAATGTTTGCAACTAAACTATGTCAATATGGTTTGTTTCAATTTATATAAAATATGATTGCATATATCAAATTATTATTCAATAAAGATGTTTTTGTTAAAAAAAAGAACAAAAATTGTTTTACTTAGTTATTTTTTTTTCTTTCTTTCCTTTTAGTGTCCTTCCAAACATTAATGACATGAAGTGAAGTATATGCTTTTCAGTTAGCCCACAAGTCTAACAGTCAAAAGTTCAATATTTCCAGTTTTTTCTTGCAAAGCTACATTTTACAAATGTAACTGTTGCTTTATAATCTCACATTTATATATTAATTTCAGTGTTGGTGGTCTTCTTCCTTTTTGTCTCCAACTCCCAACCCCAATCTCTGGTTTAAGTCCAAGGAACTCCTGATTCTTCTAGTCAATTCCTGTGTTTTTTCCTGCCTCTCAAGAATTTTCCTTTGGAACTGGAAAAGGTTGCACTGGCAAAGTCTGCCTATGAGCTTTACTGTCAGAAGAATGAGAAGCAGAGTCCCCTACTGTTTGTTGGTGTACTTTTTGTTGGACAGACTTCTGTATTTCCTTTTTAGCCTGTTCTACATCAGAAATTACTTTGATCCTCCAGGAAAAATATTCTGAACGCAGCTTGATACAATAATTTGAACCTCACACTTGCCTCTTGAAATCCACTGATTAATGGAATAAATGTTCTTCTCTTCTGCATGATGTACATTGAATAATAATTTTCCACAAACACTCTACCTTTTCAAATTTTTAATACTTTGCCCTTCTGCCAGCATTTTGTCAGTGTCAGCTCTTTCTGATGGTATGATTGTATCTTTACTAATACAAGTTTTGGCTGCTTTCTCATGATCAGGTCTGTAGCATACACATGATGTGCCCTTTCAATTTACAAATCTTGATGTGGAATAACAGCCTATTTGTTTTTTGTGCGTTCACAAAATAAATACAGTCTGTTCCATCCAGTTTCTCTCGTAAAGCAGAAAACTCTCAACATTTTCCTGTGTTCTCTGTCTTCTCTCTCTACCATTTTTTTTGAAACAGCTCTTCTTGAACAGTCTCACAGTCAGCCAGCCTTTTCTTTATATTAATCTTTGATTTTTGCAGTTTTATCAGTTTATCCAAGTAGCTGTTTAAAATGTCTTCCATTTTTCCAACCTTTTGCTATTTGAGTTGATCTACTCCTTCAATGTTTCATTTATTTTAATCAACTCTGCACATATTTGATTTACTTTTCCTATAGATTACAGGAGGCTATGTCTTATACCAAAGCTGGTGCTAGAACTGCTTTTTGATAAACAGCTGCAGGATTCTTCTCCAGGTCAGTGTTTTCTCTTCACAATTTCTAGTTGATTTTCTTTCAGGATCTCTAAGTTTTTTCTCTGCTAGTATTGAGACAGTGTACTTACTTGCCAGTAACTGAATTTACTAAATCTGCAGAGTTACTGGCCCCTATCTCTCAGTGCTTTTCTCACACTGGGATAGCTGAACTCAAGCTGTTGATCAGTGTGCTTCCATCCTAGAAGACTGAAACTAGAAAGATTCTTAAGTAAAAATCTTTGCCTATGAGAATACGAGGCACAGGTTATATGACCCCCTGAGACACTATGTATTGCAAGATTGGAGACGTTAGAGAGTTCTGGTTCCCTGGACAAGAAGGAATCCCTTAAAAAGAGGGGAAGGATTCCCACTGCCAAGGAAAGCAAAGTCTCTCAGCCTTGTATCCAAGTTGCCAGGTTGGTATGGGTGAAAAGCTTCAACATGTCGATAATCATGCTGACAGAGAGGACTTTCCTTGATCATTAAAGGATTTTCATTTCTTTTTAGAGGATTCTTTTTATTGCTCTTAAAAACTGTTTGCTGGCTAATTACTGTTTAAACTGATAATGGAAGAAGGAAGTTGAGGAGAACAAAAAATTATTTGTTCTGATAAAGGAGGTTTTAAATATTTGAGACATTCAGTGAATCAGTTTTCCCATTTCTTTGCATATTTTAAGAACCCAAGGTCTGGAAGGGCCAAGCAGAACTGACTTATCTTAAGGAGAATTGAAAATCTGAGCTTTACCATCATAAGGACTATTCTGGGAATGAAGCCAAGCACATTTCCTCAAAACTGATCCAGAAGCTACAGCCCTGGAAGAAGATACAGCAGTACCACAGACACACTTTAAAACACGCTTAATCATCCAAGAAACATCTATTACAGAAGCATTTACTGAATTCTTAACCTTAGAAGAAATAAGGAAGGTTAGTCACTAACTTCTGCATGTTCTGAAAAGATAACAATACAGAATTAAATATATGAGCTTGACAAATTAAAATTCTGAAATTTAAAGTACCAGAAGACTGCATTTTCTTCCCCACCTTATCCATTGTTTTCCCATCCTTGTCGGGAAAATGGGGTTAGAAGTAGCATTAGTAACCTTTTTAGAAGAAGCAGATAGATAAATAACTACAGGATCCAATTTAGGATTAGAAAGCAGGTACATTTGTGTCTGGGATACCTTGCTTGTCATATTTCATGGGGAAGGAGTATGCCCATCAGGAAATGAAGAAGCAGTGAGAAAAACATTCTCTAAGGCAGGCAAGACAGTAGAGAAAGATGTAGCTTTTTGGTATTTTTAACTGTGAAAAATCATAATGCACTCTCTGTGCAAAAGGAATTTCATTCTGGTCCCACTGAAAAATCTCTTTCATCTTAGACACAGTGTCAAAAAAAAGAAATCTCTTCAGCAGTGACATCTGAAGAAATACTTTTCTCAGAATCAGAGGACTGTGACTAAGAATTCCCTGAGGCAAGAACATCTCCCTGCATTGTTTGCTTTTCTGACTGAAAGTCTCTAGCAGAAATTAAAGGAACTCTCAGACTTTCATTGCTAGGAAAAATGAGAGGGCAAAGAAATGCATTAATAAGTTTGTTTTACTTTTATTTTTATTTTGCATTTGTTAACCAGGGTAGAACACCAATCCCATTGCACCCATTTCAGTCTCAACCCGGAGAAACACAACAGATACTTTACATTTACACACAGGGAATGATAAAATGCAATATATACATATAGTATATAAAAGTGAAGCTCATAGGTTGCTTGAGGGTATAAAGGCAATAGTTAAATGTCATTATAAACAGAGTGACTGAAAAAACACGGTATATACATGCATTATATATAGGGTGGCATCAGAGATAGCACGCTGAAAGAATTACAATCAAAAATAGAGTCAGAACAAGGTATGTAGAAAGAAGAAGGGAACGAAGACGTTAAGTTACATGACCACAGAGATAGGAGTTGCTTTTTCATAGAGACTTGAATAATACTTTTTTATTGTGAATGGAAAATGGAGTAAGATGAATGATCTTTAAGACAAGAAGGGATAGATTCCCACTGTTTGGGACCAAGGACTGAAAAAACATGGTCTGTGCAGTGAAGCCTAGTTTGGGTAGGTTGGAGGAAAGATAGCAGTGGTTAACATGTCTAAGGTTGTATGTTGGTGCATCTCTGAATATTCTGGAAGCTAGATGAAGGAAGATGTCATTCTTGATAAGTTTATATAGTTGACAGGCAAGTAGAAAGTCACCAAGCTGTTTCACAGGTAGCCAGTTAGCTTTTTCAATAGTTTTATAGTGGTCTTCATTTCTTACGGAGAGCGTAATGAACCTGTAAAATGGCATTTGAAATGGATTGAATAGTGGATATCCTTCTTTTAGACACTGCAGCAATTATTGGGAGAAAATATTTTCAAGTTGAGCCAGCAAGATATCTTTACCAATGGCATTTCTACAGAGTCTGAGCAAAAAGGGGAGGATCCTATTATCTCAGATTAAGAGAGAGTTGATTTTGTGTGTGTAGTCCAGGCAGAGTTGAAAATTTAAGAAAGAGTCCAGTTAAACTCCAATGTATTTGAATGAAGTGACATTTTCAGTACTGTTATTAATATTATCAAGGATTTTTAAAGGGCTAGAGACAAAAGTGAGATCTTACCTAGTTCCAAAAAGCATTGCTTTTGTTTTAGAAGAGATAAGTAGTAATTATTTGTCACTGACCCATCGAATAAGGGTATGAAAATCATCTTGAAGTTTGAGTTCAAGAGAAGAAACAGAATGGTTGGAGATGAAGAGGACCATGTTATCAGTGTAAAGCAAGAAAGGAAGATGCAAGTCTTTTGGCAAATCCTAATAAGTATGCCATGCCCTGTTCAAAGAAACAGAAATAGGAGACTGAACATTTTTCTCACTAAGCACACTTTCTCTAACAGAGTGAATCATATTAGACACACTGGTCCCAGCTTCCACTTGCTCTTTCCAGTCCAGTGAAGACCATTCACATGCTCCATTCCCTGACACCAACAAAAGTGGCTCTCACTTGCCCTCCAAAGACATCCCTACAACTGCAGAGAACATGGCTATCCCCCATTTTCTGGTGGCTAAAAAAGCAACACCAAGAGAACTGGAGGAAAAAGATGTGCCTGAGAAACAACAACAAGCAGAGTCACCCACCAGTGAGTGAAGCCGAAAAAGAGTCAGCCTGATACCTAAAGACTACTTTTGGAATGTTCTTCTTTCTGCATGCAGGGGAAGGTAGTACCATAGAGACCAGAGGTTGTTCTTAGGTAAGCCAAAGAAGAGGCACTGATAGCAGGAATGGATGCTGGGTGAGTCATTAATTTATAAGGTAAAGAAAATGAAGTTATGCACTCACCATAACTTTCTATCTGTGTTGTCCATTTTCATTCGGCCTCATGAATGGGTTATGGATCCGAGGTCGGATCCAAATTGGCCATTACTACAGCTTGTGGAAATGTTCAGGCTCTCAAATTCTCCTCTACCTACAATGCACTGCTGCCCTGTCACCTCAGATTGTACCCATAACTTTAGAGACAGAATAAAAAAGGACCTTTATTCCATAAATCATAGAAATTATCTGCAAAGCAGAAAAACTGTTCTTAACAAAACGGAAACCAGATAAGACCAAGTTAGAATGATAATACATACAATACCAGATTTATACAGATTAGCCCTCAAGATCTGGGGACATCTCTTGTGTCCTCACATTTGCTCCGAGGCAGAAAAAAATGAAGGGAAGGGGGACAGATGGAGGGAATATGAGGCTGAATGAAAATAGACAACAGAGATAGAACGTTATGGTGAGTACATAACTTCTTTATCTGAAGTTGTCAATTTTCATTCATCCTCACAAATGAGACAAAGTCAACAGCTACCTGAGCTATGGATGGACCCTAAGGAAGGACATACAGGAGAAAAGTCGAGCTAAATACTGATCTACCTCTTGAGACCAAATCCAAATTGTAATGATTGATGAAAGTGTGTGCATCTGACCAAGTAGCAGCTGCACAAATATCAACTAATGAGGCTCTAGACTTGAAAAACCAAGGATGTTGTCACCGATCTGGTGGAATGAGATTTTACTGGTTTATGTAGAGGAATACTCCAGACTGTGTAAGCCACAGTAATGCATTCTGTAATCCACATGGCTATTGTCACTTTTTTAACACATTGTTTCCTTTCCACATCAAATATTAGGCCAAACAGTTGGTCTGATTTTCTGAGTTCTTTATTCCTATGTAGATAGTAGCATAACTGACTATGGACATCCAGTGAATGGAGAAGCAATTCTCCCTTATTACTTTAGTTTGGAAAAAATACTGGCAAGATGATGCTGGTTTCTACCACCACCTTCTGTACAAAGGAATCACTGGTCCATAAAGATACTCTGTCCTTGTGAGAAATGAGAAGATAAGGCTTGAATCTCTGAAACTCACCTAGCAGAGGTTATAGCTACTAGAAAGGCAGTTTTCCAGGAGAGAGATATTTTAATGCACACTTGGCTGCCAGTTCAAAGGGAGAAGCAGTTAAAGTCTGAAGTACTAAGGAAAGGTCTCATGGAGGTAGAGGAGCCTTCAAAGGGGCTCTCAGGAGAAGAATACCTTTCAAAACTACTTTACAAATTTTGGCAGACACCAGTGAAGAATTTGAAATTCCAACATGAAAATTCAAGATAGCTGCTAGCTGAACCTTAACAGTAAAAGCACTAGCTCCTTTGTGAAACAGTTCTGTAGGGTATTGGAAAACCATATAGCTGGGTCCTGTGAAAGGCTCTATATCATTTTGTTAAGCCCAAATGACAAACCTTTACCATTTGCTCTTATATAAATTTCCTTGTAGAGGATTTGTGGGAGGATAACACAATTGAATAGATAGAGAAAGACAAAGTAGACTACCTGGCTATCATGGGAACTGGAGAAACCATGCAGTTAGTTTGAGATTTGTTAGGTCCGAAAGAGCATCCTGTTGGATGCGACAGAAGATCTGGAAATGGATCCAGAGTCCATGGTGGAGCAAGGAGATGAGACCATAGGAAGGGGAACAATATCTGTTGAGAAGGTACAATGAGGATTATCCTGGTCTTCAGTCTGGATGCTTTCTGCAAAAACATGGGGATCAGGGGAGTTAGGGGGTAGATGTATAAGAAACTGATGGCCAGTCATGTAGAAGTGTGTCCCTTGGTGACTCCCCCACAGGGGGGATTAGGGCAAAGAAGCTGCTGCATCTGTTGCTCAGAGAGGATGCAAATAGGTCACAGCAGGGTTGGCAACACTGACAAAAAATCATTTTCTCTACTTGGTGGTTGAGAAACCCCTCATGAGACAACAGAATGGATCTGCTGAGCTTGTCCGCAATCACACTGGACTTCCCCAGAATGTACACTGCTACCAGAAAGTGACTGGAGGCTATCATCCACTGCCATACTCTGAGGGCTTCTTGACATAGGGGGTAAGATCTTGTTTCTTCTTCTTGTTTGTTGATGTACCAAACAACTGACATGTCTGTTTGGACTGCAATTGTTCTTAGAGGAAGGGAGCCTTGGAATGGTGGCAATGCTTACAGCACTGCTCTCATCTCCAAGACATCTATATGCAAATAGGTCTCTTTGAGGAACTAAGTGCCTTGAACTGCCTTTCCCAGATAATGCCCCCCCACCACCCTATCTGGGAGGTATCTGTGGTCACTACAGCCTTGAGATGAGGTTGAATGAATGGGTGACCTTGCTGAGGTTGATCTGACTGAATTCACCATTTGAAACAGTCCTTGCAAGTTTCAGTTGTCGTTATCCCTGCTGACATGGGGTAGGTGAAGAAGGACCACTGAGTTTGCAGAATCCACTGTAGAACTCTCATATTGTATCTCACCAGAAAAACTAGAGTAATGGCTACCCCTACTGAGTCCAGAGCCTGTAACAATTTCCTGGCCGAAATTTTTGAACTGCAAATTATCTTCTTTATTTGGTTTCTGATGTTGAGAAAATGAGGATAGGGAATGAATGCAACCATAGATGATGTGTCAAATAGTGTTCTAATGAACTCTAGTGTTTGGATGGGTTGCAGTTAAGACTTTGCATGGTTTATAGTGATTCCCAGCACTGAACAGGTCTGCTAGACCTACCCTGTTACATGTACCAGTTGAGGTCTGGCTGGGATGGTGATGCGCCAGCTGTCCAGATAAGGAAACACACAGATTCCTTGCAGTCTCAGGTGAGGTGCTACTACTACCATTTATTTGGTAAACATTCTGGGGGCTGTAGTGAGTCCAAAGAGCAGAGCTCTGAACTGGAAATGAATGGGTCCCACTCAGAATTGAAGGTGCCTCCTGAATCGTCTGTTTATTTTTATATAATAGTAAGCATCCTGGAGATCTGTCGAGCACATCCAATTGTCCTTGCTCAAAAAGGGTAGAATTGACTGTATTGTGACCATCTGGAACTTTGTATGTGTGACTGATTTGTTTAACATGTTGAGATCTGAAATTGGTCTCCAGTCCCCTGTTTTCTTTGGAACTAAAAGAACCTTGAGTAAGTTCTGGATCCTTTCTGGTCTAATGGGACCTCTTGGATTGCTCTTTTTTCTAGCAACTGTAGGATCTGTTGAGTTGCTGGCTCCTGTTGACTGGGTGGAACATCCAGAAGTTTGTTTGTCATTGGAGGCGAAAGGGAAAATGGTATGGAATAACCTCTGGTAATAATTCTCTGCACCCAAGTATCATTTGTTAAATCTAGCCAGGCAATTGGTGCACAGAAAAATGTCCCTCGACTTCCCTCACAGGATAACTGGGCCTCCATTCAGGAGCAATAATAGGGTCTGTCAAAGAATGTTTCTCTGGACCAATTATTATGCAGGCCTTCTCTATCTCTTGGCCATCTTCTATTATTCCCGTTTCCCCCTCTGGCTCTGGGAGAACCGGTTCCATGTGTGTCAAGGAATGACTTCTTGAGCCACATTTTACAACCCCCTCTCTGATTCCTAGAAAAGGATCACTGGGATGGTCAAGAAATGTACTCCAACAACAGAAAGTTTCTCCCCATCCTTCTCATATCTGGAAAGAGTTTCCTTCACTCTAGAGCCAAAAAGTGATGATCCATCAAACAGAGCGCTGATGAATGAAGACTTAAAAGACTCCACAAAACCACATAGGTGCCTCCAGGTTGGTCCCCTCATGGCTAAGTCTGAACCCGCCGCTCATGTGGCACCCTCTGTAGTATTAGATAACAACTGCATGGATGAATTAACAGCAGACTGTAAGGTATTCAACTGAGGAGCAACAGAAGTTTGAACCTCCTCAGTCACAATCTTTGGCAATGAGCTGAATAGTTCCTTGATTAAGTCCCATTGCAGTCTTGTGAAATGGGCAAAATAGTTCAGCAACTGGATAGCAAAAGTCACTGAAGCATAAACTCGCTTCCCCAGATTGGGTAGACAGGAGGCCCCAACTAGAAAAGCTCTCTAGACTCTGCTATACTTTGCTGTGAAGGAAAGGTTAGTTTGCTTTTTATTTGTTGTATTTTGTATTACTTTATTGCCTTTTTATATTTTGAATACAGTGATTTGTTTTCTTTACCTTATGTTTTACGTGTATTCTGCTCTTAATTGCATATTAAAACTTTAAAAGAGACCGCAGCTCTCTCTTGTGAGTCAGGCAGAATTTTTTTCCCCACCCAGCCATGCGCTTACTGTCGTGTTCTTAAATACCACTGTCTTTCTAGTTGCCTGCCTCTTATGTTAATTTGACCATACATCTCATTTCCTCTCTGCTTTCACTGGCTTGTGTGAGTAAGCACAAAATTATCATTTTGTGAAATCACTCCTTTTCAACTATTTAAATTTATTGGCCATCCTACTGTATTACATAGTACCAGAATACAAAAGTGACCACCCCCTTTCAATCTATCTTGCAGTTTTAAAAATAGTGACTCTCCACTAAAACTTATCTTTTTAGACAGGTAAAACTTAAGTTACTTATTTTCACATCTAACTTATCTAGTGCACACCGCAGTGTTTAGGATAAACCATTTTTTTTTCATCTTACCTTTAGGCATCCCTGTGACTAGCACTTTCTCTAATACCTGCTGGAAAGCACTAGGAAGCCTTAAATTGATATAAGCACTCAACTCTCCTTGTTAATAAGGAGAAATTAATCATAGGGACTAAACAGCCTATAATTGCAAAGTAGCTTGCTAAGGCAAGGGAAAAAAGCTCCTGCACTTTACAAAAAAAAAGCACCAAACCAGGCATGTCCAAGGGTCAGCTTCCGGTGATTTCTCCTGTCCACCTGGTGAATCTGGGCATACTTGGGCAATGCAACAATTGACTCATGTACACAGACAACCCTCTCCTCCTACCACCCAACACTATAACCTGTAAAAGATGCCCTTACACAGCCAAACTGGAAGCAAAGCTCCCGTCACCCAAGATTGTGCTAGACAAGAGGAGAAGGTTAACGCCCGCGCTACACCTCAAGCAACACATAGCCCTTCTAAACCCACACCACAAACACCCACACATAGCAACATTAAATCCGCATATGCAGAGGCCCATAACTGTAACCTTCCCAAGCAACAAGGACCTCTGAAGATGAAATGCAAACAAACACCTATCACAACCAAAGTGTCACATAGCTCACAGCACCAGTGTGCCACCCAGCAACAGCCCCTAAGGCAAGACAACGTACCTAACACTTTAGTCATAGGTGACTCTATAGTCAGGCACACTGATGTCCCACTCACAAGGCTGAACATGGAGAAAATTACAGTCAGCTGCCTGTCGGGTGCCAGGATTCACCACATAACGCATTCACTCAAGTCACTCCATAACAAGTACAAATATGACTCTGTCATTGTCCATGTTGGAGTGAATGACTTGAGATGTACCTCCCTGGACTACATGAAAAGAGACATGGAAGAGCTCTCAGATAATGTGGCCCAGGCAGGTATGACCCTAGTCCTGAGTAGCACCCTGCCTTCGCCAAGAATGATACCATAATATAAGGACAAAATGATTGACTTCAACAATTGGCTAAGCTTCTGGTGTCATTCAAAGAGGGATCCAATATCTGGCTGCCTGGGACGACATGATCGACAGACCACAATGCTTTGCCATGGTCTGCACCTGTCACCCCTGGGATTCAGGTTACTGGCTAAGGCTCTTGCCACCCCTATAGTGCCTTTTTTAGGCAAAGTTCAAAGGACAAAACCACCACCATAACAGGTACAAGCATGCAAATTCTGAAGATAATGCTACTCAGTGCTAGAAGTCTAAATCTCAAAATACACTCTCTCAAGGCACTCCTAAAAATGGAAAACATTGATATCTGTGCAGTAACTGAGATCTGGTTCAAGGCTCCAGAGAGCACCCCTGCAATACCAGGCTACAACTCTTACCACACTTTTCGGCCACCAAACCAGGACTGAAACACTAAAGGTGAAGGAGTGTCCATATTCACCAAGGATATTCACACCACTAGGCCCAACACAATGCGTCTGAAATTCTCCAGGTGCAACTAACACTAGGTAAGACTGCAATCCAAATTGTAGCTTGCTACAGATCCCCCACCATGCCTCAAGATTCTCACTACGTCTTTCTAAACATACTGGAAATATTAAGATACAACCAAACACCCTAATACTGGGTGATTTCAACTACCCTGCCATTAACTGGGAAAACTACTCGTGGACCAACACCTTTGCCCAACGTTTCTTGGAATTCATAAATTCTTGGATCAACTAATCCACAGTCCCACCAGGGGCTCCAATATCCTAGACCTGGTCATTACTAACATGGGAAATCGATGCTCCACACCTATGGTCAACCCCCCTCGTTGGTCAGGTCTGACCATAAGCTAATCACCCTTAACATCTACATCCCACCCCCATCCCCCAGTAAGGAAACCTCCATAAAAAACTTCTCCAAAGGCAACTTCATGCTACTCAAGTCAGAAGTGACAAACTTCATGACACCCATGCAGACAGGAACTGAAAGTCTGACTGCTAAATACTACACTAAGGCACTGTATGAGCACATCCACTCATGCATGAATCATGCCATCCCAAATAGAACCAACATGCTGTCCTCCAAAAACAGGAAGCCAATCTGGTGGTCCCCTGCCATAAAGAAATTTTACAACAAAAGGAAGAAACTGTTGCAGAAAAGAGGAAAATCCCAGGATGCAAAAAACTCCCTTATCAGCCTCAGTAAGAAGCTGAGATCCCTCATAAAATCCTCCAAAGCTAGTTATGAAAATAAAATTGCCAAAGATTCCAAAAACAACCACAAGGCATTCTATAACTATGTCAAGAATCTAAATGGCAATGCTCAAATCTGCTCTGAGCTACAACAGAATGGCATTAAATATACTGATCCCAAGGATATTGCCAATATCCTGGCAGATCAATTCAGTGCCAACTTCATCCCCCTCTCACCCCCCTAAACGGCCTATCTCAATACCGGAAGATTGCTAATTCCGTTAATAACAGCCACACAGGTAAAAAATGCTCTCTCCAAAGCTAAGAATACAGCATCCATGGGACAAGATGACATCACAGGCTGTGTGTTACATGAACTACAAAATGAACTGGCACCTCACCTAAGTGTCATGTTTAAGCATAGCCTCACCTCAGGCTACGTGCCCACTGAGTGGTGCACAGCTGCAGTTATCCCACTACACAAGGGGGATCCACCTTGGATCCTGGGAACTACCGCCCAGTCAGTCTGATGAGCCTGATCTGCAAGGCCATGGAACGTATTATCATGGAACTTATAAACAAAGACATTGGCAACCTTCAAACACTGGACCCCACCCAGTTTGGGTTTGTGAAGGGCTGATCTTGTTTCCTGAACCTGACTGACTTCTTTGAATCAGTCTCCAGAGACGTGGATGAGGGTAAGGCAGTCCACACAGCCTATCTGGACCACGCCAAGGCCTTTGACACCATCCCCCACTTTGAAATCATAGATAAGACTTACTAGGCTGTGCATTAATCTCTACGTCACTCGATGGGTTGCCAGCTGGCTTACTGACAGAACCCACACTGTAAAAGTAGCAGACTCCAAATCCAGCTCCAGACAAGTGGAGTACCTCAGGGTTCAGTCCTGGGACCGCTCTTGTTTGGCATCTACTTCTCTGAAGTACAGGCCAACACGAAGGGACTCTGGCTAACAAAGTTCGCAGATGACTGCAAACTGGGAGCCATTATTGAATCCCCAAATGATGTGGATACTCTATAAAAGGGCCTTATAGAAACAGATGCTTGGTGCCAGAGCCATGGGCTCAAGCTCAACGCCAAGAAATGTATAGTTATCCACTTTGGTAAAAAACATGTACCCATGAATTATCACATAGGTGGCAGTACACTAAACACCAAAAGTGTGATAAGAGACTTAGGGACACAGGTAGACAGTGGTCTCACCTTCAATAACCACTTTGCCACAACAGTCAAGAAATCCTTCTATGTGGCACACCTCATCACTAAGGGCTTTTCATCCAGAAAAAATGAGGTCATTGTCCCAATGTACTCATCCCTCATTAGATCCATTATAGAATACAATGCCCCGTTTGGTATGTACCTCTCAAGACATCTGCAACAACTGGAAAGGCCACAGAAATACCTCACTAAAAGAATCACAGGCCTAAAGCAGATGCCCTATGCTGACAGCCTTAAAAAACTACAGCTATACTCTGTCACATATCGTCTACTCAGAGGCGATTTCTGCTTAACATACAAGGCTATGTCAAACCCAGAGCTGTTGGACATGCTACACAAAGAAATCCCAATCCCTCAGAGCCACACGCTCCAGGGATCTAAACCTTGTCATCACAATAAACAAAATATGCTGGAGGGATATGTTCCTGACCCAGAGACTGCCCATACATGTCAAGCAGAGTGCCTCTTTGGCCCTCTTCAAAAGGAACCTTGACGATTGGATGGGAGAAAGGAAATTCACCCCAGGGATCATGTCAGTTGCCCTGCTAGACAGGAGTCCAGGGAATTAAATAGTGTAGGAAGAAATAGCAAGGGAATTGTTATGGCTAGGCTTGTATAAGCCCTATGGCCGATAGCCTAGTACCAACCTATGAACAACAGAACCAGATGGGTAGCCAGTGATGGGTCTGAGGGGTAGGGACAGTCTGCTCTAAAGATCGAAGGCTGATCTGTCCAGGGATGAGAAAACCAATGGAGCAGATGACAAGGCTCTCTGGTCCGTTAACCCCCCCCCCACACACTCCCAAAGGAAAACCACTTGAGCAGGAAGCTGGAGCAGAGCTGTCCAGCACTGTGGTTCCAAGAGGGAGAGAAGGCTACAAAAATATCTGAGTCAATACCACACCCCCGAACCTGACATGGAGGATTCGGCTTTGGGAGCCCTCCGGATCAGAACATGTCAGAACAGAGAAGCTCAAGGTTATAGTCAGATCCGATAAAACCAATTTCTTCAGATATGACTCAGGCGGACCCAGAATGCTTGGATCTGAGAACTCTGAAAGCATGGGGTTAGTCAGAGGAGGAGAGGAAGAAGGAAGATGCCCCAGATCCGATGGGGTTAGAACTAACAAGTTACCCTTCTGGATCTGCTCAGTGACTAGTTCCCTCACCATTCTTGCCACATCTGCTTTGGTGAGGCTTCAGGTTGAACGAGAGGACACAACAGAAGCAAGCCTGGAATGCCTCTCCAAAAAAGGAGAAGGGAGTCGAGAAGGAGGTTGGTCTATGGAAGCCAAATAAGTGTTTAGAGTCAAGAGTTTCAGCTCAAAAGACTTTAGCTCCAAAACTATCTTTTTCTTAGGCTCTGAAGATAAAGAGGCCTTCTTCAGATCTGAGACCTTTGACACAGTTGGAAAGGTTGGATCCGATTTTGATAAGTTCTTTGCCTGCTCCAAGGAGGCTAGAATCTCAGCTGACCTAGGCCTTCTCCCATGTTTGTGGGAAGAAGTAGAGGGCTGATCTTTCAGTAAGGGCATAGAAACAGGGGAGGGCAGCAGGCCTTTTAAAATCATCTTATTCTTTCTCTCACTGATAGCCCTCATATTAAAAGCCCCACATATCTCACCGTCTAGGTCCAAGTACTCTGGACCTAGATAACATAAACAAAGAGAATGTCCATCGGAAATGGGATGGGTACACTTTTTAAATCCTTTTTCAGACATAAGTCTAAGGGAAAAAACAGAAATACTAGGAAGAAATAGAAGGTAGGGGATAATAAAGAAAACTTTTTCTTTTTTTTCTTTTTTTCTTTTTTGGAAAGACAGCAATAAAGGGAGACAAAAAATAAAGACAGAGAGAGTCTGAAGGAAATAAGAATAGAAAATATTAGAAATTTAAGTAAATATCACTTAATATCATCTATATCTCCACAAATCTCAAGAGCCGTCAGTAACCACATCTGGTCACAAAAGCAGAAAACAAGATCTGAGGTGAAAGGGCGGCAGTGCACTGTGGGTAGGGGAGAGCTCGAGAGTTCAAATGTTCCACGAGCTGTAGTAATGGTAGAGTCGGATCCGACCTCAGATCGGGAATTCATTCATGAGGATGAAGGAAACTGACATCAGATCAAGTGGTTTTAAGGTAACTAAACTACCAAGACTCCTTCTCCAAACACACACAAGGTTACAATCTATGTAAAAGTTTTGCCAAAAGCAAAACATTTCTTCACAGAAAATTTACACAAGCATTTATATAACAACTCCATAAGAATTGCAAGCTAAGCACAAACATTTTCACAGAAAAACACAAGTTTTCCTCATAAAAAATAAAAATGAATGCAATGCTTTTCCCAACAGGGACTTACTTGCCCATCTGACAGATGAAAGATGACCATTGGGCTAGGAACCATTTAGCTTAGACTACTGCAACAATGATCTATATTTGAACATTAATGGTTTTTCTTTATGCACCTGGCCATGGGCAGCTACCAAAACACTTTCCTCACAGAGTGGAATACTCACACAGGACAAAGGATCTCTTATCCACCCAAGCAGTCTGAGCCTACACCTAACTGTGTGGATGACAGGTTTTTCATCCCATTTAGGCATTTATTTTCAAAAGATGTGCAACAGGTATTAAATGAGGCTAGGAAACCTGTTACTAAGAAACTGTATTTAACAAATGGAAGAGATTTTCTAGTTGGTGCCATGAGAGACCATGATCTGTTCTATGGGGGTGGTTCCAGTAGTTCTCTTTACTTGTATGAATTGTTCAAGTCAGGCCTATCTTACACTTCTAACAAAGTGCAGCTTTCAGTCATTTTTGCTTGCCTGACATTAGAACCCCCCTTCACTCTTTATTCCAAGTCAAACATTTCTTGAAAGGGGTTTTACATATTAGACCACCTAGAAAACAGAAGACATCATCCTGAAATCTTAATTGTATGTTGGAGAAGCTAACTCTACCTGCCTTTGAACCTGCAGCCTACTCTTTCCAAAAAATTCTGAGTTGGAAGACTGCTTTGCTTATTCTGATTTCAGATAGATGAGTATTGGAGATGCAGGCTCTCATATCTTTTCAACCCTTTTTGATTTTCCACAAGAACCATCCCTACATTCATGCCCAAAGTTGTTTCGGACTTTACCTTGAACCAAACTATTCACCTCTTTGTGTTCTTCCCTGAACCCCAGAACCAGAGAAAATGTTCATATCTTAAATGTCCACATATAACTCGGATATTACTTGGACTAAACTAAAGTTTTCACCATGTCAGATCAACTTTTTATTTCCATCTATGGCAATGAAAAAAAGGGCAGTCTGTTTACAAATGATTTTCAAGTAGCTGTCTTATGCTGTTCCGTTATGTTATTCTCATCATGGAAAAAGCCTCCCTCAGAATGTCAAATCTCACCCTACCAGAGCTACGGTTACTTCTGAGGCCTTTTGGAAAGGGGTGAACTCTAGAGCTATTCTACCTGGTCATTCAGACACTCATTCACTAAGCACTATAAAATTGGGTCATTTTCCAGAACCAGAATAGGTTTTGCTGGAGCTATTCTTCATGATCTTATGGATTTTTGCCTTGCTACCTCCATCTTTGATTCCTAAGCATTGGCAATCATCCCACATAGCTAAATGCTACTGCAATAGTAATCTAATGATGAACATAGTACATTTAGCCTGTCAAGATAATTGTTGCAGTACTAATATCCTTCCCGCTTTTGTTTTCCCTGTTCACCTGGATATGGTGGGATCCTTGTCACTTGTTCTTTCTTTTGACTCGACATTTTGACTCTTCAAATATTTTTCTAAAGGATTAGGCTTTAACCTCCCTCTTAAGGGCAAAAAAGCTTTGAATGTTGGGCCCTTATGTCCTTATACCACCATGCTTAAGAGCTTTTGAAGTATGGTGCACAAAAAAAGGCACCCAAAACTTTTGTAGGCTTACAGGATGTCCAAGATCCTTGGGAAGATATGTCCCATATAGTTAAATGTTACTGCAACGTTGATCTATTCAAACATCTACTGTTAGAAAGCCTTAACTTACACAACTGTAATTTGCAAAAAGATACTGGAGGCATACTTAAGCACAGCATCAGTGGCTCTGGAAGATCAAAAGGCTGTGGGTTCTATTTCCATACTAAATGCTAACATTAATTTTCAACTACTGACACTGCAGTGCAGCATAAGGGGGTGCTGCACTCCTAAGTGTGCTGTCCTTAGATGACACATTAAACCAAGGTCCTATCGGCCTGAGCTAGTGGATATAAACGATCCTATGGTGCTTAAATAAATAACCTATTTGCAGTTTGATAACCAGTAAAGTCCATTGGGCCAGAGTGAGCCCTTTTTCAATGGAGGCCCAGGCAGAAAAGTTCCATGTGAATACATATACATGCAGACAAATATAATGCAAAAAACAATATCTTGTAACACTGGTTCAAAATTAATAGAGGGTGTTATGAATATAAAATCAGTAGAGTTAATAAAATTATATGTGATAAAATAACAGTGTGTGTAGTATTTTAGGTAAGGGTGTTATAGTTTTTGCTTTATAGAGGAGTAAAATGGAAAAAAGAAAACTACAGAGTAAGGAGGAGGACGACAAGATAGGATGCATTAGTGTTTGGTGGAGTATAGAGAAGGAATAAATGATTAAAGTGTAGGTATATAGCAAAGAGATTAGGGGGGCATGTGAGCAGAATTCCAATTTGGAAGAGAGATGAGATTGAAATAAGGTTTTGAAGCTAGTGGGGTTCTGGGAGGTTCAAATGTGGGGAGGTTGTTAAAGAGCACAGTGGAGGACAGAATATACTTGACCTGGTCCTAACAAACTTAGCATCTGTATGTACCATCCCCAGATGTTCTCTTCACTGGTCCAGGTAGACCACAGACAAGTAACCTTCTCCATCGAAATCTCCAAGCCATCAGCAGCAAATATCACAGAATTCAAGGATTTCAAATGTAAAAATCTCCTACAATTCCATGATGTTGTTTCTTTCGGCTTTTCCCGGTTAGGGGTCGCCACAGCGGAACTCCGGTCCGCTAATGATTGGCAGTTAATTTTTACGTGCTGAGTTGCCGGCCCTAACGCACAACCTTCAATGAAGGTACGTCCATTCATGGACGTCTCCACAACAGACGCTCTAGTTGAGAATCGAACGGGAAAATGTCTTGCTGTGAGGCGACAACACTACTGCAGCACCACCACCGCGGTCCTACCTACAAGCCTCAAAATTTGAGTATAGTGGTATCACCTAAAATATCAATATTGCAAAGAGTTATGCAGACAAGCTCTATTCGCAACTGGATAAATTTATTAACTTGGCAGTCACAACTATATCCAAGTAAACAAGCAAGGTTAAAAACAAACTATAGTTGTGATCCACAACCATTAATAAACTATTAAGAAAGCAATTTATTAACCTATATATTGAGCAGAGACCCTTAAAGCAAGCATCAAACTGAATTAGAAACTAATTAACATCATCAGAAAAATGAATGGATCCCATGAACTCAGTCTAGCTGCAGAAAACAAAGAATCCTTCTTTAGTTATGTCAGAAAAACATTTTATCACTTAACATTGCTCATAGATTATTCATAATGGTATTAATATCTCCAATTTGTGGATACTGTCAACATACTGACAAATAAATTTAGTGCCAACTTCACCCCAGAGAAAACTATTACAAGCCACTTTTCTCAGATGGAATCAAGTCATCAACCATCAAGTAAGAACACCTACTGAAAGTACCATCCAATTTAAAGAAAGTACAGCTGTTTTAGTAAATTTAGGATCATAGGATGTTACTAGGCTATTGGCCCTTAAGCCTTTACAAGCCTAGCCAAGAATTTAGCCTATGTTTGAACAAGTCAGCACCCTATGCCACCTCCAGCCGGGACACAGGTGGGATCCCAGGGGTGCATTTTCTGTTCACCATCCAGTTATTCAGATTGTGCTTAAAAAGGGTTAATAAGATACTCTGCTTTACGTGGAGAGGGAGTCCATTCCACAAAAGGGGGATTCTCTGGGACACAAATCTGTCCCACCAACAAGTCTTATTGATGTCACAGACCAGGTTGAGGTCGCACGTGCTGGTTACTCGTGCAGAGCTTATCTTGTGGATATGCAGCAGTCCCATCAGGGTGGGGTCTGAGATTGCTTTGTATACCAGACAGATGTCACCTCTGAGGAGACTGTAGGAGACTGAGTAGATAGGGCTTTTAGCCTGTCTGTGTAGGGTAGATGTTTGAGGTCCTGGATTCTCCAGATGAGAAACCTCTGTGGTCACTCCAGCTGTTGCATGTGCTTTGTGAGTACATGCTTAAAGGGGCATTGTACTCAATAATGGGTCTTATACGGGAAGAATACAGAGATGTTATGACCCCCTTGCCCTGGATGAGATACCCTTACTAATGAGGTGGGCCATGTAGAAAGCTTTCCCTACAACGGATGCAATATGGTGGTCAAAAGTCAGTTTGCTATCAACTTGGGTGCCCAAGTCCCTCACGATTGATTGCATGCTTAGGACCTTATTATCAATGTGATAATTTGTAAGGATGCCATTCTCCCTGAAAGAGATGATGATGATGAATTTTTTGGCCATGTTTCTGGCACCAGTCATTTGTTTGGGTGAGACCCTCTTGGAGGATGTCCACATCACTAGGGGAATTGACAGCACCCAGCTTGCAGTCATCTGCATACTTGGTCAGCCATAGCCCACTAGATTTGGCCTGCACCTCAGAGAAGTTTATTCCAAACAGCAGAGGCCCCAAGACCGATCCCTGGGGTACACTGCTTGTTACAGGGCTACTACTTGAGGTGGCTTCCCCTATTTTGAATAGGTGGGTTCTATCATTGAGTCAGTTTGCTACCCATCTGGTAACACATGGATTGATGCCTAGTTGAAATAGTTTATCTATTATATCTGAGTGAGGAACAGTATCAAAGGCTTTGGCTAGGTCAAGGTAGGCAGTGTGCATGTCTTCCCCCTCGTCTATGGCAATGGTGACAGCCTCAAAGAAGTTGACCAAATTTAGCAGGCATGACATCCCATTAACGACCCCAAACTGAGTGAGATCAAGTGTCTGGAAGTTGCCAATGTCCTTATTAATAAGGTCCATGATAATTCACTCCATGGCCTTACAGATCAGGCTAGTTAGGCTGATGGGTCTATAATTTCCTGGATCAGTGGACGCTCCACCTTTGTGCAAAGGGATGACAGTGGCTGTCCTCCACTCAGCTGAGATGAAGCTGGTATTGAGGTTTTGGTTGAATAGGGTGCCTAATGGTGCTGCAAGTTCCTGCCTGAGTTCACATAAGATGCAGCCTGGGATGTTATCAGGTCTCATGGAGGCTGTATTTTATGCCTTTGAGAAGGCAGTGATTACTTGCTCCCTAGATATAAGGGGAGGGGGCAGGTACTGGGGATGTCCTGCTTTACTGATGGGGGGGCAGAGGGGTGACGTTTTCACTGAACCTGTCTGCTAGCAGGTTGGCTATATCTACAGCATTTGTATATGTGGTGTCCTTGATCACCAGCTCTGAGTAGATCTGGGTGCTTCCCTTGAGACTGCAGACATAAGTGAAGAAGGCCTTATGACTGTCTTTAGTAGATGTGACCAGTTTGGACTCAAAGTTTGCTCTGGAGGATGTCACTAGTGCTCTTATTTGCTTGCTCAGGCTAAGGAGAGATTGCTTCAATTAGGCACCTGCTCCTTCTTGGTCCTGGATGGCATCTTTTTCCTTTTATTACAAAGTTTAATTATTGTAGATGTCCTCCAGACAGGTTTACTCTTCCTTGAGGAGGATGATTTTGTCATGTCTGGTATTCCAGATTCCAATTCAGCTATATAAATGCTCATATAGTACTTTGGTGTAAGTTTGGGCATATGTGCCAGTTCTTATGGAGGAGGAGGCTGTGAAGCTGTTTATACCATTCCTCAGGAGGTTGTAATCAGCTTTGGAGAAGTTTTTTTTGTTTGATCGTAGCTGTGGGGGTCAAGGGAGATGGTGGCTTCGAAAGTGAATGCCTTGTGCTAGGATCTTACCAGGAATGATGACACTGTAGGGATGCTGCAGTGCTTACTCATGTTGGTTAATATCAAGTCCAGGATATTTTCACCTCTTGTGGGGATGTCAACCAACTGGTCCAAGGCATTTGCATTGATGAAATCAAGGAATCTCTGGGCATTTGTGTTTTGGCACATGTATTTCTTCCAATCTATGGTTGGATGGTTAAAGTCACCTAGGATCAGGGTAAAGGGTTGAAGCTTGATAGATTTGAAGAGGTACAGACAGGTGAAGTGGGCGTCTTGAGTCAAAGTTGGAGGCCTATAGCTAGCTATGATTTGAATAGGGGTCTTGTCAGTTGTTAACTGCACCTAGTGGGTTTCCTGTGCATAATGGTGTTTGACCAGCTTAGAGATGTGTATGTCTTTTATATATATACTGCAACTCCACCTCCGTTTGTTTTGTGGCCCACAGTTTGGGGTCTGAATGAGTGATAGAATGAGTAACCTGGTATGGCTGGGGTGCTCTCCGCAGCTTTGAGCCAGGTTTCTGTGACTGCATAAGTGTCAGCTTCTTCCAAGGTTAAGAATGCTTGCAATGAGTGCATTTTCATTGTAGTTTTGACCTCATGGCATTGCCTATTAAAGGCACTATGGGGAAGGCAACAACCTTTGCCAGGAGCCTGAAGCCCAAGGAAGACAGATGCAGGCCATCTCTGGCAAAGCGGATTGGCAAGTGGTTTGTCAGTCATGTTATCCCAGGCTGTCAGGTACTGGATCCCCTTGGAATGACACCAGAAACTAACCCAATTGTTAAAGTCAATCATTTTCTGTTTGTATTAAGGCATCATTATGGGTGACAGTAGAATGCTGCTTAAGGCTAGGAACATACCTGCCTGGGACACATACTCAATGAGCTTGATCACATCTCTCTTCATATAGTCCAGAGAGGTATGTCTCAAGTCATTCACTCCAACATGGACTTTGACAAGAGTCATAACAGTATCTTTCAGTCAGAGGAGAAACTTTGGGGCAGAAAAGTTAAGCAGTACCAGTAACAGTAGATGTTCAAATGATCATGGCTGCAGTAGTCTTCGCTATATGGGTTATATCCTGCCAAGGATATATCAGTTGGCCAGCTTCCAAAGTTTAAGGGCACCTTCAACATCCCTAAACCAGTATTAGTTCAAGCAGAGTTGAACAAAATTAGCTGTATGGGCACCAAACCCTTCCAAGCTTTCATGCCACCAGACAGAGGGAGGGCTCAAGCCCTGAAAGCAGTCTGAATCTTTAGAATGGCCTTGGGTATACCAGGGAAAGGGTGGAAAGACATACAAGAACATCCCTTTCCAGGAGTAAAATGCATCTGTTTTACAGGTTGCTCACTAAAAGTCATGGAGCAAAAATTTGCCAGTTGTTTGTAGTGAATGGAGGCAAACAGGTCTAATTGACCTCAGCTATACCAAATCCTGGAAGATTCTATGAATCAGTTTTCATTTGTGAGGGTCTATCCTGATACTGCTTAACTTTTCTGCCCCAAAGTTTGTCCTCTAACTGAGAGTAAAAAGCCCGTTGAATGAGACTATACAGAATTGCTATGTCCCAGGCTACCCATGGCTAATCTGCACAGATGGTAGATCTGGAAACCTCCCAATTGTTTATGTACCACATCACTTTGTAGTGTGTGATCATTTGTAGAAGTTCAGGGAATAACAGATGATTGAAAGAAAGGAGATTGCCTTTCTGGACACCATCTGAGAAGTAGTGCTTCATGCTCTTACAGTTTCTTATCTCTTTTTTTTTCTTTTTGTCTTGTAGTGCACTTGACCAACTCAAGCTTCAGTTACAATAAAGATATATAGACAGATCTACTTCAGAAGCTTGAAGTTTCAAAACTTCGAACTTCAAATGGCCAAGACCATAAAATCAAAGTTTAGAAACTTTGAAAATGCAATAAAAACATTAAAAATATTTTTGTAGGGGGGCAAGCCCCCCCCCTGCACTCCCCACACCCCCTGCTAAATAAATATACCAACTCCAAGATTGCACTACAATACGGAAAATGGTAAATTTCCCTTTCCATGCTGTATGGTGATCTCCATTCAAAATGTTCCAAGTTTCAAAACTTCGAGCTTATGGTCTCAGCCACATGATGTTCAAAGTTCTGAAAGGGATCCATATATATACAGCTCTAAATGTATTGCAACTTTCAAAGCTGTAAAACAAATCTACATTTTTTTTCTTCTTTTTCTTCCTCTCTGTTACTGAAAGTATATGGGGTAAGTAAAGCTCTGTGGACTGCAACGTATCATGATTATATCTCCCTGATCATAACCAGTTTGCTAAATGTATGTCATCAACAAATCACCTCAAAAGAAAAGCAAACAAGATGAATTTCTTGGCATCCATGTATCAAACATAAAAAAATAATTTGGTTATGCTCAGAGGCCCGATTACAATCCTTTATATAATTTTATTATTTCACTGCAATAGTCCCTTTTCTGTGCTTGCTTTGATTAATGAGGGACAATTTTAATGAATGACTATTTCAACCTGATTTGTTTATGTGCATGCATACACACATGTATCAGAGCTGAAACAAAGACTGGGACAAATTCCTCATTTTAATAGATTTTCTACATAATGCTGGTGTTTAAACATTCTGGAGGTAACATAACTGAGTAATGGAAAGGCTTTAACAAGAATCAGGTTTCTAGCTAGTCACAGATTCTGCCATAGAAAATAATCCACTGTTGTAGTCACTTGTTGAAATGCACTTTTCAAATATTCTCAAATGTTTGTAAGCACCATATAAAACAAATTGATTCCGTCCCACTTACTAGCCACAATATTTATGATGGAAATGACTGTGAGTATTACCAATGAGCTCACCTGGTGAAACACTAACCCCTCTGGTGTCAACAAGTGAATTGCCAGATGGCTCTCCAAAAGACCTCATGCACTGATGTTTGGAGGAACCTTTACCACATACAGAAATGTCACTAGTGGTATCCTACAGGGTTCACCCTTGTCTTTGGAATGCAGTCTTCTGATGTTTTGGCAGAAGTCAAAGACCTGTAGCTAACCAAGTTCACTAATGGCTGCAAACTTTGTGTAATTTACTTAATTTCTTCTACTCCAAATGATTTTGGTGTGGCTCCGGTCAGAAAGATGTCCTTTGCTTCCCTGCTTCATTGTGTGCTGCCTCTGTAATCTCATACCCAGAACTCTATACTCCAGGTCTTCCACTTCTGTATTTTATGTACCCCACAGGTCATTTCAGTCTAAAGGAAGTGCAGCAAAAAGACAAAGGTATTTTTTTAAATATATAGCAAATTTGATCTAAGGTGGCTTTCTCTCCTACCATCAGGGATTCTAGAGCACCTTTGCTGCCAGATTTCTCAGACCTAGCCCTTGATCCTTTCTCTCTGGACTCCATTTGACTTTCAAGATCTTCCCCGCCATCATTTAACCTGTTAACATCGGCATGAACTTTCATGCAGTAAAATATTTGCATACAAATATTTCAAGCATTTGCAATAATGCACTTCAACCCTGCCAGTATACTAAAACAGCCATTCCCATAATAAGTGTCCAAGTGTTTTTTTTATTTACTTTATTTTAGTTATCCTTTCTTGACTGAGTTAGTAACCTCTTTTCAGGGGAGACCCTAGGTGGAATAAATACTAGGAAAAATTTGGCCCGGGTAGCCTACCCTTTGAAGCTGTTAGATGATGCTGGAGGGCTCTTACAGCAGCAAGAAAACGCAGCATAGAGGAGAGGAAAAACTATACAGTTTGTAGGTGGAAAGCGAGAATTTGGAGAACATTTTGTTCAATATGGAGCTTCAGAATGTAAACAAAAGATTCCTGTAAACAAATGAGCAGTGTTTAGGTGTCTCAATCGAGCAGGAAGTAAGCAAGTCTGTTGATGTGGTGCAGATAACAGAACGAGCATCAGGATGTCTTGCAAATTATGCTTTGTTGAAAATAGTGGAGCAGGATGATCCATGTGACAGTTCTGCTGTCTCATCAGGAAAGCTGGCTGATAACCTTTTCGAAACTGAAAAGAATAATGTTGAAAAGTAATCAGGTGCTATGGCAGCAGAGAATGCAACAGTTACAACTTGTGCATCAGTGACTAAAAATAAAAGAGGAAAGCAGCAACAGACTGACAAGGTGTCTGGTGTTATGGCAGCAGGAAATGCTTTAACTAAAACTTAAGCAGCCATGACAGCAGGCAAAAAAGGCAAGTGGCAACAAACTGTAAGTAAAACTTACTTTTAAAAAGAAGAGAAGACCAACTGTGAGAATAAGAACAATATTAAGATACACTGTAATGCACAGATATGATGTATGGGACATTTGGTAACTCTCCTGGGTTTTAAAACTCAAGAAAATCAGACTTTTATACATATTGAAACAGAGACTTTTTAGGTCTTAACATTTCAAACTGATGGACTGAGGATGAAATTTTTCAGTACCATGTAAATAAGGAACATTTCATGGAACAATTATTTGCTTTCTACTTACAAAATATTATTTTGCAGTTGATAAAATGAAAGAAGATGATGCTAAAAAATGCTGGGACTCTTCTCATTTAATTAATGTGTGACGAGGTGCAATGTAACCAATGTGGGGAGAAAGGACATACAGCAAGAAAGATGATGTGTGCCAAATGCAGGTTGTGTAAAAATGAAACATTTCTGGAGGGATTGTCAACAGAAAACAGTAAATAATGAAATAGAAGGGGAAAGAGAAGATAAAAAGAAGTTATGTCTTACCATAATGTTCTATCTGTGTTGCCGATCTTCACTAGTCTTTGACTGTGGGCTCGAGCCTCAGAACTAACTCGGCCATTTATTTCAGCTTGCACCTTCCAAACTCTCGAGCTAGGCTTTACCCATAATGCTCCTCTCTAAATTACCTTAGATTGAGTTTGCCTACAATAGTGGCAGACAAATAGTAAATAAGAATAAGAGGCCGGATCTGTGTCCCTGATATGAAGCCAGTTCTGGAAATGTCAAGGATTAGTGAAGAATGACAACACAGATGGAACGTTATGCTAAGAAATAACTTTTTTATCTGATGTTGTCAGTCGTCATGTAATCCTCGATTGTGAGACAGAGTCCTTAGCTACCTGAATCTTGAGAGGTCTCACGAAGAATATTCCTAAGCACCATTGAACCGAAAGATGCCCTTCCCCTAAAGACTTAATATAATTTGTAATGAGCGATAAAGGTATGAGGAGAAGACCAAGTGGCTGCTGCACAAATGTTATCTAAAGAAGCTCTGGCATGAAAAACTGTAGAAGTTGTGAAGATAAAATTGTAGCCGTCTGTGGACATCTAATAAATGAAGGGAACACTTCCCTTTATTGGAAAAATTAGGGAAAAAGACTGGTAGTTGAAGTGCCTGATTAATACTACCTTCTGAGACTACCTTCGGTAAAAAGGATGGATTAGTCCTTTGCGAAATATCATGTAGGGTAGTTTGCAGGACAAGGCCTGAAGTTCAGATACTCTTCTGGAGGATGCAATAGCCACTAAGAATAATTTTCCAAGTCAGAAACCTTCAATTCCCAATTATTTTTATTTACAGTTTTAAGTTATGGCTGAAATCATCACGCATCACCAGCTTATCCCACAACATCATCAATGTGCAGGGGCATGTGTGATGACATTAGCTTTGTGAGGTAGTGCCTGTGCCTGGCTGCCTGTTGGACTCTGAGACTGGGGCAGGAGTTTCAAACCATGCGTGGTGACATTGCTACGGTTTCTTTGCTTGTAAAGGGCATTATCGCCTCGGTTTACAGCTGAAAAGTGATTCTTAGACTAACCCACTTAACAGACCAAGCCAACAAACAAATAAATGCTAATCAGTTCGGTAATCTGATATTGAAAACTGAAAACTGTTGAAAAATACACAATAAGAGGTGAATCTAGGAAATGAACTGTTAAGTTTTTGTACACTTCATTGTAAGTCTGTTTCTCCTCACATACGAATTTGAAATGGTTTATTTTTGTGACAATATAGTGCAAGTCCTGCCACTACCACTGAGAAGCACGACTTCATAAAGGTAATACATTTTTCACATTTAAAAGGTTAAATTAGTAGAGGTGATGTGCAGATATGGATGTGTTGGTGATGGTTATCCACTGAATTTGGCAATTTTAGTATTGGTGCATCATGCACTGCTAGATCAGGTACTCTAATTAGTATTTAATTTTTTGGCAAGTTTTAGTTGTAAGTTTGTCTTCAAATTGCATCTACTGTTTACGGAGGTCATTATATATCATAAAGCATCCTGTTATGTAGTTCTCTGTCAGTAGTTCATTTCAGTGAATAGTTATCAGTAACATTTGAAGATTTACAGTGACTCATATTCATATCAAATCAGCAGTTTTGTTTACAGATAGACAGAGGCCATGGCAGAGGTTTAGTCCTTTACAGAAGCAGAATGTTTACTATTATGGGACTTCTACTTAACAATTGTTGAAGTTTAACATGTAGTGGAATCCATAATTTGGTTGCAAATGTTCTTCATTGAGTATAGATGACCGGTGTGCATTCTGCAGACAAAAGAAAAAAAAAATCAAACATCTGAAACATAAGAATGTATAAAAGTATTGTTTTATTGAACCAGACTCGCAGAATAATTTTAATATTTTCAGTAATTAAAGTGCATTTTCTTAAGTGGTACAGCATTTTTAAAAGGCTTTATGCACTGCCATACAGTGTTCTGTTTGCATTAATATGCACCTTTAATAGTCTAACCTAATGTTACATTTTTTTAACATTTGTTTACCAGGAAAGTCCGACTTGGAACAAAGCCAATTTTCAGCATAGGCCCGAGGAGAAACACTCCAGACGCATGTCTTTTTAACATGGAGAAACCCCATATGAACGCAGGGAGGACATACAGACTCCGCACAGAAGGCACGCCAGCCGAGAATCGAACCGAGAACCTCTTGCTAGGAGGCAACAACACTACCTCTGCACCACTGTGCCGTCCTTATTAAAGCTTTGATGCACATAGTAACAAAGACTTAAAATAATTACCTTGACTATTTTAACAATAATGTTATGAGAAAAGGAACTGGGTTATCACATCTTCCTACAGTACCATCACTACTTTGAGGGGGAAACAGGCATAAGATTATACATTCGCCAGAGCACGATGCATGAGCTTGGCCATTTTTAAAATTCAATGAGGTAAGCAGGGATGCATACAAGCACAGTTTCCATTTAAGTCAGCTGGTTAACATGGAATATGAAGCTCCAGCCTTTAACTGGTATGACTTGTACTTTTATTTTTAAAGGATTGCCACATTTTTGGCAATTCACTGTGGGACACTGATGCATACAATGGACAATGATGCATTTGGACAGCAACTATCCAAAGATTTTCAGAGAATGCCTAGACTTTTGCCTCATCTTTTTGGTTTGTTCCTCATAACATCTATGGTTTCTGGGCAAGTCACTTGGGGACTGATGTCACTAAATTACGGTAGACATTTGAATGTTGGACTTCATACCCTTCAGAAAATGTATAAGAACTTAAAACCTATTATTAGCAAAATCCTGTATTTATAAGTGCAACAACTAAAATCTGTCCACAGTTTTGGACCTTTGACTACCTTAACATGTACTACAAAAGCTATGAACAAAAACAATTCCTTCTCTGAACCCAATCAAGGCAATAGGACTGCTACCTTTTCAAATGCCCAAAGAGGGAAATTCTTTATGGAAATATGATGTATTGCAAGATGAATGCATCCAACAACCCAACTGTCTGCTCGGACAGCAGGTGCAACGGCTCAAAAAGGCAATCCAAGAGTCAAACAACAGCCAGCATACAAGATGAGGAAAATATGACTTTTAATAAGTCTCCACAGTCACAGACCGGTTTCAGGCAAAGGCCTTTATCAATGTTTAAATATAACTGTAATCAATTAGCCTATTTATATGCATATTCAAAAGTCCCACCCCTAATCAGCTTGTACCAACATAAAAATTAACATAAAAACACCATAAAAATTATAAATGATCATTAAGACCGGGTGGAAATAATCCAGCCAATTTAACTATCCAAGCCTTCTCTTTTTTGTTGAGTATGTCATGCCAACCAGCCTTAGAGTATTTAAGACCACACACCTTATCAATTATAATAAATTGAAATTTAGCAGTAACATGACCAATGGTGTGTTTATATAGTGCATTAGTAAGAACTTTATTTCTAACATTACTAAGCTGTTCAGATATGCGTAACTTCATATGTCTAGAAGTTTGACCCATGTAAAATGCTGAACAAGTACATACAGTAAGATAAACAACTCAATCACTGCTGTAATTTACAAGTGTATTCATTTAAAAAATGTGAGATATATTTTTACTGGTGAATTCTTTAGTCTTAACAATGTAATTACAAAATGTGTAGTGACCACAGGGGAAGCAAAACACCAATTTGGTTCCCTCTAGTGTATTTTGAACCATATTAATTGAATGGGGATGGCATTTGTAAAAACTGAAGCACCCACCCAGGGTAATACCCCTGTGAAATGTAAATATTCATCTGTTGTTTAATAATTCACATAAATGATCATCTGTTAAAAAAATATCCCAATAATGTTGTACCAAGTTCATAAAAAGATGTGTATTCCTACAATAAGTGGTTCTAAATCTAATTTTAGAGTCTGAATTTTTCTTATGGCTATGATATGTGAGTAAATCCATCCTAGATATTTTACTAATGTCATTGCTTAAAACTTTAAGTAAATATCCTGACGGGTATCCATGTTCAATAAAATGAGATGTTAGTTCTGTGTTAAAGTGTAAAAAATCCTGATTAGTAGAACATATACACCAAATTCTAATATATACAGATTTGTAAATGTTATGGATAATATGTTTTGGATGACAACTGGATGCATGTAACAATGTATTGGAATAATACAGTTTCCGAAAAACTGAACTAGCCAGTGTACCATTATTCAAGAAAAGAAATAGACTGCATATCAAAGTTCACAGTAAAGTGAATACCCCATTTGTTTTCATTTAGATATTGAACAAAGTCATGTAAATGTGATGTCAGAATTCCAAACCTTCCAGCAGTCATCCAACAAATGTCTCCAGATATCAATTTCTTCAATAAATAAGTTATGACTACTGTCATAAATCATTATGTGTTCAAAATATCCCACAACTAAATCAGCGTAAATGGATGCAAATGAAGCACCCATGGCTGTGCCTTTAAGCTGTAAATAGCATTTACCATTACAGTAAAAGACATTCTTGGCAAGGACATGCTCCATCAAACATAAAAGAAAGGTGTTAAACCCCAGACTATACAATGGTATTTCTCCCAACCAAAATTGCAACTCCATAAGGCCAGCCCAATGAGGAATACTGGTGTATAATGAATAATGACGTAACATCAGGAGTACACATCAACCACCCAGGTTCTAATTGGGTGTCCGATATAATATTAAAAAACTCCATTGTATCCTGTATTCTGGCCCTGACTGCCTTCAATAAGGGTTTCAAATATCTTGTCAAATAAACAGAAAGCAGTTCTATTAAGGAGCCCTTTCCTAAAGCTATGGGTTGGCCTAGTGGATTGCTGATATTCTTGTGTTTTTAGGAAGGAGATACAAATGTTGTGGTAATGGATCTTTGACCTTTAAATGAAAAACAAATTTAGTCACAAATGATACCCTCACTCACAGCAGTATGTAAAAATTCATCAGTTTCAGTTTTGAACCAAGATGTAGGATCAATGGATATTGCTGTGTAGAATCTAGCATCTTGTAATTGCTTATTGGCTTCAGCAACATACATGGACCAATCCATCACTACCATAGACCTTATCAGCTTGAATGATGACTACATTTTTATCTTTACGTAATTTATTAAGTACCTTCATCTCTGACAAAGTCAGATTATTTGGAAGGGAAAAATCTTGCATTTTAGAACCAAAATGTAATTCTTTAAGAATGCACTTTTGAAAAATATCGACATGTTTATTCATCTGTGGCACAAAAGTAGAAGGAAGGAATTTAAATTCAGGTTCAGTAGAAATCATGATATCACTATTTTCCACATTTATGAAAAACAATTTAAGGTTAAGCAATCTACAAAAAGAAAATAAATCATCCTCAAAAGTATTTTCAGAGATAAAAAATCCAGGAATGAAGTTCAAACCTTTATTGAGTAGCCCATATTCCACATCAGATAGTACAGCCGATGAAATATTTAACACATTGTTTGTAATTGCTTCATTTCCAAAAGTTGCAACATCGCTTCTAAAGATATGTTGGGATTTGTGTTTCCGAACCCCCTCCTTTTCCTAAAGGGATCTTACTGGTACTGTGCTCTACACTGCCCAATACAGAAGAAAAACTCTTCTTATGGGCTGGTAATGTTTGTTGAGTATCAGTTTCTGTGTCTGTGTAGGAGGAAGATTCTTCCCCCGAAGTATCACTGTTGAACTTTCTAAGAATGGATTTCTTCCTTTTTCTTTTTTGACCAGAGTAAGGAACATCAGTTTTAGCAAACATAACACTTTCAACCTGTTAAAATGGCTGACCTTGACTATAATCCTTTAAGTCTCTATTGAACTTATGAAGCTTATGGTCCTTCAACTCTATTTCAAATTCCAACAGGTCAGCACTTAACTTTTGAAGACAATTTCTATATGTAGGTAGACCTTCAAATTGTTTAGCTTCCTAACAAATGGTTGTTACTTCAGCAATATAGATCTCAATTTTGCATACATAGAACGTATACAAAGTTTTAACAAATTCCATTGATGTATTTTGTTGTATGTCAGACCAAGCTGTAAGCAACAAGCTATCTGGTTGACCCACCAAAGGTTTAATATGAATTCTGAGGCCCCCTAAGTGAAATGCCTTTTTCTATATATGCCTTAAATAATTTAACACACCAAACACACAATCTTAAAGTTTTCATACTCTTATAGAGTTTGTCAAATGTAGAAACACACACATCATCTGAAGAAGATTGATTATTATCAATCTGCTCATTATCCTTATGTAGCCCAACACTTGGATATCTGCCAATAAGCCCTTTAAAATGTTAATGAGGTCCATATTAAATTGTAAAGAACTACCTATTGTAGGAAGTAAGTCAAAAAAGGTGTTTTTCAAAAGGCTCCTATTGGCCCTACAAATTCCTATTAGTTAAACAAAATTAAAATAAACAGTACACTTTAATGTATCCCTTTCTATCTAAATCACAAACTATACATCCACCAAGCAAGGGCTCTGATGAATCACACATGAGCTACATAAAAACTGAACAAACAGGTGTGTGTATATGCATAAAAAATTCTTAACTCAATATCTTTCCCCAGAAAATAACCTACATTCATGAATTAGTTAGTGGTCACAAAATATAATCAATTGAAATAAACTGAAAAAGGTACCATGTCCACATAAAATTTAAACTGATAGAGGATAAACACAAGTCACAGTGTTTCCAACTGAACATTCACAGATAACTAGGGTTGAAAGAGAAGCTCACCATGTAGATAAATCCATATACATTGGTAATATGAAAGACATATGAGCAGAAATGTAAATTCCATTGTTAGAAAATAGCTTTGTACGTAAACATACCATATGGCTGTAATCCCACTAATCATAAAAATAAATGTCCCAAATAAATCTACTGTATTATATGTATGCAGGAATATAAATGCCATTGTTAGAAAGTAGCTTAGTATGTGAACATACCATATAGCTATAATTTTATCACCCACAAAACCAATTATCCCAAATAAAGTTATCATATGGTATTGTAACACAACAGAATGAACTAAGGGAGATTAAATTTAACTGAAATGGCAACCAAACAAACTTCGTTTCCCCCCAATATTAACAAAAAGTTACTAAATACAAGGAACACTTATAAGACAAGCCTCCTGAATCAAACACAACCCATATAGACTATTGCATCACTTGGTTGTAAGAAAACTTGATATATAAGCAAACAAGTGTCCTAAAAATGTGATTTAAATTTAAAATTTTACCACTGGAAAAACCAAAGTCCAAAAAAGGCTAAAGATTTTTGTCACAAAACAAAGGAAGTCCACTAGAAGAAATAACGAACAGAAACACATCCGTCTTTCTCCAACATCCTTGACGAAATGGGAAACACTTCCGACCTTTTAGTTGTAAAACATTCTATCACAAAATGAAACAAACAGAAAAGTCACTCTGCTACCCCAGTACTGTTGGCAATATGAAGAGCTTCACTAACATTCGTCCCGGTATGCTCCGATAACGTAATTCAAAAGGAACTGTTAGGTTTTGCTGCAGGAGTTTATATGCAAACATATGAAGGCCACTGGTAGAAGCAACAAACATAGATACCTATTCCTTCTTCCAACGTAAATCATACTTATAGGAACAATTTCTGTCTACTCATTATGAAATGTCTCTATCAAATAAAGTCACAAACACAGTGTTCTCCAAAGGCCATAAACCACTGTCCTTGTTTTCACAGATGACACCAAGCAAAACCCCCTTGCACAATCCACACTGCATGGATGGAAAGTCTCTCGACTAGAGAATGACTTAGAACATCAAGGCCTTTTAGTTGTAAAGCATCCATTCACAAAATAAAGCAACAAACACAAAAGTCACTCTGCTTCCCCAATGCTATTGGCAGTATGAGGAGCTGCTCTAACCAATGTCTTGGTATGCTCCGATAACGTAATACAAAAGGATTTCTATCTGCTCGTTGTGAAATGTCACTTTATTAAATACAGTTGCAAACAAAGTGCTCTCCAAAGGCCATGAAACGCTATTAGTAATGTTGGAAATAAAGTTCTTACTAATGCACTATATAAACACACCATTGGTCATGTTGCTGCTAAATTTCAGTTTATTATAACTGATAAGTTATGTGGTCCCAAATACTCTAAGGTTGGTTGGCATGACATACTCAACAAAAAAGAAAAGGCTTGGATAGTTAGACTTGGTGAATTATTTCTGTCCGGTCTTAATAATCATTTATAATTTTTATGTTAATTTCTATGTTAATTTTTATGTTGGTGCAACCTGATTGGTGGTGGGACTTTTGAATATGCATGTAAATGGACTAATTGACCACAGTTATATTTAAACATTAATAAAGGCCTTTGGCCGAAACCAGTCTGCGACTGTGGAGACTTATTAAAAGTCATATTTTCCTCATCTTGTGTGCTGGCTGTTTGACACTTATATTGCATGAACCATGCCTGCAAACCAGTGCAAAGGATTTTTTGTCAACTTTTTCTTTTCTTTTATTTATTTTATTTTTTTTTTTTTGCCAAAACTAGAATGAATTTAGAAATTAATTTGAATGTTTAATGTTATTCATATTCATAATAAAAATACTAGATGTATGCATTTATAGCTTTATTATTGGAAATTTTGTGTGGGAGGGTTGTTCTTTTAAGGAAATTTAACTGAGTAATTGAAGGGCATATTCTATTGGAACAGCTGTGTTATAAAATGGGAAAGGTTGATGGCTTATGTTATTCCTTGAAGGCTGTTTGCCGAGGTACAAGAAGCACCATTAAACTTGGATTTTGTTCTCAGTCACTGCCTCCTGGTTTATTTTTTAGTATTTTTTGTGGTTTTGATGTTTCCAGGTTGAGAGGTATGATAAAAACAGAATAGACAACTGCCTTCAGTTGCAGACTTTTTAACTCTCACTGAACATTTGCTAAAGGAAATAAAAAACAAGCTTATCTTTGTATATGCAAGAAACTTGTCACTTCTCATAGCATTCATTATTTTGTCTTTTTTTAGTCCCACTTGCTTCTAAATTAAGCCAATGGCATTAATCCATTCACTATGGAAAAGTAAGAAAATATCTCAATTCTACATATATTCAGTGCACTTTTACACTACATCACCTACCACAACAGCCCAAGATTGTAGCACATTAACTTAAACTTGCTTTTGTCCAGTCTTTCATCTTTTTTTACATTATAAAATGTAAAAACTAAGAAAAAATAACTGGTTTACTTTAATCTCTTTATCACATACAACAGTCACTGCAAAGACTCACCTTCACCCCAATATTTAATATGCATCAGACTACATATTACACAAATCTACTTTACTATATAACTGAAGTTTATATCATGAAGTTTTATACAAATACTATTAAGAGCAAAACGTGTCTTACTTGCAGTTATTTTCTCCTTTAGTGTCCTTCTAAGCATTAATGACATGAAGTGAGGTACATGCTTTACTGTCCACCCACAAGTTTAACAAAATCAACAAAAGTCCAAACTTCCCGAGTCACTTTTTCTTGCAAAGCCATATTTCACAAATGTGATTGATGCTTTACAATCTCACATTATTCATGAATGTAAGTGTTGCTGGTCTTCTTATTCATCGCCATCTCCCAACACCAGACTCTGGTTCAAGACCGATGCACTCCTGAGTCTTCCATTCAACTCCTGTGCTTTCTTCTGTCTCTCAAGCATTTTCCTTTGGAGCATTAGAAAAGGTTTCATTGTCAAAGTCAATGAGCTTTATTTTCAGAAGAATGAGAAGCAGTTCCTCTCTGTTTGATAACTTACTTTTTGTTGGATAAACTTCTTTATTTCCTCCCTAGCCTGTCTGCATCAAAAAATGTCTTTAGTCTTCCAGGAATAAAAGTATTCTGAAGACAGCTGTATACAGCAGCATGAATCTCACACCTCCCTCTCAATATTCCTTCATTGTTGGGACAAATTTGCTTCCCTTTTGCCTCATTTATCATGAATAATTATTTTCCACAAACAATCTGCAGTCTTCAATTTTTAGGAGTTTGCCCTTCTGCCACAGTATTGTCAGGATCAACTCTTTCTGCTGGTATGATTGTATCTTTACTCATACAGGTCTTAGCTGCTTCTCATGGCCAGGTTTGGAGTATACACTCAATGTGCCCTTTCAGTTAACAAACGCTATTGTGGAATACCAGTTGCTTATTTTTGTTTTCATAAAATTAATACAGTCTGTTTCTTCCAGTTTCTCTGGTACAGCAGAAAATTTCAGGTTTTCTCAGGGTGCTCTGTCTTCTAACTCTAATATTTTTGGGAACAGCTCTTCTTGAGAGGTTTTATACTCTGCCAGCCTTTTCTTCATTTCAGTCTATGATTTTCACAGTTGTATTAGTTCATCTGAATGGCTAGTTAAAGCTTCTTCTATTTTTCCAGCCTTTTGTTATTTGAGTTGATATATTCCTTCAATTTTTCATTTATTTTAATCAACTCTGAGTGCATTTGATTCATTTTTCCTCTAAATTACTGTAAGCCCTCTCTTGTACCAAAGCTGGAGCTGAAACTACTTTTTGCTAAACAGCTGCAGGATTCTTCCCAGTCAGTGTTTTCTCTTCACTTTTTCTAGTTGATTTTCTTTCAGGCTCTTAAAATTACTTCTTTGCTGGTATCCAGGCAGGGTGCTTCCAAGCCTGTAGATGAATTTTACTCAAGCTGGCAGAATTACTAGCTCTTATTTCTCAATTTCTTTCTCCACACTGGGAGAGCTGAAATTAAGCTGCTAATCAGTGTACAGCCATCTTGAAAGTTGAAAAGCTGTAATGTTAGTAATAAAATCATATTAGTTTTGCAGGATATTAGTTATCAATTCATGAACTAGGCCTTTTATTAATGGTAATTTAGAAAAGCAATCCATATGCAAAAAGGGTAAAACAACATTTCTTGTTGAACATACCTGTCAACTATACAGATTTCCGCAGAATGTGCACATTTTTTCCTCATATTTTTTAGCTGTTTTTCATAAAATTGAAGTTTTCTGGCAAATTAGTGGTAAATCATTAAAGACTGCTATAAGAAAATACTGACAGACATTTGAATTTCAGATTTCATACCTTTCAGAAAATTAATGTTAATCCAAAACATGTTATTCTGTCAACTTTCTAAGTTTGTAAGAGCAATATTTAAAAATTGTCCTTATTTTTCAGCCTTTGTCCCAGTTCTATTTATGGTGTTCTCCAGATTTCTTGCTCTAAGAGGTTAAGAGGTTGAGAGGTATGCTGTTGAATGGTTCACTATTTAGTTTCATAATGAAAGCTGAGTATTACTTCTCAAATATAAGTCACTTATTCTTGCTAATTATGTTTTTTTAAACACTTTTCTTGAACTTTCACTTGAGACATAGGCAGATTTACATTTATATAAAAGCAAACTGTTTTAACAAGTTCACATTTACAAACATTATACTTCACATATATTGCTATATATCATATAATCTAAGCAACATTACAAAAATTATTCATTTCCTGCCCTCTTTTTAAAAACAAGAAACATCTTTATTAAACTATCCCTTATGACATAGGCAATCATACATTTAAAACAATCCACACTGACATAATCCTAGTGACACACTCCCAGATGTAAACACACATCACTTATAATCTATCCAATCATTTTCAGTCAAACATTACATACCTCATTTAAGTCCTTCCTTGTTTTAAACCTTACTCCTCCCCTATATTTATTGTTCTTAAAATTCCCATGTTTTCCTCTATGTAGTTTTCTTCTACCCTTTTCTATAGATCTCAGTTCCAGTTGTTTTATCTCTGTTACTATATTCATTACTTCTAGTATAGTTGGTTTAGATTTGATTTCCATTTCTTAGTAATTGCTTTTTTGTCAGCCACTATAATTAGACACAAGGCCTTAACACGTCTAGGCAATTCCAGGTCTATACCATAGCTCAGAAAAATCATCTCCCTCATCACAACAATCTGCCTATTCAACATCTTCGACAAGGCTACCTGCAGGAAATCCTTTAAGCCAACCATCTCACTGCAGTACCAGAAAATATTTTCCCAATTATCTCTTTCATCCCTGTCACACCTCCAACATTTGATGTCTACCTGAGGAAAAATTCTCTGGAGTCTATTTGGAATATGAAAATATCTATGTGAACATTTCCAAGTAAGTGTCCCAAATCTTCTAGATTTTATTGCATATTTGGGAGACATACATATATCCAACCAATGTTTCTTTGTGAATTGCTTATCCAGTCTCTCTGACCTGATCTAACGTCCTCTGATTTATTCTTATAGTTATCATACAATATTTTATATGCTCTACTTTTTTTAACAGCAGCTTCTGTTCTAGATTCTACTAAAAATTCTGTTTGTGCTGGTCTTTAATTTAGAACCCCCTATTTTTTTTTCTTTGCCTATACTCTGATATCAAACCTTGATAGGGAAGGCAATCACTAACCTGCAGTCAAAATAAATTCTTAGCATCTTCCCATTCGATCACCTATTCCTCTCTAGTTATCTGCGTCCAGTACCTTGGTGTCTTTGCCAGTTTTCTCCAATAAATTCCAACTCCCCTCTTGCCTATTGTCTATATCCCCAATTGCAGTCATCCCTATTGGCAGAATCTCCTTTCTCCATTCCTGTGTTGGCTAAGTTCTTAGGATGCATTCTGCTACTTTACAGATGTAGTATTCTGCATTATTGTAATTCTCCTTAAAGGCCTGGATTAAAAATCCCAGTTTCTCCTTGTTTTATCATCATTGCTTTCCACTTTGAATTATAATTTTCTGCTTGTGCTATGTATAGAACCCTTAACTGTGTAGCTCTGAAACACCCTTCAAATTGGGTAATCCCCCAATCTGCCCTGTTCTAGCAGAAGAATCCCACTTGACTACTGCGGTCTTCCCCCCAGATAAAGTCCTTCATCTCTTTATTAATTGCTATCAACAACTTCTCTTCTGGTTGATAAAAATATGCCTGACCTGTACATAAGACTAATGGGACTGAAAGCATTTTAATTGCTTTTTTTTGTATGATCTCTTCTCAGATATCCTTAGCTACCAGACCAGAATAATAATATTTCATTTTATCATGTCCCTATAAATATGAATATTGCTGAACGAATTCATGTGTTGGTATATAATTTACTAACATTGCCTTTGTTTTAACTTCATTAATTTTGTATCCTGAAAAGATTTGAAAGTGTCTCAAAGTGTTCCACAATACTGTAATGTCTGTTTTTGGTTTTGTAAGGTATAAAATAACATCTGCAAATAGAGCCAGATTTTCTCGACCACCATACCAGTTATATCCTTGAACTTCTGAGTCCATTATTTTTTTGCCAATGATTTTAAATATCATGCAAATAACAAAGGGAAAGGTAGAAACCCCTTCCTGGTTCCTCTGCTCAAGGAAAAAATTATCAGAGAGGACTCCACCGACTTTAATCTTTGCCTCCAATCCCTCATATATCCTCCTAATCAATGTTATTTTTTTTCAGGAAATGTAAATTCTTCCACTGCTCTACTCATAAATTCCCAGCTTATTCTGTCAAATGCTTTCTCTGCATCAAGACACACATTCAGCAATGGTATTTTCTTACACTCTGCTTCCCTCTTGATCATTGATGTTCTGTTAATATTGTCAAATATTTGCCTCCCCTCCACAAAACCACACTTATCTGTATCTATCAATTTTGGCATTACATTTGCCATTCTTTTACCCAAAGCCAATTTACAGACATGAACACTTTATAATCATGGTTTAGTATTGAAATATATGAAGCTGGATCTGATGGATCTTTCCCCTGTTTAGGTATTACAGCTACATGGAACCAGACAGCCAATTTTCTCTTTATCAGATTGTTTCATGGAGATGGCCAGATAAAGAATTTCTACTAAGCATATATTCAGTTGCTAGAAAAAAGCCTTATAATATTCAATATTATTTTGAATTTACTTGCTTTCTCTTAAAACTTGTTACTAAATTAATCTAAGGTCCTTAACCTAGTCATTTTCCCATGCACATTCATTTTCTTTTCTCACGCTCTTTTAACCAGGCTTTTTTTTTTTACATTACAGTACCTACATTTTTTAAAACTGGATAAGAAGAAAAAGAGAAGGGAGAAAGAAAAGAAAAAAAAAAAAGAAAAGCAGCTCCTATTTACAGTCCCTATTATACTTAAAAATAACTGAAAAAACTTTACTTTATAGTATGCAAAGAAAACCACACACCACAAAAATAGTACTGTTAAGAAAAAATGTTTTCTTTAATTACAGTTAGCTTCCTCCCCTCTCTTCCCCTCCCCAAATCATTTTTCTGAACATTAATGACATAAGTAGGGCATATACTTCAGTATCCCCAACAAATCCTGAAAAAGTTCAATATTTCCAGATTTTTATTGTTCTGTCATATTTCACAAATATAACTATTGCACTGTAATCCCACATTAAGTTACTGGTTTTATTACCATTCATCTCCATCTCCCAAATCCATTCCCTGCTTCATTTCCAATGTACTCTCAATTCTTCTAGTCAACTCTCATGCTCCCTTCCTTCTCCCCAATACTTTTCATTGAAACAATGGAAAAGGTACCACAGGTATAGTCTCTATGTGATCTTTATTACCAGAAGAACAAGAAGCAGAATCTCCCTCTGGTTCACAGCTCACTTTTTTGTTGGACAAACTTTTGTATTTCCTCCTTATCATGCACTTCATCAAAAATGACTTTGCCCCTCCAGGGAAGAAAACCTTGTGGGTACAGTAGTTTGGATCTCACATCTGCATATCTACATTTCCTGAATAGTGGATTGAATTTACTCTTCTTCTGTCTGGTGTACAATGAGTAATCATTCTCCACAAACACTCTGCTATCTCCCACTTTTAGTATTTTGTCCTTCTGCCACAGTTTTGCAGAATTAACTCCTTCTGTTGGTAGGACTGCATCTTTACTGTTAAAGATCTAGACTGCTATCTCATAGCCAGGTTTGGAGCATACACACAATGTGCCCTTTCAAGTAACAACTCCTTTTGTGGAATACCAATCCAGTTGCTTATTTGTGCTTTCATAAAATTAATGCAGTCTGTTCCTTCCAACTTCTGTGGTATATACAAAAATCTCAGGTGTTACCTATGCATTCTGTCCTCAAATTCTATTATTTTTTAAAACACCTCCTCCCGAGTCGTCTTATATTCAAGCAAGCTTTTTCTTCATTTCAGCCTCTGATTTTTGCAGCTTCATTATCTCATCTGAATATCTGTTTAATGCTTTTTCCATTTTCCAGCCTTTTGTTGTTTGTATTGATATACTACATTGGTGTTTCAATTATTTTAACCAGGTCTATGTGCCATTATATCTTCCTGTAGGTTACTGGAAATCATGTCTGGAGGTTGCATTGTTTTTTGCTGCAGAATTTTCCTCAGTTAGTGTTTCTTCCTCATTTTTTGTAGCTGATTTTTTTCCAGATGTTCTGTATTTCTTTTTTTCCTGCCATCCAGGCAGTACACTTACTAGCCAGTTACTGAAATTTACCCATAAAGACAAATGTCTATTGGCCTTCTCTGTTGAGTTTCTGTTTTCACACTGGGAGAGCTACAGTTAAAGCTGTTACTTAATGTGCAGCAATCTTGGAATTCCTATTCTTGCTAATTCTGTTTTGATTCCTGCATACTTGTCTTATACATATGGCTTAAATATAGTGGCATGTAACTTTGCTAATACATACGTTTTTTTTTAGTTTTACAACAGAAACTGCATACTGTAGGGTTACAATTTAATGTTCAAAACTGTACAGGATTTGGGACAGCTTCTCTTTTTAAAGTGTTATTTTTCAAAATAATATTATAAAAATAAAAGGCATTACCTTCAGCAATTATACTGCTTATTAAGAACAATGGAATGAACTTTTAATTAAGGTTAAGACCTTGCTGATTAATGTCAAAATATTTTTCTTTCTCTTTCCAAAGGAATGTTTATATGCTGAACTAAGTTATTCTTGTCCATCTAGGTTATATAGGAAGGGTTTATGCTCTTCTCAAAGACAGATAAAAATATTGGAATTTTTTTCCTCACATGGGGAGGGTCTTAATCCTGTTAAAAGGGGGAGGGATCTTATATTATGCCAAGGGAGAAGTCAGACTAGGCTTGTATAACCCAGTTGTGTTTTTGGCATCTCTGCATCTACACTGGATTTTTTTGAAAATCATGAACAGAAACTCAGATTTATTATGACAATTTAAAGAAGTTTGCAAACAAATTTCTCATTACATCGCTAATGAATATGTACGCAAGTACATGTTATGCAGGTTGTCCTTAATTCAGTTCATACAAAACAGAAGATTGTGATATACAGTTATAATGGATCAATACTATTATATTAGATCATGGAGTGAGTTGTCTCTGTCTTTGTTAGCACCGGTATCCACTAAACAACAACAATGCTTTTATAGTACATGTAAAATACAATTAATGCTAGGTAGACTATCTAGTAAAGGTTTCTTGAGGTTGAGAAGTAGTTTATGGTTTATGAACAACTGGTGGAGCTCATCTAAGGCTTACTGGAATTTATATTGAATGTTGATGTGACACTGAACTGATTGGTAAAGACCATATAATCAATATACAGGATAAGTGGGAGATAGGGGAGGTCAGAAGGAAGTATGCTAATAAATATGGAGAAGAGGGGACATGAATGAATCATTGTGTTACACCTTTGTTAAAAGATGCAGATTTTGATTGGGAGGATCCTACTGTAACTCTAAAGTGTCGGTCACTGAGGATGCTTTTAAACCAAGGAGCAATGTTTGGACTGATACCAGTTTCAGTTAGCTTGTTTGTGGGAAGATAGTGGTCAATGAAGTCAAAGCTCCTACCCCACAACAGCCCAGGACCTTACCCCAGGGACACCCCCCCCCCAGATCACTTAAATCACTAAATGTTACCACAATCAATCTTCAAAGGATCAGAAAAAAATACCAGAATTCCATGCCTGGATCTTCCATAACAAACATGACATACTAGCTGCAACCAAAACCTGGTTGAAACCTTATATAAAAGGCTCAGTATTCCTGCCCCCAGGTAATCCCTGTCTATAGACTGATACACTCCATAAAAAAGGAGCAGGTATTGAAATAGTTTTCCCCAATAAGTTTACCATTGTCCCATACACCAAGCTATTCCTCAATTCAATAACGCTGAATTACTCATATCATTCCTCAAACTCAACAGCTTTAAGAATCTCTGCATCATAGCCATCCACCTTCCCCAGGCAACAATATATCTCTTCTTGAAGATATTCTCACTTGGATATCAAACAAAATTAACAATGAGACAATAATCTTAGGTGACGTAAATATAAACTGGCTAGATTTCTCAGACCACTCTAATCCACCCAATATCAGCCTCTTCAACTTTACACAGTTGACAACAGATACAACTAGACCTAACAAAAGTAAAGGCAATGGCTTGTTTTTAGACTAGATATGCATCTCCAACCCTAACAAAATCTCAGCAGTAGGAGCGCTCTCTTGCAGTATTAGCAACCACCTTCCAGCCTTTATTATTCTCACAATCAACACAACTCCATCCCAACACCAAATTAAACAAACTAGAAATGTAAGCAACTTTAACCTGACAACTCTTAATAAAACACTTGGAGCCTTTAACTGTCATACTCTAAACCTCCTGCCACTTGATGAGGCCGTACAGTTCTTTAATTCCATATTCCTAACCATTCTCAACAACCTAGCCTTACTTAGACTAAAAAAGAATCAAAATCAAGCACGCCATATGGCTCACTAAACTTACCAAACAAATAATGAATGCCAGGGTCAAAATATGGAAAAAAATGGCAAAAGTATAAAAACCCCACTGATCTTTTACAATTCAGACAGCTCCATAACCAAGCAAAGTGCCTAATTATTAGAGACAGAAAGGAATACTATCTAAACCTTCAAAAAAAATCGCAAGCAAAATCCTAAGAAATTCTGGAACTCTATTTCTTCTCTAATTAACCCTGGCACCAATAATAACCTGTGCCCATTCCCTGAGAAAACTACCAGTGAAATAGCTGCCCTTTTCAACTCACATTTCATCGACACCATGGGCAAACTCACTACCACTTTTCCTTGCACTAACACCAACATTATCCCCTCTTCAATATCATATCCCTGTCTGACAACTATACCCAGCCCCTTTTCTTTTTCTCCCATTCCCACCACCACCATAACTAAACTTCTCCTCAAAATGAAATCTGGCTCATGTGCCCCAGATAACTTAGCTCCTACATATCTCCAAATGTCAGCAAGATCCATTGCCATCAGCATACTTCTCAAAAAGTCTCTACAAGAAGCTTATGCCCCCCACAATATGGAAAAAAGCATTAATTCTCCCACTCCATAAAGGAGGTAACAATACAGATATATCTAACTTCAGAACCATTGCAGCACTACTACCACCCTTATTTCCTTTCTGGACACTGTCAGTCATGCCAGAAATAATGGTAAATTTGTATCATCTATCTTCCTTGACCTCTCAAAAGCATTTCCCACACCCTACTCCTAAGCCACTTTCCACTCTCTGTATCTCCTCTCTAACTCTAAACTAGTTCACAAGCTATCCAGAAGATAGACAACAATTTACTAGATGGCTCAACTATTTATTTCTTCACTCCCTTACAGGTGTTCCCCAAGGATCCATTTTAGGACCTCTACTATTCAGTATTTTTATAAATGACTTCCATACCAACCCTAAGCATGGAAGTGTTGTGCAATATGCAGACAATTCAACCATTATTTGATCTACTGAGTCAACAACAGAACTCTTGCAGATGAGCAAGAATGCCTTCACCACCACTGAAAGCTGGGTGGCTAATAATCACCTAGCCCTAAACCCAAATAAAAACTAAATTACTACTATTCACCTCCAGGAAAAAACTCTCTGTTAACAGGTCAGATTTCATCATTCACTCACAAACCAACTCTAACATAGAGTTGTTCCCCACACCAAGCTGCTAGGAGTCATCTTCAATGAAAACCTGATATTTGACCTCCACATCCATAATAACATCAAAAAACAAACTACAAGCTAGGCACCCTATACCGACAAAAATACTACCTTAACAACTCTACTCAGTGAACACTTGCCTCATCCTTTGTCTTACCCTCACTTCTCTCTGGCACTCCTCTCCTCACCAACATTCACTTCACCCTAAAAATCAAGCTTGAACCATGTTACAACAAGGTAGCTAAGTTTGCCATCAATGCTAAACACTGTGCCCATCATTGCATTGCCCTAAAATCACTTAACTAGTTAGAACTCCAACACCAGCTAACCTACTTACAGCTCACAAAATTATTTATAAACTCTCAGACTGAACTGCTCTCTCTTCCATCCCAACTCACTACCACCCAAATAGACATAGACCACTCAGATCTGAAAATCAACTTCTTCTGCAAGTGGACGTACCTAAACTTCCTGCTGGGAAATTGCTTTATTCCTTCTCTATTTCCAAGCATTGGAACTCTCTCCCATTAGCTATCAGAACCTCAAGCAGCATCTCTTCCTTCAAAAACTCTCTGCGGCATTACCTCTCTACCCTATGGCAATGTAATTGTCTGAACTCTCATCCAGCCATAACCTAACCATCTGAATTCTAAATTTGCTCCTGTTTTAATTTACATCTATAACCCTGCAAACTATCATTTCTCTAGTCAATACTTCTAATTTATCTCTGTTTTTCTCTATCTACCCTCACCCTTCTCATCTAACCATGCCTTCCTCTCCACTCTGCTATCTATTAACCCAAAACACCTTCAGTATATTACCAAGATATCTTTACCTCATTACACTACCACTAGAGTACAATAATTTAATCGCTTTACTAGTTTGAGACTTTTAACCATTAAAATTCTGTACATATTATGTATTTGCACACTTTCTTCCTTTCTACACTACTGTTGGTTTGTTAATATTGCTTGTCTATGCAAATTGTTTTATTTTACATTTTATGTATTGTCATATGGAGCTTTGTACACTTCTGTCTGTTTTGTAATATTGCCTGTATAACCAAATTGTCTTACTCTACATTGTATTTCACTTATTATGTATTGTCATACTGTGGAGCTTTTCTCCTCAGGCCTCCACTGAAATGGGTTATTTTGGTCTAGTGGACTATCCCGGTAAACAAATGCCAATAAATAAATAAATAAAATGTCTTTGTCAGGTCTATAAACGGGGTACCTGTAAGGAGGCCACTTTCACATTTTAGCAGGTTGTCTTCAGTTAGGGACCAAAGTGCTGTCACAGTACTTAATCCAGGCCAGAATCCATTCTGTTTGGAGGACAGCAGGTGGTACCCCTTGAATATATAGAAAGAGGTGGGTGTAGACTATCTTTTCAAGAGATTTGTATACAACTGGGAGAAGGGATACTGGACAGAAGAGAGATATATATTTTGGGTTGACTTGCTTTGGAAGGGGTTTAATTAGGGCAGTTTTCCCAATCTGTGGCACCATGTTTTGTATATGTGGGTGAGAGGGAGACATAGATGATCTCTGCAGTGATATCTGAACCAGGGGATTTATGTCATCAGAACCAGGAGGGGTATCAGTGAAAATATTTTCAAGAAGAATAGAGACTTCTTTGGGACATATGCATTTGAAATGAAAGAGGAAGGCAAATGATGGTGGTATGGGCAATGCATTATGTAACAATGTGAGGTACTGCCAGCTATGCCAAGAGAAATATGGAAGTGGATGTGTAACATATGCCAGCACAGCTGACTGAAGTTTTGTAAAGAAATATATGTAATTTGTATATAAAACAAATTTGTACAGGTGTTTGTGTTGAAAATGTATTTGTAAAGTTGCTTAAAAATGTAGAAAGAGCGAGTCCTGCTAGACAGAAAAAAGAAATGTGTGTGCATGTCAGACTGTATTGTAACTGTGGAAATTAATACTGTAACAGAGGATACTGGAAGAGAAGATGTTAAACTCAGCCCCAGATAACCTTTAGAAAAATATCCTGAAATTAAATTACTTAATTTAGGCCATAAACATTGTATCTCACAGGTCTCAATGCAACCAGAACCAAAATGGCTGTAATAGGAAGCTTTCTGTATTGTCCTTGGGTGTGAACTAATTGCTACTCTGAAAGGGTGAAACTTTGAAATTGTTTTATGACTTCCAGTAGCTGCAACACATCTTAGCAAAGCTCTATCTGTGTGTATGTTAACACATATATGTGAGATGCTAATTCAGTTTCCAGTAAAGGGAGGTAGTATGGGAACCAGATTTATGTGATGTCATTCTGTAATCCAGCACAAAAATTATGCTTTAATACTAGATAAGACTGAAGTTTCAGAGCAGTCTGTTTTTTTTAACCTGATACAGAAGAATCACTCACCTACTTCATCTTGCCTTGCTTTAGTAAGTGACCAGGGAATGGTAAATCTTTAGATCATAGTAATTATTTAGATCAGTCAGGAAAATATAGTGAGATTAGTTAAGTACTGTTTTTCTGTAACTATGTAAATGTATTCATCTGTGTTATTTTAAATATTTTCTGTGATTGAAACTCTGGTGTTTACTGTAAATATATATTTAGTATTTTCATGTTCTTTTATTACTGAATATATTTACACTTCTCATTGTGGCTGGAGGAAGTAAGGACACCTATGAAGAGGATGAAAAATGGAAAGGCTGTTGGTCCAGATGACATACCAGTGGGAGCATGGCAGTGCTTAGGAGAAATAGGAGTGGGTTTTTGAACCAGATTGTTTAATGAAATCTTGGAAAGTCAGTGGATGCCTGAGGAGTGGATAAAAAGTGTTTTGGTACCTATTTTTAAGAATAAGGGTGATGTGCAGAGCTGTATTAACTACAGAGGGATAAAACTGATCAGTCACAGCTTAAAGTTATGGGAAGGAGTAGTGGAAGCTAGGTTAAGAAGGGAGGGGATAATTAGTGATCAGCGGTATGGTTTCATGCAGGGAAAGAGCACTATAGATGCGATCTTTGCTCTGAGAGTGTTGATGGAGAAATATAGAGAAGGTCAGAAGGAGTTGCATGTGTCTTTGTGGACTTGGAGAAAGCATATGACAGGGTGCCTAGACAGGAGTTTTGGTATTGTATGAGGAAGTCAGGAGTGGCAGAGAAGTATGTACAGGATATGTACAAGGGTAGTGTGACAGTGGTGCCATCTGCAGTGACAGATGCGTTTAAGGTGGAGGTTGTATTACATCAAGGATCAGTTCTGACCCCTTTCTTATTTGCAATGGTGATGGACAGGTTGACAGAAGAGATCAGACAGGAGGCCCCATGGAATATGATGTTTGCAGATTACATTGTGATCTGTAGTGAGAGTAGGGACCAGGTTGAAGAGACCCTGGAGAGGTGGAGATATGCTCTAGAGAGGAGAGGAATGAAGGTCAGCAGGACATACTGGACTCACTACCCCCTTGTGTGTGAATGAGAGGGAGGATAGAGGAATGTTGAGGATGCAGGGAGTAGAGTTGGCGAAGGTGGATGAGTTTAGGTACTTCAGATCAACAGTTCAGAGTAATGGTGAGTGTGGAAGAGAGGTGAAGAAGAGAGTACAGGCAGGGTGGAATGGGTGGAGGAGAGTGTCAGGAGTGATTTGTGACAGATTGGTACCAGTAAGAGTGAAAGGGAAGGTCTACAAGAGGGTAGTGAGACCAGCTGTATTGTGTGGGTCAGAGACGGTGGCAGTGACAAAAAGGCAGGAGTCTGAGCTGGAAGTGGCCGAGTTAAAGATGTTAAGATTTGCACTGGGTGTGACAAGGATTGACAGGATTAGGAATCAGTATATTAGAGGGACAGCTCAGGTTGGACAGTTTGGAGACAAAGTCAGAGAGGTGAGATTGCATTGGTTTGGACATGTACTGAGGAGGGATGCTGGGTATATTGGAAAAAGGATGTTAAGGATGGAGCTGCCAGGTAAGAGGAAAAGAGGAAGGCCTAAGATAAGGTTTATGGATGTGGGGAGTGAGGACATGCAGATGGTTGGTGTGACAGATCAATATGCAGAGGACAGAAAGAAATGGAAACAGATGATCCGCTGTGGTGACCCCTAACTGGAACAGCCCAAGGAGAAGAAGAAAACTGTGGCTGGTCTTTTAGAGAATATTTTAAACTTTGTGACTAATTATATTTATTTAGTGACACTGTGGCCACTCCTGAGATCCTTGTCGCATTCGTCAAACACTACCATTTGCATTAATATTAATTTCACTCAGTATAATTGGGTACCCTTGTAAGGGCCTTAGAGTAGCTGGCTTTCGAGTGCCTGATGGTAGTAACTACCTTTTAGTCTGAGCAAAGGGTAGTAGAGTGAGTAAATCTGCGCCAGCCTTTCATGTGTGTGTGTCATTTACTTGTGAAGCAGGGACACACAGCACAGGTTTCACAGACAGGATGTTGGAAGACTTGGCTTGGACACTCACCTGAGGACTCAACTCTACAGCTGTCCCAATGGGGAGTCTTACTGGGGGCCTGGAGTGAGAGACCGGGAAACCCAGACCCCAGAATAAGTGTGTTTCTGTCTGCTCTTAAGGGAAATTGTCCTTGATGCAGAGAGTTGCATCTGGAAATACTTTGTATATCTATCTTTGCTCCAAATGAACATCCTTCACTGGTGTCAGTAGTGAGGATTTGGGTTCCTTGATTACTGGCCCGGGGGTGACACAATATCTGTGGGAAGTATGGAGCTTACTGATGGAAGATTGCTAAATTCTTTAAGGAAATCTTCTTGAGAAAGTTTTGTTTTACCACATTTAATGGAGTTTGTAGACAGGGTATTGTGAGGAGGATTTCTTCCTGTAAGTAGGTTTAACTTATTTCCAAAAGTTTAATGGGAATGCAGGACGGCAATTTGTTTCTTTGTGTGGCTTTTCATTTGTGACTTCTAATGGACTTCTTGGCTAGGTTACATAAGATTATAAAAGAGGTGTGGTTGTCAGTCGTGGGGGTCTGTTGCCAATTTTGCCATGTTTCATCCCTTAGAGTTAAAAGATGTTTGAGTTCACTGAATATCGATTCAGTTTTGCTGGGTTTATAATTCCTGTGGATAAGTGAGAAGAATTTGTCTTGTATCTGGAGTAGAAAGTTGGTTAGGCTTACAGCTGTTATACTGGGGTCATGTAAAGTAAGTATATGGTTCCAGTTATGAGCTGTGAGAAAGGTTCAGAGTTTGTCTATATTTAAGGTACTCTGGTTCCAGAAGGGTGTTAATAGGAAGGTTGACAATTGTAAAGGTGATTGGCTAGTGGTTGTTTAATGATGATGGCCGAATGTTTATGTTGGAGATGGAGTTTGGTACATTTGTAATAATCAAGTCAAGTGTAGATTGCTTGGAGGACCTAAGGTTAAGTCTTGGTCATGCTTTTATAAGTTAAACTAGACCAAAGTCTGCTAGGAAAGTACCCATGTCAAATGAAAGAAGGTCACGATAATTAAGACTTGAAGTCATTTAGAATGATTATGTTGTTGTTTTTGGGGCAGTTATTAAGGATGTTAGTGATGAGTGATCTGAAATTATTTAGGGAAGCAGGGGTTGGTAGTTAGGTTGTAGCAATCAGTAGTAATTTGCCTTTGTGAGTTGGAAATTGTAGGAGAACCCTTTTCAGACTGGAATCTAAGAAGGCATTTCCTTGAGCAATGACATTTGGGCTTAGGTTATTTCTGTACACAATTAGAGAGCCTCCACCTGATCATTTGCCTGGTCTGGCATCACTGGCATACTTGTAAGAGGTTAGAAAGTGTTGGAAGTTAGGGGGTTCTTTTTTGACCTGGGATTCTGTGACAGCTAGAATGTCTGGGTTCTGCTGACAAATAAACATGCTTAAGTGGTCTAGCTTGTTTCAGATGCTATGTGCATTTAGGAGAGTACAGACTAGTAGAGGAAGAGAGTAGTTCTGATGTTGAGGAAAGGGAGTTGCTGGGCCTGGGTTGGGTTCAATGTTACTCTTAAGAAGGAATACAAAGTTTATGGGGGATAGTCCAAAGGAAGTCTTCTGTGTTTTCAAGGAGGGAGAAAAGGTTTCTGAGTCTTAGTAGTCATATAAAAGAATGATCCTGACAGTGCTAAGCTGGGGAATGGGTTTGGTCTGATTACTGTGGTTGGGGGGGGGGGGGGTATGAACAAATTATGGAAGTGCTATGATGATTTTCTGTGTGTTTTATGAAGAGATGTGTTACTGGTTGTAGGGGTGAAGGAGGTAAAGAGGACATAAGGCTGTAGAAATGGGTAAGCTGTTGAAAGAGGAACATTTTACTGACTGTAGGATAATGAGGGAAACGTACCCACAAGTGAGGAGAGTGTGTTGAGCAGATGGAAAGAGTACTTTGAGGGGCCGATGAATGAAGAAAATGAGAGGGAGAGAAGGTTGGATGATGTGCAGATAGTGAATCATGAAGTACAGTGGATTAGAAAGGAGGAAGTAAGGATAGCTATGAAGAGGATGAAGAACGGAAAGGCTGTTGGTCCAGATGACATACCTGTGGAAGCATAGAGGTGTTTAGGTGAAATGGCAGTGGAGTTTTTAACTAGATTGTTTAATAAAATCTTGGAACGTGAGAGGATGCCTGTGGAATGGAGAAAAAGTGTTTTGGTACTGATTTTTAAGAATAAGGGTGATGTGCAGAGCTGTAGTAACTACAGAGAGATTAAATTGATCAGTCACAGCATGAAGTTATGGGAAAGAGTAGTGGAAGCTAGGTTAAGAAGGGAGGTGATGATTAGTGATCAGCAGTATGGTTTCATGTCAGGAAAGAGCACTACAGATGTGATGTTTGCTTTGAGAGTGTTGATGGAGAAGTACAGAGAATGTCAGAAGGAGTTGCATTGTGTCTTTGTGCATTTAGAGAAAGCATATTACAGGGTGCCTAGAGAGGAGTTGTGGTATTGTATGAGGAGGTTGGGAATGTCAGAGAAGTATGTAAGAGTGGTACAGGATATGTACGAGGGTAGTGCGACAGCGGTGAGGTCTGCGGTGGGAGTGACGGATATGTTTAAGGTCGAGGTGGGATTACATCAAGGTTCAGCTCTGAGCCCTTTCTTATTTGTAATGGTGATGGACAGGTTGACAGACAAGATCAGACAGGAGTCCCCGTGGACTATGATGTTTGCAGATGACATTGTAATCTGTAGTGAAAGTAGGGAACAGGTGGAGGAGACCCTGGAGAGGTGGAGATATTCTCTAGAGAGAAGAGGAATGAAGGTCAGCAGGACTAAGACAGAATATATGTGTGTGAATGAGAGGGAGGATAGAGGAATTGTGAGGATGCAGGGAGTAGAGGTGGCGAAGGTGGATGAGGCTAAATACTTGGGATCAACAGTTCAGAGTAATGGTGAGTGTGGAAGAGAGGTGAAGAAGAGAGTACAGGCAGGATGGAGTGGCTGGAGATGAGTGTCAGGAGTGATTTGTGACAGACAAGTACCAGACTACCAGTAGGAGTGAAGGGAAGGTCTACAAGAGGGTAGTGAGACGAGCTATGTTATATGGGTTGGAGACAGTGGCACTGACAAAAAGGCAGGAGTCAGAGCTTGACGTGGCAGAGTTGAAGAAGTTAAGATTTGCACTGGGTGTGACGAGGATGGACAGGATTGGGAATAAGTATATTAGAGGGTCAGCCCAGGTTGGAAGGTTTGGAGACAAAGCCAGAGAGGCAAGATTATGTTGGTTTGGACATGTGCTGAGGAGGGATGCAGAGTATATTGGGAATAAGATGCTATGGATGAACATGCCAGATAACAGGAAAAGAGGAGGGCCTAAGATAACGTTTATGGATGTGTTGAGAGAGGACATGCAGGTGATTGGTGTAACAGAGCAAGACGCAGAGGACAGGAAGAAATGGAAACAGTTGATCTGCTGTGGCAACCCCTGACTGGAGCAACGGAAAGAAGAAGAAGAAGAAGACGATGTGTGCTGTGTTGTGTTGTGTTTGTACAGGAAGTGGTAAGTGGGAGTTAAGAATTCCAGTAATACTGTAATACTGACTATGCCGGCATTGTAGATAAGAGGGCTATGTGGTTTTTATGTAGGTGTCTCAACAGGTGTGTCTTGAGGATGTGCCGGTGGGCAATGATCAGAGCAAATATTATGGGTGGTTGGGGAGAAAAGAGGAACACAACTCCAACTACTTTTGGAGTTAATCAGTCTGGGCCTGTGTCTAGCAGTGAACTCAAAAAGGTTAGGCATAAATGCATGAGTTGTTCAGAAATAAGAGATTGGAGAAAAGAGGCACTGCTAACAATTGTATGGCAGTAAAGCAGTGCACATTGTTTCACCACTTCCATGGGATAGGCTAACCCTAAAGAGAATGTACCTCTTCAGATGGAATTATTTTGAATGAAAGGAAGTTATACACATGCAAAGCAGAATATCAGCAGTTCACAAGTTGGGTGGTTCACCTGGTATATTCTTCCAGTCATAAATCATACTTCCCAGCTGACAGTTACTTAATGAAAAAAATCTACTTCTATCATCTAAAACACAGCTCAGATGGTCACAACTCTAGAACGTTCTCCATCTTGAACATATTTTCCTATGATCTAACATTCAGTAAATCTCCTTTATGCTTAACAGTAATCCATTCATACAGGGTTTGTTATAAATAAGGTCAAAATAAAATGGTGATCTGTCTCTACAAAGTTTTTAGTTCCACTTGTAGTCATGTAATGTTTGAAAATTTTTTGTTCATAATGCCATCTCAAACTGCAGTGTTATATCTGCCCTGGCTTACCTAGTAATAAAGTCTGAAATAATTCTATTTGAATAAATATGTTCTGACACTAGTAACTTTTAGTACCAAGTAAAGGAGGTACTGAAGTTAAGGGGGCTAGTACCCCTCCCCACCAAAGTATAAAAGATAACTAAGCATACTCTTGTGACATTGTCTTCTTTTAAGAAATTGTGCCCTCATTAACATTATCAATTCACAAAAGCAATGCTGTTCAATAAATAGTTACATAATTGGTGTATTCAAAAGGACAGTTATCTTATTAATTCCTGGAATGATTTTGTGACTAACACAGGTTTATTTGGCCAAGATAGGTATCACTTGAATTACTTAGATGGTAAATTGTTAAGTTCAAAATTGGTCGATACTATGAAACATTTTTTTAGATTTTACTTAGGAAATAAGGTTAGTTACAACCATGCTAAAAACCCCAGGTTACTAAAAGTTTATAATGCTAATGCTCAAAGTTTGACTAATAAAGTAAATGAACTAAATGTAGCCTGTTCATTAAATAATCATGACATGGTTGCAATTACTGAATCATGGAACAGTTAAGGAATATAGTGTCCTGGCTACCAATTATTTAACTGCTTGAAAAATAATAGGACAGGAGAAGGAATGGATATTTTTGCAGCCCAATGGCTAAATGTTACAGATTTGGAAGTGGATTATAATTTAGAATTAATTTTTGTAAAAGTATTAGTTGCAGACTCTGGTTTCCCCTTTACACTTGTTAAGTTTATTATAAAAACGTGCATTATCAAGCACTCATCAACTCTGGTATATCGATGGTTTGGCCAAGTTTATGACTTATGATAACCTGAAAATAGTAGGTGATTGTAACTTTCCAGGGATCAGTTGGTTTGATGGCACAATAGTAACAATGTCAGAGGATGAATTTTACAATTTATGTATGTCACATAATTTGACTCAGATGACTGAGTTTCCTACCAGATCAAATAATATCTTTTATCTTTTACTTAGAAATATTCCAGATAACATTTTTGAGATCAACCAACTGTGTCTATTAGGCAATTCAGAACACATAGCTTTTGAAATTAATATAATAGCTTTTCATAAAAATCAGTGAAAGAGTATTTTGCACAACTCCAAGCTGATCAATCTGAATATTATTTCTCAAATAAATTCTGCAGACTTGAATCCCTCTGATGTAAATAATGTTGAGAATAAAAGGCAGGACTTTAAAAACATATGTGAAGTACTGTTTTTCTAGATGTAAGAAAACAATGATTAACATTTTAGTGAGGACTACCACTCCATGGTGGAATACTTGTCATACTAAACTTCTGAGAAAAAAAGGAAGACATTTAGGCTCTGGAAGAGGTTCAAGAGAATGATTTAAGATAGGTTCCAAAAAATTTGAATGAATAAATTG